>NC_133526.1:47427533-47735311 GCF_048544455.1 Silene latifolia | reverse complement strand
GGGAAATTATGCAAACATGATGCATGATTTCTACACTAAATGCAAGTTATACTATACTACACTACATGATGCATGGGTTTTTGTTTATGATGGAGAGCGTAATTTAGATTACCTCCCGTTACGTATGCATGTACTTCCCCAAACCGAGATAGACATTATTTCTAATATTCTAAAGTTGGGGGTAGTTCATGCACACAAGATGCAATGCATGAAACTAAATTTGTCATTTTGGATTTTCAAAAGTGAGAACAATGAAATAATAACACCTCAATGGGGCCGGGGTGTTAGTCCTCTATGTTTCTAGGACTCTCCAACCATGATCAAGATAAAATAAATAAAACAAAGAAAGAAGTAGACAAACCTCAAGAGGGTAGGAGCCTCCAAAGCTTGCTAGTCTTCCACCATATCATCATTGTCATCATCTTCCTCAATAGAAGTGGACTCATCACCACTTCCCTCTTCACTTCCTTGCTCACTTCCTTCATCATCCTCTTCTTCTTCATTAGCGTCTTCCTCTTCATTTACCTCTTCATCAGTGTCCTCATCAACAACCTCATCACCGACAACCTCATCATCACCCGGTCTATCACCCCTAGATGCACTTGGAAAGAAGACTTCCCTATCCGCCCAACTAGCCAAAGGACATGAAGGGTCAAGTATTCCTTGCCTAGCTAAATGAAGGAGGGGTGGATATTGGTCCAAGTACGCATCTTCCCGATCCTTAAAAGCTTGTTTGTGCATCTCTTGCATAAGTAGAGTCATGTAGTCTTTGCTTGCTTCAACACCTTCGGGTTTGAACTCTTGATACTTGAATGGGTAGGGTGGTGTGACAATGGAGGAGGAGGGCATTTCAATTTCACCCCTTTGTTGACGGATAATGTATTCGGCTTCTTTTGAGAGGGGAAGAAGGTAGTTTGTCCGATGGACACTCAAATGGCATATCTTGGAAGGCAAAGTAAAAGATCTAGCATCATTGGTGAGCCACCCATATTTGGTGTCAAGAGGATTATGGGTAACCCACTTGTACTTGTTAATCATGGCATCCATGTCAATGAGATGACCCCCTTTTTTCGCCACATACTTGCTATCCTTGTTGAAATTCGGATCAAAGTACTTAGCCAAAAGAGTGACTAGACCTCCATTTACGATAAAGGCGGTGCCTTGCTTTCCACAATCAACATTGAGCCATCTTTCCACCAAAAGCCTTAGAGAATTGTAAGGCTTGGTGAATTCCCTTCCAATATTTAAGGCCGACTCAAGTAGAACACAATCGAGCTTGGTAAAGTGGTTAGTGTCTTTTCTTGCAATGATAGTATTCCCGATGACCTTGTGCCACACTCTAATGCCCGGATGGTGGACTAATAGAGCGCGACTAGCAAGATAGTTCTCAAATTTCCTCCCGGAAATCGCCTCCCAAAGAGGAGCGGGGTCATATTTTTCGGGCTTCTTGTAATAACTAGGTGAATCACTAAGACCCAATACTTTACCCAATTCATCAAAGGTGATGCGCCTACTCACATTGGCTAGGCGGAACTCGATGTTTTCTCTAGTCCCTACCTTAGTCACTTTCAAAGAACTCAAGAATTCTAAGGTAAGGTAGGGGTATGTCAATTCTCTTGTAGCAAACAATTTTCCCAACCCCATGGCTTCAAAGAAGGCTTTTGTTTGTTCAAGGACACCCAATTTGTTCAAGGCATCTTCACATATGAATTTGGTGGGTATAAAGGATTTTCTAGCATACTTGGCAAATGTATCCCTATGGGAGTTAGAAATGAAAATTACCTCCGGATAGTTTGATAATTGAGCAATTTCCGGAGTTGTTGATGTTGTTGCTTCCAAGGGAGGTTGTTGTTGTTGAACTTCCAAGTTTGAACTAGCTACCACCATAGCCAATGAGGCTTTCTTTGCTTGAAGACATTTTTGTCTTGTTGAGAGTGCCTTTGCCTTAGGTGCCTTTGTTGATCCTTTTGTTCTTGCCATTGATGAAAATACCAAGAAAAGAGTGAAAATCTTCAATTTCCAAGTATACCCAAATCGATTTTAAGATGAAAGGCTTTGCCTTTGTAATTTCAAAAATCGACTCAAAGGTTGAAGATTTTGGTGCTTGGTTTGATTTTTGTTGGAAGAGGAGTGATTAATTGTTGTTAAAAGGAAATTTGGATTTGATTTTGTTGAATTTGGTTGAGGAAATCTTGTTTTGGTGATGGAGAGGATGAGGGTTTTCAGTTTTGGGGTTTATGGGTAGTGTTTTGAATGAATGAATGAAGAAATGAATGCGGGATGGGGTATTTAAAGTACCCGAAAATTTCAAAACTGCAGGGGAAGACGAGCGTCTTTCCTTCGGGACGCTCGGATTCTGCCTATTTTGGGTTCAGGATTCTCGCCTAAAGACGGGCGTCTTTCAGCAAAGACGCTCGGATTTTTCGATTGCAAGACGAGCGTCTTCTGCCGAAGACGGGCGGATTCTGAGACAGCAAGCTTTCTTGTTTTTCACAGGCAAAAAGACAGACGTCTTTCCTTTAAAGGCGGGTGGATTTCTGAAGACGAGCGTCTTCTATACCAGGACGCTCGGATTCTTTGACAGTCCCAGAATTTCAAATTTTCAGCTCAAATGGACGGGCGGATTTTGACAAAGACGCTCAGGTTGCCTGAAGACGAGCGGATTCTCCTTGAAGACGCTCGGATTCTCCCTGTTTTACCCGGATTCAGTTCCATCCGTGCACTTGCATATCCCTTGTTATTTTTCATTCTTCAAATCCCATGTTCTTCATTGTAGAGGCACTACTAAGGCATGAATAGCCTAGGCAATTGTTATCCCCACACTAAGCTAAAGCACTACACATCAATTAAATCATTAGTCCCTCCCTCACTTCTCTCAAAAATGATAATTACCTTGATCAAGGCATAAAAATCCAAAAATGACAAAAATGCAATGTAAGAATTAAAATGCGAGTTAGGGAGTTAGAAATATTTACAAATGGTGGTTTAGGGAGGACTCCACCAAACTCTCGTCCTTAGTGAGATGTCATGGGGGCATGTCCAAGGTTTTGTTGATGTTGCTCAACACCTTGAAAAAGTAGTCAAAATCTGTTCATTATCATGATAAAGATCTTCAATAGATCTTTGCCCTTGTTGTGCTTCATGTTGGTCTTTATCAATAGCATTACCAATATAGGGATTAAAAATCCCTTCAAACTCATCGTCCCAAAGACCACAAACTTCATCTACTTGATCACTAAAGATCTCTTGGGTTGATAGAGACAATTCTCCCACTTTTTTGTCTTGGCCAATGAGGCCATCCTCTTCATTGCTTGGCTTTGGTGAGCTTTTCAAGCTCTCTTTGTTATAATTCACTTGCTCTTTGAATGGAGCATCATCGATTTTCTTCTTCCATTGAAATTCCGACTTCTTCCTATCATCCTTCCGGCTATAATGATCAACCATAAAACATGGTTCATGCAAACGAGGAGCTCTTATAGTCTTGTCAAGATTGAAAGTTATGCTCTCATCTCCCACTTCTAGAGTGAGCTCTCCATGCTTCACATCAATCACCGCACCCACGGTGTGTAAGAAAGGTCTTCCTAGAATGATTGGAATGTTGGAGTCTTCTTCCATGTCAACAATGACAAAGTCCACCGGGATGAAAAATTTCCCAACTCTTACGGGAACATCTTCCCATATTCCTAACGGTGTCTTCGTCGATATATCGGCCATTTGGAGTGTGATATTGGTGCATTTAAGCTCTCCCGTCCCTAACCTTTAACTCACCGAGTACGGCATAACACTCACACTAGCCCCTAGATCACAGAAGGCTTTGTTGATCGTGGTGTCGCCAATGGTACACGGTATTGAGAAGCTTCCCGGATCTTTGAGTTTTGGAGGTGAACTCCCTTGAAGGATTGCGCTACTCACCTTAGTGAAGGCGATAGTCTCAAGCTTCAGGATCGACTTCTTCTTTGTGAGGATGTCTTTCATGTATTTCGCATAGGCCGGCACGTGATTGATTAATTCCGTGAAAGGAATTGAGACTTCCAAGTTCTTCACAATTTCCATAAATTTTTCAAGTTGGTCATCAAATTTGGGCTTGGCTTGACGACTTGGAAAAGGAAGTCTAATCACAATGGGCTCCTTCTCCTTGACCTTGTCTTCATTTTTCTTTGAAATTTCTTCTTTTGATGGTTCTCCATCCTTGGAGTTCTGCACAATTTCTTCTTTGTTACTAGCTTCCACAACTTCATCCTCAACTTGCTTCTTCGGTGCTTCATACCTTGTACCACTCCTCAAGTGAATGGCACTAACCGTTTCATGTCTTGGGGATTACTTTGAGGTGGTAATTGCCCCTTTTGTCTTTGTGAGCTTGAAGATGCTAGTTGAGTCAATTGGGTTTCCAACATTTTGGTGTGAGCTAGGATGTTGTTGATGGTGATTTCCTTTGCTTGACTATCTTTTTGCATTTGGGTGAAAAACTCTTGTTGATTCTTTTGCATTTGGAGGACCGCTTTTTGGACATCAAAACCTTGGTCATTATGTTGATTGTATGGAGTTTGATTTTGGTAACCTTGGTTTTGGTTGTAAAAGGGTCTTTGATTTTGGTTTCTCATGCGAGGTGGGGTGTATGTTGGTTGAGGGTTTTGAACCTTTTGGCTTTTGTATGAGATATTTGGATGGAATTTGGTGTTTTCATTGTAATAGTTTGAATAAGGGGTACCACTCTTGTATGCTTGAAAAGCATTCACTTGTTCATTTGTTCCCCTACATTCACTTTGGTCATGTCCCAAAGTTCCACAATTCTCACATATCCCACTTGGGTTTGATGAAGATGCCGTCATGGCATTAACATGATGCTTTGGTGATTTTGAGGCTTCTTCAAGTCTAGCCATAGCTTTTTCAAACTTCAAATTGATGGTATCAATGTGAGCACTAAGTTGAGCACCCAATTGAGTAATGGAGTCCACTTCATGCTTTCCTCTTCTAGTAGCCTTGCGAGGTCTACTATATTGTGAGTTATGGACCGCCATTTCTTCAATTTTGTTCCAAGTTTGATTGTCATCAACTTCGGTGATCATTCCATTTGATCCTATGTTGAGAATGTTCCTTGAATCTTCATAAAGACCGTTCCAAAAATGTTGTACCAAGAACCACTCGCTAAGTCCATGATGAGGACATGAGCGACAAATTCCCTTGAATCGCTCCAAAGCTTCATACAAAGATTCTTCATCTCTTTGCTTAAAGCCCGTAATTTGAGCTCTTAGCATGTTAGTCTTTTCCGGTGGATAGAACTTTTTGTAGAAAGCTAGAGCCAACTTCTTCCAAGAATCAATTCCGAGAGTAGCCTTATCGAGGCCTTTAAACCATTGTTTCGCGGTGCCAATTAGAGAAAAAGGAAATAAGACCCATCGAATTTGGTCTTGAGTTACACCGGTTTGAGAAATCACATCACAATAGTCACAAAAAGTCTCCATATGAGAATGAGGGTCTTCACTAGGCATCCCCCCAAATTGGCTTCTTTTGACTAATTGGATAAATGCGGATTTGGCAATAAAATTTCCGGTTAAGTGTTGTGGTGTGGGAGTACCATTGGGTAGGTTCTCCTCGGTGGGTACGGAATGTGATGAAAACTTAGGCATTGTGGGTTGATTTGTGTTGGGTTCTCCTCACCTTCTCTTGCAAAAGGGTTGACGAACTCAATAGTATTTGGTTGAATATCTACAACCTCACCGATACCTCTCAAAGTTCTCCTAGCAAGTCTTCTATTGGTTGTCAAAGTCCTTTCAATTTCGTGATCAAAGGGTAACAAGTCACCTTGTGATCTTCTAGACGTGCAAAATATCAAACAACTCGAAAATAATTAGAACAAACCTTGAGGAGTTTTACTTCCCCAAGGCAAAGAAAGACACAACTAATAACAATACAAGAAAATCTAAATCAAGTTAACACCGTCCCCGGCAACGGCGCCATTTTTGGTCGTGATCCCTCGTGAGGGTTTAGTTTTCAGTACTTGTCGTTAGGAGCACCTAGACCAAAACACAATTTATAACTTCACAAACAACTCTACAATTAGTAAAGAGGCAAGTAAAGGTCGGATCCCAAGGGACGGGAATTGAGATGAGATTTCTATTGCAACTAGTGGTGTCTAAGGGTGTCACAATTGGGGTTTGAAGTAGAAGATCACTAAACTAAGTAGCAATGAAAGTAAACAAGCAAGATGAATTAAAAGGGATGTAAACAATTGATAAAAAGGTACTAGGGTGTCATGGGGTCATAGGGGATTCATGGGATTGATCATACAAACATATTCTCAAGTTATAAGCAAGCAATTATTATTGTGATGGATCGAGTTGGTTTATGTCTTACAATCCTAGGAAAGTTTGGGTCCCGGAGCCGAATCGATTAGATTGTACAACACCTACAAGTCGACTTAATCTTCCCTACTCAACAATATGCATGGTCTAATTAGAGTCGAGTTGGTTTATGTCTTACAAGTCTCATTGAAAAGATAGGTGATGGGTAAAAAATGCAAGGATTCATAGGCTCACATTTCATCAAACATAACATGTGCATAAGTTGAGATCACAACAAGCAAGCAAATAAACTATGAAAGCATATTAATTTAAGCATGAATCATTCCCCATGTTGGTTTCCTCTAATTACCCATTAACCCTAGCTAAGGAAACTACTCACTCATTATCATGTTGAACATGCTAGCAAGGTTGTCAATCATACCAACAAAGTGAAACATGATGAATAAATGAAGATAATTAACAATAATTAAAAAGGGATTAAGAGAATTATACCTAATGATGATTCCAATAATAAAGCAAAGGATAAAAGAAGTACTTGATGCTTGATTGTAAGGTTGTCAATCTCCCAATAATAACCCAAATAATCTTCAATTACCCAAAATAAAGGATGAACAAGAGAGAGATTAAGGAAATAAAACTTGTATTAAAACTTGATTAAATGTTGATTACAAGATTAAAGAGAGATTTGATTGATATTAACTACACTAAAGATTGCTAAGAAGAACATGCTCTTCTAATTAGACTAATGGGGTATTTATAGTGGGGATTAGGTACATAAATTAGGGTTTACTAAGGGCTTAAATGACGATTAAGTCCTTGAGGACCCGCCGGTCTCTAGGGAGACTCCGGTCTCTTTTTCGCCGGTCTTCGAAAAAGATGTGCATCCTTCCTTGAAGCTTGTAGAAGACGAAATGAGACTGTCTGGGAATCCGGGCGTCTTTAGCACGGGACGGGCGGATTTGGGCGTTCCTGGACGGGCGTCCAGAGGGTGAAGACGGGCGTCTTCTGGAGGTTCTGCCCGGGCGTCCAGCTGAGGAAGACGCTCGGATTGTAGGCCTTGGACGGGCGTCTTCAGGTCAATCCGCACGGATTGTCAGGCAGTTTCTTTCCTTCTTCTTTTCTTCCTTTTTCTTCATAAAATCCTTGAGGATTTCCTCGGGGATGCAAGGATCTTTTCTCATCATTGCCCATCTACTATAGTATGTACAAAGGCCTTCTAATCTTGTCTCTCCTTGATGCTTGGTCATTGAATTCAATCAATTTAGCCTTATTTTGCCATGAAAATGCAAGGTTTGCACTCTTTTCCTACCAAGGACACAAAACCTCAAAGAATATGCAAAACAAAGGACTAAAGACAATAAATGACCCAAATATGCACTAAAAAGCATGGGAACAAGGCTAATTCGGGGACTAAATATGCTCTAATTATGGTCACATCACTTCCGCCTTAGATAATTTCCGCCACTTAGATGAGGAAAGTGGCTACTCTTTTGTAGATGTATCCATTACTTGCTTTTGTGTGCTTAATGATTAGATGTATCGCCATTTTGGCAAGCCCCACCTTACCTTGCAGGAAGGCATCTTATCTCATGGGTGTCTTGTTGTGAGTTGAAGGGGCGGAGTGAGGCCCGCTAATTGTCTCATATCGGCTATGTTAGTAGGTTAGTTTAAATAAAGGTCATAGTTTTAGTCACCTCTTTACTCGGGACGAGCAAAGGTTCAGTTTGGGGATGTTTGATGTAACTCATATTTGAGCACATTTAATCCCCTAATTAACCTCGTTCCCATGCTTTCTAGCATATATTAGGGTCATTTCTTATCTTTAGTTTCCCATTTTGCATATTCTTTGAGGTTTTGTGTCCTTGGTAGGAGAGGATCGCTAGCCTTGTATTTATGGAGCTAAATGGACCTAAATGGATCGCATATAATGACCAAGCATCGAAGAGGAGACCGATACTAGAGGCCTAAGCAAATAAATGAAGTGAAATGGGCAATGATGAAAGATCCGTGCATCCCCAAAACAATCCCCACGGATTGTTAGGGAGCCAAAACAAGAGAAGAACCCTGTGCCAGAATCCGAGCGTCCTGAGCTCGGGACGAGCGTCCCATAGCCAGGATCCGAGCGTCTCTAAGCCAGCCCTAGTGGATCTTCTTACAGGACCAACCGTGCTTCGGGCAAGGACGCACCGATTCCCCTGGTAGATGCTCCATGATCCGCGCATGTCCCTTGGGATTAGCAAAATTGTCAAGCGTTTCTTAGGGTCTTAATCGTCATTTAAGCCCATAGTAACCCTAATTATTGTACTTAATTTTAGTATAAATACCCTATTTTACTACCTAGATTATTATCTTAGAACATCTAATCTCATCTTATGATAATCATTCTCTTAATTTGGTTTTAATCAAAGTTATAATACACATTTTAATATTAATCACATCTTAATCCTTCATTAATCTCTCAATTGTTCTTAGTTTTATTTGGGTAATTAGAAGATTATTTTGGGTTTATTGGGGGATTGACAACCTTCCATCAATCATCAAGTTTACTTCTATTATTCTTTGCTTTATTATTTGTATCATCTCAAGTAGGTATAATCTCTTTTACCTTTGTTTAATTATTGTTAATCACATCATTTATTCATCATGTTTTGCTTTGTTAGTATGATTGACAACCTTATTAGCATGCTAAACTTGATCATGAGTGAGTAGTCCTTTAGCTAGGGTTAATGGGGAATTAAGGGAAACAATCATAGGAATCAATCTATCATAATTAATTGCTTGCTTGTTGTGATTTCAACCTATGCACATGTTATGTGACACCCCGCGATATAGCGGAAAACATAACTTATAAATTCCAACGAAAATTAGGAAATTTTTGAAAATTTTAAAGTTTAAAGCGCGGGTTCATTAAAATCCAAAACATAAATAAAGAATGCGGAAATAAAGTTTAAATTATACAAACGTGATAGTCAAGGTGAGGGAAAATATATCCCTCGAATGACAATACAATAAAAGGTGAGTCTAAACAATCCTAATAAACCGACTATAAGGCCAAAGTGCTCCCTAGCTCACACATGTCTTCACCCCATAAATGCACCAGCTAAAACCTGTCATTCATGTAAACATGAACGCCACAGTCAGTGGGGAGTAACTCAAGGTTCTCCCAGCCACAAATTGCCAAAATGGACATAACAAAGAACTAAAACAGGTAAGCCATGTAAGATACTTGAAACATGAGAGAACACGGGATTATATATAACGGATTAATAAGAGAAGACACCATAGGATAATAACGAGGCAATTTATGGACATACTCAATTAAATAAGAAGGTAAGGAAATGAAATGCAATTGATTACGGAAGTATGTCATATGAAACTATCCGACCATGCAAGACCTTTACTAGCTACCCTTAGACTCACTAACTCTCGGCAGAACGGCCAACGAGAGCGGCGGAAATAAGATAAGATATCCAACTCTCGGCAGAACGGCCAACGAGAAAGGTGTCGAAAGAGTATGGTAACCAACTCTCGGCAGAACGGCCAACGAGAGAGGCATAAATAAAATAAGATATCCAACTCTCGGCAGAACGGCCAACGAGAGAGGTGTTGAAAGAGTATGGTAACCAACTCTCGGCAGACGGCAGAACGGCCAATGAGAGAGGTGTCGAAAGAGTATGGTAACCAACTCTCGGCAGAACGGCCAACGAGAGAGGCGTAAAGATAAGTCAAACAAAAAGGGTATAGCATAAAGGCATTATTAAGAATACGACTCAACCAAGCGATACGAATCAACTTGGAAAGAGACTAATAATGTAATGAGCGAATGATGAATCAGGTAAGACAATCCAAGTCCAATTATACTCGTAAACATGGATTAATAACTCATTTCTTAAATACTTGTCACTTGAATGGAAATATAACTAAATGGAAATAAATCATTTATATTATGCACAACCTGAGGCGGAATAAAAATAATCCAAATGCATTGTAAATCATTTATAAATCATAGATCAATATTTCTCCTTTATTGTTATAAGACCTTTGAATAAATGCAAACAATTGGACATAAACAAATTATACTTGATAGTGCATTCACTGCCTTGAACAAAAAGTATTCGGTCCCGACTTCTGATCAACTGGTCAATTAACACTTTGTAATCAGAAAAGTATTTTCTCAAGTGGAAAGATGTTTATTGAACAATAGTCTACCTACAGAAGGATGACAAGTGTATAAATACATTCCCTCTTTCCCTAATAAGATATGCATCTGGATAATTTTTTATTGAAAGAAGGGTCAGCCAAGGTGTTATGTACCTCGACAACTCGATCAAGGTAAAGACCCTTAGGAGCCAGGCCGAGTATATCGCCCAACATCCTCAAATTATTAATATCACTCTCAATACTAGGTGCTACTCCTGGGTATTGGTTCTTTACTGCTATATGCATACCACCACCCATGGCCAAGACTTCCGCTACTCGCAGCCAGTCCCCACTCACGCTAAAACAGGTACTAATACAGTCCTTACAAAGCCATGCCAAACACGGACCATATCGAGTCATTTTAACACGAGTTCTTAAACATATCCAAGACGGAACCAAAGTATAGCTACTACATGATTAATAAACACGAAAACAGGCCACTCCACCCATCCCAAAACAGAGACCAAAACCGCACCTGTCAGGGTATAAGACGAATTCGACAGCCCCATTTTAGCTCAGTTTTCAGACGGAAAATAAGACAGAAATGAGACGCGGCTAAAACATGAATAATAACCATTACACCCATCCTAACAATGCTCGAAAAATCATGCGAAAATAGCCGCATAAAACCAGCCCACATCAACATTATTCTGAGACGGAAGTTAACATACAAATGAGAAAAAAAAAACGCAAGGAATCAAATTTAATCAAGCAAGAGTATATAAAACGACATATAAGACGGAGTTTCGATATTTTTGTCGAGTAACCTATCACCGTTACCTTATAACTTCCTCAACGAACACGATTTCCGACTCAAACTGCTCCGGGTCTTCAAATCCTTCATCAGAGAGCAAGAAAACTAGATAAAGAAGCTAAAAGACGGCACTTTTATAAGACGGCGAAAAACGAAACCACCACAAAAACGAGACTTTCTTACCTTGAAAGGAGGAGGAAGGAAAGAGGAAGAGATTGGTGTAAAAATTATGGAATTTGGTCGAGAAATGATGGGGGGATCTCGGTTTTAAGGTCGAAGAAAATGGTGTTTGTATGGTTCACATGAGTTTTGTTGTTACTGCTAGTTCATTTCGAAAAAGAGGAAGAAGAAAGAGTAAGGGGTGGGGACGGGTAACAACAACAATAATAGTAGTAGTAGTAGTAGTAGTAGTAGTAGTAGTAGTAGTAGTAGTAGTAGTAGTAATAATAATAATAATAATAATAATAATTATAATAACAACAATAATAAGTTTTGTTGTCCGGGACACTCTTTTAGACATCTGATATAGATCTGGTATTACTGCGGGAAAGGAGGTTGATATCGGTTTGGTTGATGGACATGGTATCTCTCTTCGTCCTGCGGATTTATTGCTTTATTCTTGGGACAGGGGGCGTGATGTGTGCGTCGACTTGACAGGTTCTTCTCCTTTGACTCAGACTGGGATGACGGATTTTGTGTCTGGCCGGGTTGTCGCTGATGCTGCTCAGCGAAAGTGTGCTAAGTATGGGGATTTGTGCGCGGTAGCGGGTTATGGTTTCCTTCCTTTCTCTTTCTCTTCACTTGGGGAGCTGGGTTCGGATGATGTTGCCTTGCTCAAGCGGATCCATAAATTCTCGGTATCTCAGGATGCGGGGGCTCGGGTGGCCGCTTACATTTTTACTAGACTTAGCTTTGCTATTGCTAAGGGTGTGGGAGCCCAGATTATCTCTCGGCTCCCCACCAATTTCATGTAAACTTTTATTTTTCTTTTAATGAAAGCTGCGCGCATCCTTTTATAATAAAATAATAAAAAAAATAATATATATAATATATATATATATATATATATATATATATATATATATATGTAGAGTGTGGGATGAGTAGGTGGTATGTGTTGTCGATATTCGGTTGGTCCGAGTTTAGTCAAGATTCCTAATTGAAATGCGACGGTCTATGTTCAGATGGAAATTAAGACGGGAATTATTATTATTACTGTCACTATTATTGTCCGACAAAAAAATATATATACATGTATTCTTATATAAATTAGGCCTTAGGAATATAATTTAATAATACATATTTTTATATAAATGAGCTTTTATATATTACTTTTATAAAAATCGTGTTTGAAATAAAATTAATTAAATTGAATAATTCAAAAATATAAAATAAAGTAATAAAACGGTTTAATAAATTTTAAATGTCAAAATGGGAAATTCGCGGGTGTTACAATCACCCCACCTTTTAAAAGTTTCGTCCTCGAAACTTGAAAGTAGAAATGAAAAGTCATAAAAATAAAACTGGACTTTTTGAAATCGGCAACCAAAACATTAAAAGGTTACTTATTGTAAAAATTAAAGGTTCCTTCAAAATTTTCAGGTAGAATTTTCCAACAGTACCAGATTTTTGTCAAAGGAACGGAAATGTTCTTGTTGCACATTCAAGAACATCAACATTCCAAATCAAAGATAAGGTCAAATACCAAATCATTTGCATAAATCAAAAATCAAAATACTTCCAAAATATTTATGAAGAGCTTTCAAAACCATAAGTCTCCTTTATGGAACGAAATTGCTCTTGTTGTGCCCACAATAGTGCTAACTTTCCAAGTCAAAGACAAGTTTAAAACAAAAATCATTTGCCGACAAGCGTAGAACAAGTTATTAAACGTCTCTACTAACGAGTTCTAACATCCGATCAACGTTAAAATCAAAAGAAAAAAAAAAGTAATTCACTCAAATTTCCTTTTGCAAAGCCAAATGGAAATTGAAAGATTCATTGTTGGACTTCAAAAAGGAGTCAATTTCTGAAAATATAATATTAAACTTTGACAAAGAAATCGTAAATAGATCGAAGTTAGTCAGAATTTGAGCAAAATTAAAAGTAACTCGGGTTTAGCAATTCAAGATCATGACAAAGAAGTCCATACTCAAGGAACAAATAGGGAACTAAATCAAATTTTCATTTTCAAACCTTTTAAAATAGGTAAAGTTTTGTAGGAGTAACATAAATTTTTAACAACGAATCAAAAATGCTAGTTTGAATTGTTTAGAAATCGTACGAAATGAAGAGTAACTTAGATATCATAAAAACAAAGTATACTAAGAGGATCCAGACTTAACCAACAAAAGAGCTATGATGAACGTCCTAGGGGTAAGAGTAGAGGTGAGGATGTCCAAGATAGAGTTTCATAGGTTACGAGTGTCAAACTTAAAGGAGGAGCACGACGAAGCGAGGAAGAAGGGTATGAACGGTAACGCTTATGGTCAAAAAAAAAGAGGAGATTAGACCACGAGGAAACGCCAGGTACTCAAATCTCAACCACTACATTATCCCAAATGGTTTCGAAAACTTCCTAATAAAAATCAATCTCTGAACCACATTACTTCCAAGGATTTCCTCAAAGCACTTACGTTACTTCGTCCTAAGCTATTCCATGAAACAAGGTACTTCACTATAAGTATGATTTCATCACTCCAAATCCTCAAATCTACAAACAACCTCCACGAGATCAAGGTCAAGGCCTCTAACAAAGTTATACTCATATCCAACTAGTGTCAACTATAAGTTTCTCAAAACGTACAACCCTCAATCAAAATCCAAATTCAAAAGTTCTTTTGCACATTCTATCATCCCAAAGAGATCTTGTTACTCTCTAAACCTAAACCATAGATGGTGACATTCTCCAACCACTCAAAACATCTAACTCATCTCAGCTCAACATCTATCGATCCCAACTAATAATTACATCTCAAAAACTCTGGCTACTAATCCTCATTACCGCAAAGTGAATACCCAAATGAGATTCCAAAACTAGCAACAACTCTCGCCTAACATGGTTCTTATGTAATCATCACAACACTCCCAAAAGTATACCGACTATGCTAACCTCGAGCTCAACTCAATATTCCAAGTAACATTTTCATCACCAAAGGCCAACAACGTCCTAGAAATGTTTCCTTCCAAGCTCTCATCATAAACTCCCCTCCATATCAAAACTTCAAGCAACAATACTCGAGTTACCAAGTCCTCAAATTCCAAGTATAAACAACAAGGCCAAGTTCCATAACCTTTATAACATAGGCAATTCACACTTAACACACAGAATCCAGCAATCGATTTATACTCACTTTATCAAAGAACTGGGCATAAGAATCACTAAGTATATCTCATCACACTACCTAAGTCTTTCTAACATCATAGCCTCTCAAAATCAGGGTTATGGGTAAACCTTAAACAAACTCCACAAAAGTCAATTTTTTTTTCCAACCAAGGTTAACATCCTACACATCCTACAGAAGAAAGAGAACTATCTAAAAGGCGTTAAGGGAGGATAAGCAAGGAGCAAAGGACAAGTTGGGAGGGTGCAAGAGTAACTCCTAAAGTGGAATAAAAGAGAGTTTAGAAGAAGGATAGGCACCAAGAGGTAAAGAATAAGGCAGGGTTCACAAAGAAGGAGGTATATCTTTGAGGAAGAAGAAGCATTCTTCAAAAGTTGATCACATCTTCAATTTCCGGCAATAGGCTCCAAGTCTTGATATCCACATAGGTAAGCTCACGGTTATTGATCCAAGGGTACAAAAATAAATGACAGTCAACAAACAAGTTAGAACCTACCACGAAGCATACACAAAGACACTATCAACTTAGGTCCTTATTTCTACCCCTCTCTCATTCATTATTCAAGTTAAATTCAAATTTAAATTTGGGGTACACGTGTGTGCGTCGGGAGCAACATAGGCTCTGATACCAACTGTGACACCCTGCGATATAGCGGAAAACATAACTTATAAATTCAAGCGAAAATTAGGAAATTTTTGAAACTTTTAAAATTTAAAGCGCGGGTTCATTAAAATCCAAAACAAAAATAAAGAATGCAGAAATAAAGTTTAAATTATACAAACGTGATAGTCAAGGTGAGGGAAAATATATCCCTCGAATGACAATACAATAAAAGGTGAGTCTAAACATTCCTAATAAACCGACTACAAGGCCAAAGTGCTCGCTAGCTCACACATGTCTTCACACCATAAATGCACCAGCTAAAACCTGTCATTCATGTAAACATGAACGCCATAGTCAGTGGGGAGTAACTCAAGGTTCTCCAAACCACGAATTGCCAAAATGGACATAACAAAGAACTAAAACAAGTAAGCCATGTAAGATACTTGAAACATGAGAGAACACGGGATTATATATATAACGGATTAATAAGAGAAGACACCATAGGATAATAACTAGGCAATTTATGGACATACACAATTAAATAAGAACGTAAGGAAATGAAATGCAATTGATTACGGAAGTATGTCATATGAAACTATCCGACCATGCAAGACCTTTACTAGCTACCCTTAGACTCACTAACTCTCGGCAGACCGGCTAATGAGAGCGGCGGAAATAAGATAAGATATCCAACTCTCGGCAGAACGGCCAATGAGAGAGGTGTCGAAAGAGTATGGTAACCAACTCTCGGCAGAAGGGCCAACGAGAGAGGCGTAAATAAAATAAGATATCCAACTCTCGTCAGAACGGCCAACGAGAGAGGTGTCGAAAGAGTATGGTAACCAACTCTCGGCAGAACGGCCAACGAGAGAGACGTAAAGATAAGTCAAGCAAAAAGGGTATAGCATAAAGGCTTTATCAAGAATACGACTCAACCAAGCGATACGAATCAACTTAGAAAGAGACTAATAATGTAATAAGCGAATGATGAATCAGGTAAGACAATCCAAGTCCAGTTATACTCGTAAACATGGATTAGTAACTCATTTCTTAAATACTTGTCACTTGAATGGAAATATAACTAAATGGAAATAAATCATTTATATTATGCACAACCTGAGGCGGAATAAAAATAATCCAAATGCAAGGTAAATCATTTATAAATCATAGATCAATATTTCTCCTTTATTTTTATAAGACGTTTGAATAAATGCAAACAATTGGACATAAACAAATTATACTTGATAGTGCATTCACTGCCTTGAACAAAAAGTATTCGGTCCCGACTTCTGATCAACTGGTCAATTAACACTTTGTAATCAGAAAAGTATTTTCTCAAGTGGAAAGATGTTTATTGAACAATAGTCTACCTACAGAAGGATGACAAGTGTATAAAATACATTCCCTCTTTCCCTAATAAGATAAGCATCTGGATAATTTTGTATTGAAAGAAGGGTCAGCCAAGGTGTTATGTACCTCGACAACTCGATCAAGGTAAAGACCCTTAGGAACCAGGCCGAGTATATCGCCCAACATCCTCAAATTATCAATATCACTCTCAATACTAGGTGCTACTCCTGGTACTGGTTCTTTACTGCTATATTCATAGCACCACCCATGGCCAAGACTTCCGCTACTCGCAACCAGTCCCCACTCACGCTAAAACAGGTACTAACACAGTCCTTACAAAGCCATGCCAAACACGGACCATATCGAATCATTTTAACACGAGTTCTTAAACATATCCAAGACGGAACCAAAGTACAGCTACTACATAATTAATAAACACGAAAACAGGCCACTCCACCCATCCCAAAACAGAGACCAAAACCGCACCTGTCAGGGTATAAGACGAATTCGACAGCCCCATTTTAGCTCGGTTTTCAGACGGAAAATAAGACAGAAATGAGACGGAAATGAGACGCGGCTAAAACATGAATAATAACCATTACACCCACCCTAACAATGCTCGAAAAATCATGTGGAAACAGCCGCATAAAACTAGCCCACATCAACATTATTCTGAGACGGAAGTTAACATGCAAATGAGAAAAAAAAAGCAAGGAATCAAATTTCATCAAACAAGAATATATAAAACGACATATAAGACGGAGTTTTGACATTTTTGTCGAGTAACCTATCACCGTTACCTTATAACTTCTTCAACGAACACGATTTACGACTCAAACTGCTCCGGGTCTTCAAATCCTTCATCAGAGAGCAATAAAACGGGATAAAGAAGCTAAAAACGACACTTTTATAAGACGGCGAAAAACGAAACCACCACAAAAACGAGACTTTTTTACCTTGAAAGGAGAAGGAAAGAAAGAGGAAGAGATTGGTGTAAAAATTATGGAATTTGGTCGAAAAATGAAGGGGGGATCTCGGTTTTAAGGTCGAAGAAAATGGTGTTTGTATGGTGCACATGAGTTTTGTTGTTGCTGCTGGTTCATTTCGAAAAAGAGGAAGAAGAAAGAGTAAGGGGGTGGGGACGGGTAACAACAACAACAACAACAACAACAACAACAACAACAACAACAACAACAACAACAACAACAACAACAACAACAACAACAACAACAACAACAACAACAACAACAACAACAACAACAACAACAACAACAACAACAACAACAACAACAACAACAACAACAACAACAACAACAACAACAACAACAACAACAACAACAACAACAACAACAACAACAACAACAACAACAACAACAACAACAACAACAACAACAACAACAACAACAACAACAACAACAACAACAACAACAACAACAACAACAACAACAACAACAACAACAACAACAACAACAACAACAACAACAACAACAACAACAACAACAACAACAACAACAACAACAACAACAACAACAACAACAACAACAACAACAACAACAACAACAACAACAACAACAACAACAACAACAAGAATAATAATAATAATAATAATAATAATAATAATAATAATAATAATAATAATAATAATAATAATAATAATAATAATAATAATAATAATAATAATAATAATAATAATAATAATAATAATAATAATAATAATAATAATAATAATAATAATTGTTCCGGGTGTAATTCCGGAGCAGGGTTTGTTACCACGTAAGCTTGTAGAATGATGACTTTGCTTGACTCTTCCTTTCGGCCTCTCCTGAAACAATGAACAAACTGAGGGCTCGGCTTGGTACCGAGCGTACTCACTCCGACGCTCAAGTCAGTAAACTTAAAAGGGATTAAGTTGTGTGTTACTTGGCAAAGTATATTGTAGAGAGATAAGGGAGTTTATACCAGATTAGTGTATTGTGATATGAAATATGGATTATTCGATTATTTTCGGATCCTTTTCTCAATGAGAGAAGTGGAGTATTTATAGACTTTCACCTTTTGTCACGTAGTGGCCAAGTGGCCAAGTGGCAGAGCAGGTGGAAAGACTGTTCTACCCTCGGCCGAGGGACCCATGGCGGGCCGGCTGGCCCGGTTGACTCCATGCCGAGGGGACCTGGATGTGAGTACGCGGATATGCCTCCCGGCTGGCTGGTTACCCAGCCGAGATACAAGTGACAGGCCGACAGGCTGCGTCGGTTAGGCTGTCCAAGATGTTGACTTGCTGTGGATATCTTTGACCTTACTCAATATGTTGACTCGGTCAGCGGGTGCAGAATATGCCCCATCAATTTGCCCCCAGCGTAGTCTATGCCGTGGTATGGACCTTCGATGAGTGTTGAGCGTATTCTGCGCAAGTTGCATTTCTTCCCCGGCTTCTTCTTCCTCGGCTTGGTTCTGCTAAGGCCGTATCATATCCCCCCTCCACATGGATGTGTAATGGACATCAAATGTGGAAAAGAAAATGGCGCTGGCTGAGACCGAGGTTGAGAGTGCCGTGTGCTTTTGATTGCCCCCGGCCGGTGCTGCCAAGCTTGGTTGAACAGCGGGCCGTTTGGCAAGTAGATACCAAGGAGCGTGTTGAAGAAGATACGTCGATTGTCATTCTGTCAAGGAGCGTGTTGAAGAAGATACGTCGATTGGCATTCTGTGCTGCATGCTTGACACGTGGCTCGGCGTTGATTGGTTGACGCTTCATGGGCTTTGCCCTGATTGGTCCGTTTCATGGGCTTTGCTCTATAAATAGAGCAGTTAGCCCCTGATTTTGGCCACCAAAAATTCATTTTCTCAAAAAAAATTTCTTCTCTCTAGCTTTCTTCGACGAAACTTCTCTCTAGTCTTCAAAGCGTTACTCGGCGTAACACTTTTCCAAGGTAAACAAACAAATTTTTTCAACTTTTATTTGTTAAGTATTTGTTGTCATGTCTTCTGCTGATGCTGAACCCAGTACTTCTGCGCCGGGGGGCGAACCACCGCGTCCTGATGAAGAGGAGGCGCTGGTTGTCACCCCGATAGGGTTTGGGGGTCCCAAGCCGCTTTCTCCTGAGATTGATCCAAAATTTTTGGAGGGTTTCGAGGATGTTGATGATGATGAGGATGATGATGATGATGATGATGATGATGATGATGAGGCGACCCCTTCTGTCGTAAGGAGGCCGCTTATTTCGGGGCACGGTGATGCCTGCTCGATCAGTCCTGACCGTGCCTGGACGAACAAGTTCGCCGGTTGTTCCGGTTCTGAACTTTTTGAACATCATTACTCTTTCGGTATGGGGTATAGAATTGTTATCCCTGAGGAGGGTCAGGCCGTCTGTTGCCCTCCCGCGGGCTGTATCAGCGTATACATCAGACACCTGGAGTATGGGCTCCGATTTCCTCTGAATGAATACGTTGCTGCTATTATTAAAGCGATGAACGTCGCCGTGGCCCAACTGCATCCGTTGGCCATCAGGACGATTGTTGGTTTTGTATGGTTGTGTCTTTTCAAAGGGGAGGCCCCAACGGTGAACCTCTTCCGCCGGCTCCACCACCTTAAAAAAACTACCCTAGGCGGCCAGGGGTGGTACAGCATACAAACCGAGCCGGGCTTCATCACCGTTTCCAAGCTGACGTCTTGCAAGAACTGGAGGGGGCGGTGGGTATACGTTGAGGTTCCGGAGGACTATCCGCTGCCCCGGTCCTTCCAGCACCGCGTCAATTTGCGGTGCGAGAGTAAAGGGGAGCATGATAGATACGTCTCTCGGAATAAGCTTAAGACGGACGCCAGCAGGGTCCCTCGTAATGAGGACGAAAAACGGGCAATGAGGCTGTTTGAGGCCGAGAAGGATGGGACGCCGAAGGGATGGATGCCCCCCACGCAGATCGTTCTTCAGGATGAGCTGCTATGCCACGTCGGCCTCATACCGGCCCTCGAACAGGGTGAGTGGGGTCGGTGTGAGGCCCATCTTTGCTTTTTATGTTTCCGTATTTTGAATCTTGGGTTAGTTCCTTTGTTTAACTCCTGCTTTGTTTCTTTTGCAGACCGATTTGGCTCGGAACTGTCTGTCTCTGCTCTCCAGAGGTTGGGACTTGACGAGAACGGGAGATTTGTTGAGCTGCATCCTAAGGCCCAGACACGTGATCGTCGACCGGCTCCTAACGAACTCATGGACCAGCAGTTGAAGGCACTGGATGTGACGGCGGCTCAGGCAAAGATTGCCAGTAACGTGTCGCGCCGGAGATCTAAGACAACGTCTACGGCGGCAGCGGCGTCAACTCCGGCTCAGTCTTCAATCCATGTGGTCCAAAAGCAGCAGGTGGTCATTGATGTTGAAGAGGAGGTCACTGTTGCGGAGGCTCCTCCTTCTTTAAATAAGAGAAAAGAGACCGAGTCTGCTGCTGCCGCTGTTACCGAGGCTGGAAAAGAAAAGGGGCCTCCAACCAAGAAGGCCAAGGCTGGTACGGATCTAACCTATGGCTCAGATTTAGCTGGTTCATTAGGCATTCCTGATGACAGACTTTCTGACATGTCAATAAATGTTGACATGGATGCTCTGTCTGAATTTTTTGTAGATCAACCGACGCCGGCTGCCGGTCCCACCGAACGGAAATTGGAGAAGCGGCCTATGCAGACGGGCAATCAAAATGTCACCATCGACTCCTCATCCCTGAAGCCTTCCGTCGCTCAGCTTGTGGCGGAAGGCACAAGGTTGTGCAAGAAGCTGGCGAAGTGGAACGAACTAGCCGGCGCTCATATTATGGAGCAAGAAATGGTCATGGCTCAAGCTGCCCCTGCGGTTGAACGGCTTAGGCTCGAGCTTGATGCCTCTAAGAAAGAGGCCGAGAAGGCGAAAAAGGACCTCAAGGCCGCCGAAAATGATTTCCTCGCTGAGCGAAAGCTCAGGGAGGATGCTGAGAAGGCAGTCCTAGCCGAGAGGGCCAAGGTTGAGGCTGTACTGGCTGATGCCGCTAAGCTGCAGGAGGAGCGGGACAAGCTTCAGGGTGGTTACGACGCTGCGGTTGGTAAGAGGGAAGAATGGAAGTCTCTGTATTCGGCTCAGGCGAAGGGACACAGGAACACAAGGGCTATCCTCGCCCAGAAGGAGAAGGACATTGAGACGCTCCAAACTGTCATCATCCCTAACATATGTGCCCAGTACCGGGACCAGACCGAAGAAGCCACCAGGGAAGTAATCAGAGAGCTCTTTCCTAAAGACCCCCTCCCGTGGCAGGATTTTGACCGGCTTCTTGATGAGAAGGCGGCTGCTGCGGAGGCAAAGGCTGCGGAGAAGGCAGAGGCTGCGAAGGCCGCTGAGGAGGCTGCGGAGAAGGCGGCCCATGCTGAAAAGGTGAAGGCGGCCAGGAGGAAGCGAGAGGGCAAAGCGGTGAAGCCGCCAAGTCGGCTACGGGTCGCCCATCGATGGTGATGCTGCATCTGCTGGCGATAGCGAGCGAAATGAGGCATAGGGAGACGGGCGGTCGTCACCGGATTCACCCGGCCCTTGAGCGATTTCACTGTTTGGGGGCCAACTATTGAGCCTTTCCTCCCTGCCATCTTTTTTGGCGCTTTCAATTCTTATGTCTGTAACCTTTTGCTGTACCTTTCTTTTTTTGTTGAACTTTGGTAGGTAGTGTTTAGGCTATCCCTATGGGGACGGCCGTCGACTTCTTTCTTGTATTACCTGTGAACATTTTTAATAAGAGTTGGTTTATTTTGCCTCGGCTTGGCCGGGGCTTTGATCACAATCCTTCATTCAGTTGTCTTCTTTCGTTATAAATTGAGCGCTTTTTTTTTCGTTTCTACCTTCGGCTTGGCCGAGGCAGTTAGAATGTGTATCTCAACTGTACTTAACATTTTTAAACATGTTGGCATGTCGGTCGCTTCCTCCTTCACTCTCGGCCTGGCCGAGGCGTCAGATTTACACTTCCCAACTGCCGTTGTGAACATGTTAGCGTATCGGTCGTTGTGTCCCCGTCACTCTCGGTCTGGCCGAGGCAATCGAGGTTACGGCTCGACAGCGTTCGTATCTGTAGACGTGTTGATCGCTTCCTCTTTCACTCTCGGTCTGGCCGAGGCGTCCGATTTGCATTTCTCAACCGTACTTATACGTTCCTAAGCATGTTGGTCGCTTTTGCGAGTATCAACTGTTGTTGGCAGATCGCGTTTCCCTCGTCACTCCCGGCTTTGGCCGAGGCAACCGAGTTTTACGTTTTGACTGCTTTCCGTATCTATAGACATATTGATCGCTTCCTCTGCCACTCCCGAATTGGCCGGGGCAGTCAGATTTGCGTCTCAACAGTGCTTATACGCTTTTGTACTTCGGTAGTGACTGCCCGGCTTTGGCCGCGGCGTCTATTCCGGCATGACTATGGAGGCGACGAGTATTTTGATGGAAAACTTGGATCACTTTTTATAAGGTATAATCACACGTTGGGGGTGCCCACAACGGTCTCGGACACCTCCGCCGCTATATGAAATATTTCCTTAGGTTGTCTGTGTTCCAGTGACTCATTAGAGGCACTCCCTCCATGTCTGTCAGCCGGTATGTCCCCGGCCTCATTTCTTCAACCACTTTGTAGGGTCCTTCCCAGTTGGCCGTCATTTTACCATGGATGTTTCCTTTGTTGGTCGCGGCTGACTTTCTTAGGACTAGATCTCCTACTCTTAAGTCTCTTTTGTGGACCCTACGGTTGTATGCTCTTCTCATTCGGTTTTGATATACTGCCAAGTTAAGCCGTGCCATGTCTCGGCTTTCTTCGACCAGGTCTAGGGAGGCTTTCAGGCCTTCCTCATTTTCGACTGGTTAAAGGTTTGCGTCTGAATGTCGACACCGCTGCTTCATTTGGCAGGACGGCTTCAGACCCAAAGACTAGGTGGAATGGACTATATCCCGTTGCTTCTTTCTCCGTGGTTCTAAGGGACCACAGAATGCCGGGTAGTTCATCAGCCCACCTTCCCTTTAGATCTTCAACCTTCTTTTTCAGCCCGTTTAGGATTGTTTTATTAGCTGCCTCCGCCTGCCCGTTGCTCTGAGGGTGGCAGACGGAGGAGTATGCAAACTTGATGCCGAGCTCTTCTAGCCAGTTCATCACCATGTCACTCCAAAACTCTCGGTCGTGGTCAAATACCATGACTTGAGGAAACCCAAATCGAGTTATGACGTTCTCCCAAATCACCTTTCTTACGGTCGTCGTGGTCTTGGAAGGTACCGCGACAGCTTCAACCCATTTGGTGAAGTAGTCAACGGCGACGATCAGGTACTTCCTTCCTCCGGAGGCCGTCGGAAAGGGTCCTAGTAAATCCATCCCCCATTGTGCAAATGGCAGGAGACTAAGTACTGGTTGCAGGTCTCGGGAAGGTGCGTGTATCACCGGAGCATGCATCTGACAATTCTTGCACTTCTTGGTCTTAGCTCTGGAATCCTCTAGCATGGTAGGCCAGAAGTAGCCGGCTCGGAGAGCTTTGTGGGCTAGCGTTCTTGCCCCCATGTGATGTCCACAGATGCCTTCGTGAATCTCTGTCAGAATGAGCTCCGAGTCGGCTGGGCCGACACATTTCAAAAGTGGTCTTACCACGGACCTTCTGTATAGTTCTCCTTCGAACACCAAGTACCTTGCGGCGATCCTTCTTATCTTCTGGGAGAGACTGCGGTCCTCCGGTAACTCTTTTGTTAGTTTGTATTTCATTATCGGAGTCATCCACGTCGTCTCGGCTTCTATGTCTCCCACCATGCCGACGGTCTCAGTGATGCTTTTAGCATTCACGATATCCACCAAAGACGGTTGGTGACATTCTTGATGCTTGAACTGGCAAGTTTTGAGAGAGCGTTGACTTGGTTGTTCTCAGACCTGGGGATGCATTGGATTTGGAAAGATTTCAATTTTGCAGTGTCAGCTTTTACCCTTTCCAGGTATCTTACCATCCCATCGTCTCGAGCCTCATACTCTCCTCTGATTTGGTTAGTCACCAATAGTGAGTCTGTCTTCAACACAATGTGTTCCGCCCCGGCAGCTCTAGCTAGCTCGACTCCAGTTATCACCGCCTCGTATTCGGATTCGTTGTTTGAGGCCGAGAAGGTAAACTTCAAGGCGTACTCAAACTCGTCCCCGTTTGGGCTGATGATAAGGATGCCGGCTCCTGAGCTGTTCGCCGTGGAGGATCCGTCGGTGTATGCTTCCCACACTCCGGGATTTGGTTCTTCTTGATATGTGCACTCGGCCAGGAAGTCTGCAAGTGCCTGCCCCTTTATCGAGGGCCTCGGCTTGTATTGAATGCCGAAGCCGGATAGCTCTACTGCCCATTTGATGAGCCTGCCGGATTTTTCGAATTTTTCGAATGCTTTCTCCAATGGCTGGTCGGTTAGGACCGTCACGGGATGTGCGTCGAAGTAAGGTTCCAGTTTCCTTGCGACAACGACGACAGCAAAGGTTGCTTTTTCGATCAGTGGGTAATTTCTTTCGGCGGCCAGCAGTGTATGGCTAATAAAGTAGATTGGGTGTTGCTGCTTGTCTTCTTCTCTGATGATTACAAGATCGACCGTGGCCGAGGTAATCGCTATGTATAGATATAGCGTCTCCCCCAGCATCGGCCTGGATAGGGTCGGGAGAGTTAGAAGATGAGCTTTTAGTTGCCTGAAAGCTGTGCTATGTTCCTCCCCCCAGCTGAAGTCTTTATTCCCCTTCAACACTTTGAAGAATGGGGTGCTCTTGTCGGCTGACCGAGAGATGAAACGGGCGAGAGCCGCCATCCTCCCGGTCAACATCATAACCTCTTTTCGATTCCTCGGCTCCGGTAGGTCCAGTATTGCTTGGACTTTCTCTGGATTGGCAACAATTCCCCGGCGCGCCGACAAGCACGCCGAGGAACTTACCTGCCGGACACCGAAGTTGCATTTCATTGGGTTAAGTTTCATCTTGTATTTCCTTAGTGAACAAAATGTTTCGCTCAAGTCGGCCAAGTGCTCATTGTCGGACTTGCTTTTTACAATAGCATCGTCGACGTAAGCCTCGATGTTTCGCCCTTTTGATCTTGAAACACTTTGTCCACCAGCCTAGTGTAAGTTGCGCCGCGTTTTTTCAAACCGAACGGCATCATTTTATACATGTATGTGCCGTGTATGGTGATGAATGCGCACTTAGGCATGTCTTCTTCGGCCATGAATACCGATGGTACCCGAGAAGGCGTCTAGCAGGCTTAGCATAGTGTAGCCTGCCGTTGCGTCAATTAAGCTATCTATTCGAGGCAAGGGATAGCAATCTTTAGGGCATGCTTTATTAAGATTTGTAAAATCAACACACATCCTCCACCCCCCTGATGACTTCTTCACCATTACAACATTTGCTAGCCACTCGGGGTAAGTACAAGGCATGATAAAGCCTGCCTCTAATAGTTTGTCTACCTCGGCCTTGATGGCCTCATCTTTCTCGACCGAGGAGTTCCTCATCTTCTGCTTGACAGGGCGAGCGGTGGAGAGCACGTTCAACTTGTGAACGATCACCTCTCGGCTCACCCCGGCATCTCGGCGGCCGAGTACGCGAAGACGTCTTTGTTCTTCCTCGGCAGGTCTAGGAGATCGGCTCTGAATTTTGGCTCCGGTCGACACCGCGATTACGGTGCGTCCGGGTCAATTTCCACTTGCTCGGTCTCGGCTCCCTCGACCATGCTGACGTTGTTGGTGCTCATCGGATCACCCTCCTGTCGTAAGGATGGGCTCTTCCCCTTCTCTGATTTCTTCGCCACTTTGAGGGATTGCATGTTACACCCTCCGGCGAGATATTTGGACATTGACAATTTCGTCTCTCTCGTCCTTTGAGACGAGCTTTTGTGCCTCCCCCCGGTCCGAGACATACATCAATGTCAGGGCCCGGATGGACATTACAGCATCGGCCTCGCTCAAGGTGACCCGGCCTATTAAGACATTGTAGGCGGACGAACCATCAATAACCACGAACTCAGACCAAACATTTTTGGCCGCATCTGCTTGGCCAAACATCACCTAGCGATTTGATTGACCCCGGGGTACTGTGGCCGGCCCCGTAGAAGGCGTACAACGGGTTAGTGCGGGGCTCGGTCTTCAATCTTGAGACCGAGATTGAGAAAGCATTCCCTGAACATGATGTTTGTGTAGGCGCTTGTATCAATTAGGCACCTCTTAACCAAGTGGTTGGCTATGTCCGGTGGACTACCGGCGGGTCATTTGTCTGCGGGGCTACGACTCCTTCGTAGTCTCTCTTTCCGATGGTTATATCGGGGACGGTGGAAGCGGGGATCGCTGTGGTGGGCACAAAGTTGATGGCTTGGTAAAGCTCATTTAGGTGCCGTTTGTGCCCATTAGCGGACCCTCCGTTCTCGTTCCCTCCGGTAACCACCGGATCACTCCCATCCTTTGGAATACGATTTCTATTCGCCCCGTCGAGCTCGTTTCGGGCCCCCCTACATACTTGCCGAGGGCCTCCTTTCGGATCGGCTCCTCGATGGCGTTCTTGGATGCCGACGTTGTCGGTCTTATGGCCGGGCTGGCCGTGGTAATCGCAAAATTGGCTTGCGTCGCCTTCCGCCCTCGTCTTGGGGGGTCTTGCCCACTTCTGCCCTTCATTCTTGCTCAGGGCGAAGACCTCGGCCGGAGACTTGACCAGGGGGGTGTGACCGTTGTACCGCTTCTGGGTGTATGGTCCCGAACTCCCCCCGGCGCCCGCCGAGTTCTATTTCCTGTTAAATCTCTCAGGCCGTGACCGATTCATGTCACGGCGATCTTCATCAACATTCTCCCGGCGGCTCTTCCTTTCTGGGTGCCCAGCTTCACTGTGGCGTACCCAGGTCTTGTGGTAGTCCTCCACCTTTACGGCTCGGTCGGCCATCTTTCTGGCGGAGTCCAGGTTGAGGACTTCGCACTTGATCAGCTCATTTTTGAGCTCGCCTTTTGGGAGGCCTTTCATCAGTGCGAAGGCCGCCAGTTCGGTGTTCAGCTCACGGATCTGCTGAGCTTTTGCGTCGAACCTCTTCACATAGCTTCGTAGAGACTCGTCCTCCCCCTGTCGGATAGTGAGGAGGTTCGATGTCTCCACGGCCCTCCTCTTGTTGCAGGCGTACTGGGCTATGAAGTTATCCCTTAGGTCGGCGTAGCAGTATACCAAACCATTAGGCAGCCCCTTGTACCAACTCTGGGCCATCCCATGCAGGGTTGTTGGGAAGACTCGGCACCATACCTCATCAGGCTGCTCCCATACCGACATGTAAGACTCGAAAGCCTCGGCATGGTCGGTTGGGTCACTGTCCCCTTTGTATGATAGGGACGGCAGCTTCAGTTTGGTCGGCATGGAGACTTCGAGGACATAGGCACTGAGGGGCTGTCTGACCACGTGTCTAATGACACGTGGCGATCGGCTCCTCGCAGCCCTAGTCCGGCTTCTCTCCCCGTGGCGGGAAGGGCTTCTTGTTGTCCGACTTTGGAGAGTCGGACTTCTTTCTTCACTTCTTCGGGGGTGGCCTCGTTGTTGCCGCGGTTACGCTGTCCTCCCGCGAGTGGGGGAAGGACTTTGGTCTGCCACTGGCAGCACGGGCTCCGCCGGCGTCCTAGTATGCATGCCTCCTTGTATTGCCCCGGACAAGTTGTTCGGGGTCACTTTATGGGCCCTGGTCACCTGTGGGTGTGCTGCCGTCACCGTCGTTGCGGCGGGGGTGATCGGCGTATTACCCATCAGGTCCAGGAATAGCTTCAGTTTGGCTGCATCGACCACATGTCCCATGACAGTGACCTGGCCGGTAGGCAGCGGTGTTTCTGTTAGTATCGGCATCCCGTACGCCGGTTGAATTACTCGGCTGGTGGGGGACTGCCTGATCTCAGAATTAGGGACTGTGTCATCCTGGTAGAATGCAGTTTCGTCGCTCACAATTACTTCTTGTTGTTTTGACATCTTCTTAGCTTGCTGGGTGGGTTTTGTTTTGTGTGTGTTTTTTTTTTTTTTTTTTTTTTGCAAGGGATTTGACTAGCTTTTAGTATTGATCCCCACAGACGGCGCCAATTGTTCCGGGTGTAATTCCGGAGCAGGGTTTGTTACCACGTAAGCTTGTAGAATGATGACTTTGCTTGACTCTTCCTTTCGGCCTCTTCTGAAACAATGAACAAACTGAGGGCTCGGCTTGGTACCGAGCGTACTCACTCCGACGCTCAAGTTAGTAAACTTAAAAGGGATTAAGTTGTGTGTTACTTGGCAAAGTATATTGTAGACAGATAAGGGAGTTTATACCAGATTAGTGTATTGTGAGATGAATTGTGGATTATTCGATTATTTTCGGATCCTTTTCTCAATGATAGAAGTGGAGTATTTATAGACTTTCACCTTTTGTCACGTAGTGGCCAAGTGGCAGAGCAGGTGGAAAGACTGTTCTACCCTCGGCCGAGGGACCCATGGCGGGCCGGCTGGCCCGGTAGACTTCATGCCGAGGGGACCTGGATGTGAGTACGCGGATATGCCTCCCGGGTGGCTGGTTACCCAGCCGAGATACAAGTGACAGGCCGACAGGCTGCGTCAGTTAGGCTGTCCAAGATGTTGACTTGCTGTGGATATCTTTGACCTTGCTCAATATGTTGACTCAGTCAGCGGGTGCAGAATATGCCCCATCAATAATAATAATAATAATAATAATAATGATGATGATGATGATGATGATGATGATGATGATGATGATGATGATGATGATGATGATGATGATGATGATGATGATGATGATGATGATGATGATGATGATGATGATGATGATGATGATGATGATGATGATGATGATGATGATGATGATGATGATGATGATGATGATGATGATGATGATGATGATGATGATGATGTAGAGTGTGGGGTGATGATGTGAGTGTCGTTGGGGCTCTCAATCAAACAAAATTTATAATACTCAACAAACAACTAGTTAGCGGTAAGTCGAGGTCGATCCATGGGACGGTGTGCTTTGGGTTCTAAGTCTATCTATCTCAATTTATGCTAGTGTCACAATTGATTTGGGTTTGTAGTTGTATTCTAAACTAATGCAAGCAACAAAGTAAAGCAAACAATGAAAGGAAAGATGTAAACAATTGATTAAAAGTGCTAGGATATCATGGGGTCATGGGGGATTCATGGTGTTGATCATACAAACATGTTTACAAGGTTGCAAGCAATTAATGTTGTGGAGGAACCGAGTTGGGTTATATCTTACGGTTCTTAGGAAGAGTTGGGTCCCGGAGCCGAATCGATTAGATTGTACAACTCCTACAAGTCGACTTACTTTCCTCCTAATCAACTTCTATGCATGGTCTAACAAGACTCGAGTTGGTTTATATCTTACGAGTCAAGTTGAGTAGATAAGAGATGGTAAAAATGCAAGGATTCATAGGCTTGGCATTTCATCAAACATAACATGTGCATGAGTTGACATCACAACAAGCAAGCAATTTAATCATGTGAACATATTAGATTAAGCATGAATCAATCCCATGTTGGTTTTCCCCTAATTACCCACTAATCCTAGCTAAAGAAACTACTCACTCATTATCATAGGAAACATGTCATTAATGGTGTCAATCATCACAACAAGTATAAACATGATAATAGAATGAGGAAATAAACAATAAAGAGTAAAGAGTAAAGATTTATACCAAACTTGAGATGATCCAAATAATAAAGCAAAGAATAATAGAAGAAACTTGATGATTGATGGAAGGTTGTCAATCTCCCAATAATAACCCAATAATCTTCAATTACCCAATAATAATCTTGAATAATAAACTTGAATAATAATTAAGGAGAGATTAATGTGTAATTTGTGGAAAGATTAAAGAGTAATCTATTCTAATCTACTCCTAATCTAAACTAAAGAAGGATTTTCTACTCTAAAAAACAACCTCTTTGATTAATTACAAAGATGGGGTATTTATAGTGGAAATTAGGGAGGATGCATTAGGGTTAACTAAGGGCTAAACTAGTAATTACACTTTTTAAGTTGAGCAAGGAGACTCCGGTATTTCTTGAAAGAAGGGAGTCTTTCACGGAAGCTTGAAGAGACGAAATCATGCTGTGAAGGAATCCGTGCGTATTGGGGTTGGGACGGACGGAATCTGGCAAAGGAATCCGAGCGGATCCATGGGAATCCGGACGGATTCTACTGGGGCCATCCGAGCGGATTAGAGAGCAGGACGCTCGGATTGTTTAGTGGAGACGGGCGGATCTGAGACAATCCGCTCGGATTGTTCTTCAGCCGTGGTTCTTCTTCTTTTCTTCCTCTTTTTGCTCATTTCCATTTTATTCTTGCGGGATTGGTCTTGAGTCCTTGCTTCCTCTTCATACTAGTCCATCTATTATCGTCAAGTAGCTTCCAAGTGTGCACGAAAGGCGGGAATTTCCGCCTTATTATCTCCTTTTCTACAAAACATATGAAATGCGATAGAAAAGCAAATAGGAAGGTTTGACGGATAAAATAGTCATAGAATGTTATAATAGTATGCAAAATAGGCTCAATTAGGGGACTAAATGTGCGCTAATTATGGTCACATCAGGTGAGTAGGTGGTATGTGTTGTCGATATTCGGTTGGTCCGGAGAACGTCGTAGAAACCCAAACAAGGGCAAACCCGCCCAAACCCAACCAAAAAAAACACAACAAAACACTTCACAAAAAACGCACAAAAACGACTCGCCCTTCTTTTCAAGCAAAAGACGAATCAAAACAACAGCAAAAATTTTCAAAAACCACCCAACACCTCAAGGCCTACATAAGGCCCGCAAAACAACAGCAAAAATTCCTGACGCAGTTGGGTATTCTCTTCACAGCTCAAAAAGGCAATTTTACGCCAATTCGGGCACAAAAAGGTCAAAAATTCAAAAAACGACCAGAACAAAACAACGTGATTTAATCACGTCTCAAAGTGATCTAAACTACCGTTAATGTCCATTTCAAGACAAATTGACTCAATTTGAGCTCAAACAGACGCTTATTTCGTCAGACATAAGACCGTCGCAAAAGGCAAAAACTCAAAATTTTTCCCACAACACCCAACGAAGGTTCAATATGGCAAACACGGTCTTCCCTGACTACAATACAACATAGTGGGGCACACAACTCAAGCAAACAAACTTGGCATTGTGAAATAAGACGGTTTTCTCGTCTCATTCACGTTTTTCGAGCATAGGGAGCGGAAACGGGGACCAAAATGCAAAATAAAAGCACCCCTATACTCCTAAACAGGTTTCTAAGCTAATGCAATCATCAATTTCACTCAAAAATGGGCTAATCAAAAACGCCCAAATCAATTTTCGAAAGACTAGGGTTTCGCCCTAATTCAATCAACAAAAAGACAAACAAATTCAAATGGATTCAAGAGGATTTACATACCTTGAGATGACATGATAACAATGGCACAAAGTCAAGCAAGGAGCGAGATCAAAAATGGCGATTTATCAGGTTTTTATGTTGTTTGTCGAAGAAGACGAAGTAAGAATGGGATCGTTCTGATTCTCGCGTCTTTTTTTTACAAAAAACAGGGAAGCCTCCTTCCCCCGCAAAACAACCCGTGCCTCAATGAGGCACTCCCTCCTTCATTCAGCGAAATTTTGGGCTTTGGCCCAATTTCCCACACAAACTTCAGTTATTTCAACAACGGCAATAAAAACCGTCATCCTTTTTTTCAACAAAACAAATGGCGAAATTCAAATTCGCTATTCCCACAAATTTCAACGACGGCATTAAAAACCGTCATCTTTTTCAAAAAAAAACAAATGGCGAAATTCAAATCCGTTATTCTCTCAATTTCAAACGACGGCATTAAAAACCATCATCATTCAAATACAAAAACAAAATAGCGAAATTCGAATCTGCTATTTTCACAAATTTCAACGACGGCATTAAAAGCCGCTACCTTTCAAAAAACAAAATAGTGAAATTCAAATTCGCTATTTCCACAAATTTCAACAAACGGCATTAAAAGTCGTCAAACCTTCAAAAAGGGATAGTGAAATTCATTACCCTTCACAAATCTCAAAACATAGGAAGGCGAAATTAAAGTCGCCCCCCCCCCCCCTCAAACACACATCAAACGACGGACTACACATCTGTTCTTTTTCTACAAAACAAACGGTAATAAAAACCACTATCTCCCTTCGAGATTCAAAATCGCCGCCGACCACGAGAGCCAGGTTCACGAACTCGACCCTTTACGATGCCACAAACATCCAATATAAACACCGAGATTTCCCCAGTAGGATATCGGAGGCTTCCTCACGGAGCCCGCTAGTTCAAACAACTTCTCGGAATAGACCCATCCAACGCGGCTATTTCCCACTGTCAATCACATTCGATATGGCTGGCAAGCCTCACAACGCACATTCGATATGGCTGGCGAGCCTCACGACACAGATTCGATATGGCTGGCGAGCCTCACAACGTACATTCGATATGGTTGGCGAGCCTCACAATGCACAGTCAACATGGCTGGCGAGCCTCAAAACGCATCACATTTAACAGCGGCTGGCGAGCCCCTTCATATCCGCAAGTGGCATGCGAGCCCCTTCATATCCGCAATGCGGCTGGCGAGCCCCATCATATACGCGACGCGGCTGACGAGCCCCTTCATATACGCGATGTGGCTGGCGGGCCCCTTCATATCCGCAAGCGGCTGACGAGCCCCTTCATATCCGCAACGCGGTCTGGCGAACCTTTGTCCGCAAACAAGAAGCGACTCAAGGACATATCCCGAAGATGACTCAAGTATGACTCCTTCTTATGGCTGGCGAGGCTTTATACGTAGTCTAATGGACTTTAAACGAATCGCACGGATAGTCGACAGACTCTAAACTATTCCCGACGACAGGTCCTTGACTCGTATCCTCGAGTCGCCTTGGCGTCGCCCTTCCCGACCGCAGGCCCTTGGCCCGAAACCTTTCGAGCCGCCTCGACATTGCTTTCGGTCTCCAGCATGTAATCTTCGATTGACCTGGGGCTATACTTTGACTTTCGCCCTGTCCAAGCCTCAATCAAAGTGGGGGCTCTGTAGATACCCAGTATCTGTCAAGTCTCCAACAAACACCCAATGATTAACGGACTACAGCATGCGTAGGAATCACAACGTTTGATCGACAGTTTTTGTACAACTATACGTCGTAAAACGTAAAACGATTTCGAAAACAAAACATTTCAAAACTTTTCAAAAGTACCTGAAGTGTTTAATGCATGACGACGGGGTCACAATGACACTAATTAGAGTCAAAACCGACACCGGACCAAAAACCGACTAAAAAATTCAAATCCCGACTCCAACAACGAGTCAAACCGAGTCAAACACAAAAAACAAACTTTTCAAGACTTCCATGTTAAGTATTCCCAAAATACTTCATGGTCAAGTACAAATCAACTTCATCCAAAACATAGGATAGAACAAATCATGATTACAATTGCGTGATAGTGACAAGACACCTCGAAAACCCGCGAAATGGCTCGCGCCTCTTCGAGCAGCCCATGCGGCCACGTTGCTCAAAACGCACACAACCACCCAATTCTCTATAAATACCCCTCAAATGCCACCATTTTAGAGTTACGTAAGTGTCCGCCCCCTCCTTTCTCCCTTAAAATTCTAGATTCAGCTTCTCAAGTCACAAACCGACACGTGTTTCCGACCTACCGATCGAAAACACAAGTCTTATACATTGTTTGGTACCATCATTGTGCATTAAATTACTTGACCGACCATCTCGACCAATTACACCATCACTAAATTTAAAACGCTCTTTTACATTGCTAAAACGGTTTTCAAACCGAGTTTTCTGACCAAACAAGTTGATACACTTTCGACGATTTCTCGTCTCAAGCCTAGCATATAAGTATGAGGGTGTAAAAATCCTCTTCTATCATGTTTTTCATTTGTTTCATGACTATAACATGATAAAACCTGCATAACATGGTCCAAATATGGGATAAATGAGCCAAAATCGGATTTTTGGCTGAGACAGGGGCTGCTTGTATAGCAGCATGGCTCGCGCCTAAAGCCCCTGTCAGGCCTTAATCCAGCCATGTTTGGTCTCTTCTTCCCTTTATTTTCATTTCATATTTGTAATCGGTTTTTACCATTTCAAATATTTCTAATCATTCTTATGATAAACCTTTAACCATAAAACATTTTTCACCCTTGGTTCCTAATACCATGACGGTCTAATCCGTGTTCCGGTGATAATATTTGGTTAATTATGTTTTCAAAAGGCATTTTAAAACCTTGTATTTCATTTCTTTACATTTTAAAAGGTGTTTTAAAACCTTTTATTTCATTTCTTTACATTTTCAAAACAAATGCATTAGTCATAAATACAAAATCATCCTTGGCTCTACATACCATGTCAGATTTTAACCCGAGTACGATGATGAATAATGACTAATTACAAACAAATGAACATAAAATAATTAGTTCATAATCATTTTCAAAACTATTCATGTCAAGCTTGCAAAACCGAACCCGACCTCGAATATTGTCAAAACAATGACGATTATTCAAGTCTCGTTCTTCACATCAATACAAAAGTGATCTAAACGACCTTTTCAAATCAAGACGGGTTCAAACACCCTCTTTTCAAACCATTTTATAAACCTTTTCAATTGTCAGAAGACTTTCTTCAATCGTCTGTTGACCCGCGCCTAAACAAGCCACCCATTCTCTAATTTTCAAATCAGGACAGGCTTGTTGGCATCGCCTGATGGCTCGCGCCTATATAGGCTGCCTGATGCAGACCCTGTTTCCTTCCAGCACTTGTCTAGGACGATCCCAACTTCGGTTAACCCGAATACAGGACGGATCAGATGACAAATCCGCCCATTTTACATCATATTTGCAAAACGCCTTACTAAGACAAATGGATCACATTATGCATCATAAACCTAACTCGCTAAATGGATGTTTAATTTTCGTCTTGCATGCAAATCAACATTAAATCCAATTTGACATCAAATACTTGATACTTAGATTAAACAACCGACATAGAAAGCTCACATGTTAGGTTCAAACTTTTGGATGCGCATTCATGCATTTAAACCGTTTTATCAACTTTTGCATAACCAACCAAGATCGATCAGTAGAGGCCGCTACCGTGGGCGGGATTAAGGGCTTCCCAATACGTACCTTCACCTCTTACTCAGAAACTTTGGATAGTGGATGACCTTATTGATACCGTCGTCAGGTACCAAAAATAAATACCTAAGTTACTACTAACAGAAGTTAGCGGTAAGTAGGGTCGATCTCCACAGGGAGGCAAAATTGAGATTTATCTGTCTAATTTTAGTCTATCAGGATGTCACAGAGATGGAGGTTTAAATGTGATTTTCTAAACTAAAAGGAATAAGGAAAAAGAGAATAAAAGAAAGGAAATAAACAGATAGAGAGAAACAGCTAAGACAAATGGTTCACCATAATCATCCGGTCAAGTAATCTAGGTCTCAGGTCAATGCAAATACGGTCTAAGGGGTAACGAACGTCACCTTTCGGTCCGTAATTCACCCTAAAGTGTAAACAGCTTAACTTTCGCCCTCATTGCAATACTCCATTGTTCGCTACTAGTCTACCCCTTCCAACCTTTCGGTCCAGGTCAAGGATCACTAAGAATTATAGGTCTAATTGCGTCGACTCAATTAGAAAGATACAATTAATTGTAGCATTTAACCAACAAAGACAGTACCTGCATTAACCTAGTAATTCGATTACTCTCCCTTCATATTATGGATCCCCTATAGTCTCAGCAGAGGGGAATTAGCTACTCATATTACTAATTAAACTAACAGCAATTAATTTCCCAGCAGTAAACATTATAAATAAACAATAAAGTGCAATAAGGAAAATTAGGGCAGAAATTAATTGTAACGGACGCGAAGAATTAAAGCAATAAAAGATCAATTATTAATAAAGGAAGAGAAAGGAATTACAATCCAAGCGAATCCGGCGTAAAGAACACAAAATCCGAGTGAAAATAATCCCCCAATAAGGTAACAGTAGAGAGGAATGAAGCAACGTTCTAAGTTTACAGTAGAGTGTTTTATAATATGAAAGATGATCCTAATAAACCTAGTAAAGCATGCTTAAATAGCAAAGCAAAAGAGTTTAGCGAAATAAAATATCACGCGGCTAATTAAAGCCCAAACCCGTCAAAAATTGTTGCTCGATCGATCATATAGTCTCTCGATCGAGTGATATTCCTTAGCATTCCCCTCGATCGAGAACAATTCCTCTCGATCGAAGACTTCTTTCCCTTAAATCACTCGATCGAGGAGAAGTAGCTCTCGATCGAGCAAATGGGCTCTCGATCGAATAGAAATAGTTCTCGATCGAGCACTTCTCAGCGCGTAATTCCTGCTTCGCGCACTGAACTTCAAACGGCTGCCATTTCTTCGTTACTTGGGCAAATAGGGCGATTCCGGTGCCGTTGGAAAGCTAAGAGGACAAACTTTCATCTCCAATTGGAATCACCTGAATATCAGTTGTAGAACTCGAGATATGGTTCTTCAAAGTAGGCACTAGCAATTTGAAGTTCTTCCTTTGCTCGCCTAGCTATCTTTCTTCTTTGCGCATCTCAAAATAGCTACATTCCCGCTCCAAGTTCACTCTTCCTCCAAATGCATGCTAAAAGGACGGTAAAAGGCTTGATTTCACTACTTTCCGGTTCATTCCTGCAATTAGGACAAAACAAACCAAAGTAGCATATTCGGGGCATTTCGTAGTATAAAACCACGATAAAAGCATAGAAATACGTGCATAAAATAGGCTAAAAAGACTATATAAAATGCACGTATCAAATCTCCCCAAACCAAACCTTTACTCGTCCTCGAGTAAACTAAAATGCAACTAATGGAACGGAAATGATAACTCAGAGCTAGCTTAACTTGTCTACTTAAACCAGTTTAATGCAAACTAAAATCAACGATTCTGACTACAATGGTCAACACGCAAACGAATTGTAAGATGTCCATAAATAAAGCTGACCTATCAACCCTGCAAGACCAACAAAATCGGACTCTCACGTGGTCGCTCTTCTCTCATGAAGCAAAGGGTGAGAGTATATGTATAAGAGAGAAAGAGAAAACAGTCACTCACCTAGACTGCGACCTACATAACATGCATGCAACAAAAATGATAGACGATTCAAGTACTACACATACATTCCAACCAACGATGTCCGTCACAGCTGAGGGCTTACAAATGATATGGGAAAGTGAGGTTCAGGTGAGAAAAGGCAAAACAAATTATGGAAATGTGAAGGTAAAGCGTCAAGCTAGTTCCTAAACAAGGCCATATAAGACCATCCGAATCTCAACTGACTAGAAAATAAAGTGCAAGTGCTCTTCATCGGCACACATCTCACTACCCAAAACACTATCTCCTCAAAAAGATATGAATAAAATGGAGGAGTGAGACCGTCACAAGATAGAAATAGGCACAGACGGACTCAATATTCAAACCAGCTAAGCTTTCTTTGATGTTCATGCCTCTGGTTGTCACGTGAATCAACATTTTTTTCATTTTTTCTTCTTTTTCCTATTTCACGTGTAATTCATTTTTCATTTCTTTTTTTCAACTTTTTTTTTTTTCTTTTTTTTTTTTGTTTTGTTCCACGTCTCATTTTTTCATTTTCACGTGTTTTTTTTCAGTTCTTTTTTTTTTTTTTCATTCTCATTCTCCTTTCCTTCAACCTTCACCAACTCCAATCAAAGTACACACGGCCAAACTGCAGACGGAAAAATATACCACAAAAGACAAACTAAACTAGCTTGACTAGGCAGGCTGAGTTTTGGATGTAGCTAATGGGTCAAAAAGGCAAGATTTGGCTTAAGTGGAGCTATATGGGTGAAAAATATAAGAAAAGGGGAAAAATTATAAGCGCCTCCCTGCATGTGACACCGACCACAAACCCGAATGTATGCGTTTGACAAGAAATCGAATGTCATAAAAGTGCAAAAATAATGAACATGCTATGCAAGGAGTACTACTCTCAATTCCTACATGAACCGGTCATGAATGTCACCAGTTATATGGCTCTAAAACTCAGAAATTGTAGAGTAGGTTGCCAATTTATCAGGTCAAGTCTAAACAGTCAGCTAAATTTGAACAAAAACTCGTAGAAATGCGCAAGACTCAGCTAATAAGTGTCAACAAAGTGCAAAGACAAGTTAAAGTGCAATTTCATCACGGAAATCTACCGTTCCGACTCAACCTATATGCAAAAATAAACGTGAATATTTTTTTTGACTTTTTGAAAATTTTCCAATTTTTATGAGATTTTTGATTTTTATGAAAATAAACAACAATGCATACTGAAATTAAATGTGATAACAGAAATGCAATAAAAACAATATGCAGACACAGATATGGATGCATAACCTCCCCAAACCAAACCGTACAATGCCCTCATTGTACCCAGAAATAGGGAAAGAAAATGCAAACTAGAAAAGAAGAGAGTGAAACGCGGAAAAACTTACAAGAATACGCGAAGTAGGGACCTCCCCAAACCAGCCAGCAACATGGGAGGTCACTAATAGCTCCGAAACATCGTCACAAGAAGCTAAGTCGAGCAATGGGCGTCCAAAACAGCTCGATCGAGAGGAAAACCGGTCGATCGAGTAGAATAGTGGTCGATCGAGTAAAAAAAAAAAAAAAAAAAAAAAAATTTTTTTTTTTTTTTTTTTTTTTTGCAGTACTCGATCGAGTGATATATGTACTCGATCGAGTGATTTCGTGACAAAAAGCTCTCGATCGAGTACAAAAAGTACTCGATCGAGTGATCCTTAGTATATTCCTGCAAAAGACGCATCAAAAACGCGCCCGCAAAACTAACAAAGCAAGCATATCGATATAGTCTATGGTACGAAGACCAATTATTACACACAACTGAAATAAAATGCAATGTTTGAAAAACAACTAAAAATAAATCTCCGGGTTGCCTCCGGGTAGCGCTAGTTTGAGACGGTCCCAGCTCGACCTCTTTTTTCACCAACTACTCCAATTGAACCCAATCAAAGCGATTCAAAGCTCGCAAAGAACTGTCAAACTTCTCGCGCATGTGCTACACAAAACGTAAGTAGCACCATAATATAGTAATATCATAGGAAATTGAAATATAATAACATTTAAGCCTAACAAATTTCCTATGATAGCTCCTAAAATCATTCACAAAGTAATTCTGCCCTCCAGCTAAGGGCGGAATATAAAAACTCAAAATAACCGCAGGTGGAAAATAAAGCAGCTCGGGAGCATTGGACTCAAAAACAACGCGAATAGAATTTGGATGCTCAGACGGGTATGAACTGTGAGGTGGAGGAGTCTGGTCAACTAAGGAAGAAGGTGGATAATCGTCCCAAATGCATGGGGCGGTAAAGTCAAATGGGTCAATGGGGTCTCCTAAAATGGGCTCATCATCGATATCATCATAAGTATCCCATTTAGCCTCTAGACAATCACTCTCCTCATCGCTAGACTCGTCAAGATGGAGGTTCTCAAAGAGAGCCTCCAAATCGTCCTCACTAACATTACAAGAATCATAAAGGGGTTCTAGACTATCCTCATAAAAAGGATTGTCAACCACGCTAATGGTCTCCTCTATGTCTCCGTCAGCATTTTCTAGATTGGTTTCTAAGGTCTCACCCACCCCCTCATTTGAGTCAACATGAAGAGAAAAGTTGGGTTTAAGAGATTCAGCAGCAAACCAATTAAAGAATTCTAATACCTCATTTACGGGGATTCCTTCGAAATCCCACTTACCAATAGATTCAAGGTATGCTCGCGTAGGGTCATTCATACCCCGGAAGATAGTCCAGCACAATTGGAGTTCAGAAAATGCATCTCTCAAATGGGCTCGAGCCACTCCAAAACCTGGCTAAATAAGTACCAAAAATTTCGTTCTCTTCCTGCGGAAAGAGAAGAACGAAAGACATAATAACGGTCTCAAGGAACCGAAGCTCCTTGAGACAAGAAATAAACTAAATAAAAACAAATAAAACTACGCTGCCTCCCCGGCAACGGCGCCAAAATTTGATACCGTCGTCAGGTACCAAAAATAAATACCTAAGTTACTACTAACAGAAGTTAGCGGTAAGTAGGGTCGATCTCCACAGGGAGGCAAAATTGAGATTTATCTGTCTAATTTTAGTCTATCAGGATGTCACAGAGATGGAGGTTTAAATGTGATTTTCTAAACTAAAAGGAATAAGGAAAAAGAGAATAAAAGAAAGGAAATAAACAGATAGAGAGAAACAGCTAAGACAAATGGTTCACCATAATCATCCGGTCAAGTAATCTAGGTCTCAGGTCAATGCAAATACGGTCTAAGGGGTAACGAACGTCACCTTTCGGTCCTTAATTCACCCTAAAGTGTAAACAGCTTAACTTTCGCCCTCATTGCAATACTCCATTGTTCGCTACTAGTCTACCCCTTCCAACCTTTCGGTCCAGGTCAAGGATCACTAAGAATTATAGGTCTAATTGCGTCGACTCAATTAGAAAGATACAATTAATTGTAGCATTTAACCAACAAAGACAGTACCCGCATTAACCTAGTAATTCGATTACTCTCCCTTCATATTATGGATCCCCTATAGTCTCAGCAGAGGGGAATTAGCTACTCATATTACTAATTAAACTAACAGCAATTAATTTCCCAGCAGTAAACATTATAAATAAACAATAAAGTGCAATAAGGAAAATTAGGGCAGAAATTAATTGTAACGGACGCGAAGAATTAAAGCAATAAAAGATCAATTATTAATAAAGGAAGAGAAAGGAATTACAATCCAAGCGAATCCGGCGTAAAGAACACAAAATCCGAGTGAAAATAATCCCCCAATAAGGTAACAGTAGAGAGGAATGAAGCAACGTTCTAAGTTTACAGTAGAGTGTTTTATAATATGAAAGATGATCCTAATAAACCTAGTAAAGCATGCTTAAATAGCAAAGCAAAAGAGTTTAGCGAAATAAAATATCACGCGGCTAATTAAAGCCCAAACCCGTCAAAAATTGTTGCTCGATCGATCATATAGTCTCTCGATCGAGTGATATTCCTTAGCATTCCCCTCGATCGAGAACAATTCCTCTCGATCGAAGACTTCTTTCCCTTAAATCACTCGATCGAGGAGAAGTAGCTCTCGATCGAGCAAATGGGCTCTCGATCGAATAGAAATAGTTCTCGATCGAGCACTTCTCGCCGCGTAATTCCGCTTCGCGCACTGAACTTCAAACGGCTGCCATTTCTTCGTTACTTGGGCAAATAGGGCGATTCCGGTGGCGTTGGAAAGCTAAGAGGACAAACTTTCATCTCCAATTGGAATCACCTGAATATCAGTTGTAGAACTCGAGATATGGTTCTTCAAAGTAGGCACTAGCAATTTGAAGTTCTTCCTTTGCTCGCCTAGCTATCTTTCTTCTTTGCGCATCTCAAAATAGCTACATTCCCGCTCCAAGTTCACTCTTCCTCCAAATGCATGCTAAAAGGACGGTAAAAGGCTTGATTTCACTACTTTCCGGTTCATTCCTGCAATTAGGACAAAACAAACCAAAGTAGCATATTCGGGGCATTTCGTAGCATAAAACCACGATAAAAGCATAGAAATACGTGCATAAAATAGGCTAAAAAGACTATATAAAATGCACGTATCACTTATCCAGGGCGTACGAGAGTCATTCTAGAGATAGGATGCTAAAGAGGGATGATTCCTTATCTTTAGTACCCATCTCAAACACCGCTTTTGCCTTGGTTGACCTAGGTATAAAGTGGATTCGATCGGGTTCCAAGCATCCCATAAATGCTTGGTGGCGACTCCGAACATCTCTTGCATCGTTTCGAGACCCTTGCCGAGACGAAATCGACCGATCTAAAACGATCCGGTCAAAAGCATTTTTACGCTGCCGAGCATGGCTTTCACAAGACCGCTATACGTTCCCAGATTGGTCTGGCGTGTAGGTGGCTATTTCCACAATGGGAACTCTACAAATTCCAATACTGACAGGTATAGCTTAAATATTTCTTATTTACATCTTATAATTGCGAGAGTGAATATCCAACGGTTAACAATTTCACTTGTTTCACCCTACATATAAAGGTGAGCGTGACTTAACATATAAAAATGGATGAGCGAGGAATATAGATAACATAAAAGTACATGAATATATATGCATCTGATCTATATCGCCTTATTCATAACAATTCTATTATACCAAAATGAAATGACAATAGGGAGAAAAGAAACTAATATTAAGCTTAACATATAAATGCGTACCAAAAAAGCTTAACATATAAATAAATAAAAACTTAACTTCAACATTGTGCATTTGCGTAGTTTATTTTTGCTCTACGTTTTTTTACTTAATGCATTAGTTTTTTTACCCACACTTTCCATTTGGTACTCTTGACATAAGAAAATGAATTAAACCTAATTTTATAATTCCTATAAATTCTACATTTCATTTAAAAAAAACTTTAGCTATGTGAAAATTTAGATGTAGAAAGTTATTTGATGTTTTTCCCCGATTTCTTTACTAATACATGTTTCTTTTATCATGGATTTGATGGTAGTAATGGTTAGTTACGGTGGCGGATCATGCTAAATTTAAGTATATATGTTCTATTATTTTCGCAGACAATACATATTACGTTCTATAAAATTATGTAAAATATATATTAAAAAAAATTAACTTAGCGGTGATGGGCGGTTGGGTCCATAAAGTTAAAATATGAGATGAAAAAGAAGCGCGCGGGGGGGGGGGGGGGGGGGGGATAAATGCGAAGTATTGCAACGAGTGGAAATAAAACAGACAATTTGGTATAAACTTGTATTGTAAGGCGTGCTACAATAATAAACATCCATTTACGGTAAAAATAAAAGTGTTATTTCTTGAGAAGTTAGGATCATAAAAAAGTCTAAGAATCTAAAAAAATAAAAATAAAAATAAAAGACAATAACACACCGATGCCTATTATTGTCACTTTCATAGTTATTTGCTTCCTTTTTGCTATTTTCTTCCTTTTTTGGTCATCTTGTATGAAAAGAGCTAATTGGAGCGGTTTTAGCATTATTTTGGGCTAAAAGAAGGCACATCGACTCATTCAACGATTGGCAAGGAAGAGGAGGCAAGGCACGAGCACTCATGGGCCAATAAGACACAATTTAGGATGATTATGAGCAATTCCCACAGATTGTAGATGTAATACTCGGATATTCTAGGACCCGTAAAGGAATCTCGGGATGCGTGAGAGGACCCTCGGACTTGACGAGAGAGTAAGGGATGGCTGTACACTAGACCAAGTATGACCTTGACTAGACCTAGTGAGTATGCAGTGGACCGAGCAGAGTGTCCAGTGGACCGAGTGGGTGGCACTCGTCCGAGTACGGCCAATACTCGACCGTGTGAGTGGCACTCGGCCGAGTGGACTTAGCACTCAACCGAGTGCAGCTCGCCAGTGGGCGATAAAACCTATGATGAGATCTTATTTCACCTAACCCTAAATCATTTCATTCTTTCTCCTTATCACTCAAAATCCCCTCCCTTCTCTCTAAAACCCTCCTAAACACTTCTACATGAGACTCAAGCTTAGAAGATTATGCACCTTATCCTTCTTTCTTTTCACCTTGTGAGTAAGATCTACCTTTTCTCTTTCTTTTATCAAACCCTAACTTTTGAGGCTTTGTTGGGGATAATTAATTAGTAATTAATATGAGTAATATGGGCAATTAAGGGGTAGTAATAAGGGGTTTTGTTTTTTATAATATTATAAGACATGTTATGATAGTTATTATATGATTTATGTAGGATGAGACAATTTTATGAGACGGAGTCTTGCTTGTCTTAAATTACTTATGGAGTATGCTAAAAGCTAGTTTATCCTACTCGTTTTTGATAATGTGAATACTTTTTGGTGTGTCATTTGTCATTATTTTCATGGTATAAGTCATATTGCATCATATTGTGATATTTTGGGATTGTTGTGGACTTCATGTAGTTGCCGGAAATGAATTATAATATGGTAGTGATTTGTGATGACTCGAAGATTCACGATACTTGAGAAGTTGATGTTCATGGCATGTTTGGGAAGTGTACCTTATAATGAGTCGTATTTTGATATATTGTGTTGCATATTACATTATTCTGATTGTCGTATACGTTTGAGGATGCGGTTGTTGTTGAGGAGACGTAAGGCAGTTGGGAGACCGTTCTACGCTTGGGTCGCCTCTTGGAGTTTCCCACTCCAAGAGGGATGTGAACATTAATGTCTTGAGTTATGGAGGGACGCGTGTGGTTGAGGCACGACGTCTGGCAGGGATCCGGTTCCACGGGTGTGTCCCTAGTACCTTTACGGACTACGGTCCGTCTATTTGGTGGGCGGTGCTACGGTGCCATTGCCAGTTGTGATACCGTGGGTGTGTCCCTGGTATCGGTGAGGTGATGGTGTAGTGTCATGGATGTAACATTGTGTCTCATGCATTTTATGTCATTATTGCATATTCTTACATTGGTGTCATGTTTAAGTATTTATATTGTTGAAACTGGCGTGTGTTGGTTTTGTGTAATTGTCACCTATTTCTGGGGTGACCTGTGTTGATCCATATGATATTTCCAATCATATGGGGAGCAGTTTGAGTACAGGTTTGCATTTGGTAGCATGTGGGATCACGAGCCGAGACACGGAGTTGGAGTCGAGTCGCTTGATTAGATGATAGTCGACATAATTGATAGTTGAGTTGTATAATGTTTAATCCAGATTTACCATTCATTTATTTGTTATGTAAATCACTAAACATGTTATTTATATAAGTGTTTCTAAATTATAATTCCGATTTCATTGCCTCGAGAAACCGAGATGGTGACATCTCCTAATTACCTTGGCCCGGTAAGAAGGGGGTGTTACAATAGAGCAACAACAACAGAAAGAAGCTACTATAGCTGAGACACCGCACGAGTTCTGGAGGAACCCGTCCGAGTTCTACGTTGCCTCGCCTTGGTCGCCACTGAATTCGCCTGAGTTTAGAGGCAGGATTCTACATTATACTATGAAGTCGCCCGAGTTCTAATCTAACCCGCCCGAGACAACGACTTATTTCCCCCTTTCCGCATCTCTCTAATTCCCTCACCTAACCCTAATATTGTAACCACCCCTATAAATACACCACTTTATAATAATTCTAGGGAGATGCTCTTTTATGCTCTTTTATGTCCTAGGTAGGCCCTTGTAGTCCCTTTTATGCTTTCTACATCTTTCAAAATAGCCTCTTAAGTTTAGATCTAATCTTAGATTAGTTCTAATCCTTCCTTAAATTAGATTAATCTTTCAATAAAAACACATTTTATTCACTCTTTAATACCTTACATCTTGGAATTCTTTGGTATGTATTTAAAGAGAAAGTGACAAGTTTTTATCTTTATGCAAGGATCCTCTTTTATTTACGTTTTTTAGTTGGTATATCTCTTATTTCTCTTTAATCCTTTATTACTACTTGCTTTGTTTCGGTTTGCCTTGTTTAGATTACATGTTTATTGTTGTAGTTAATACTAGTAGTGAGTAGTGACCTCACTAGGATTAGTGGGAGATGATGGGTAAGATTAAGGCATAATCCTTGTTTGTTGAGTTAGAATTGTTGAATACTTGTCTTGCTTCTAACCTATGCACTCTACATGTTTGATGAAATGCTTGAGAACTACCTCCATGATTCTCCACCTGTTTATACACACCCATAAGATCGAGAGCCTTGGATTGTGGTAGAACTTGCATAATGTTAGTAGACCGACCTTGTGTATGCCAAAAGCTTGCTCGTGTTAGTATATGGTCGGGTTGTTAGACCAAAAGACTCAACCCACTTGCCTAAGTAAGACTACCCATTGACATGAAACCCAACCTACTAGTCACCTTAGTCAGCCATACGAACCCACTCTTCCTACTTTTCCATTTTTATTAATTTAACTATTGTTATTTACTTGTTTTCATTAATTTAGAATACAAACCTAATTTTAATCGTGACACCGACACATTTTGAGATAAATATACTTACAACCCAAAGCACGTCGTCCCATGGATCGAGTCTGACTTACACACTTGCTAGTTGTTTGTTGGGAATATAAATATTGTTTGATTGAGTGGACAACGACCGGCTCATCATCAACTCAAATCAAATTTATTTTTTTTAAGAAAACTCATTAACAAGTATTGAGTTACTACTTCATATGCTTTTAACGAGGGGCGTCGTTGAGTCCGTGCGGCTGCACATGGTTCCCAAATGTTCAGCCAAAAACAACTATAATAAGGATAAATGAATTTAGCGCATTAATATACTTAACAAAATTCCACTGTCTTAGTGGTTAACAAGTAGAATTTTTAAGCAATAGAGCTCAAGTTCAAAACCCAATACAGACATTTATGTACTCTTTTTTCATTGCTTTATAAAATACTGTTTCTTAACCTCCAAGTCAGCGCTGGTTTTAACACAAACATCAAGAGTTGATTGACTAAAGAAAGTGAACTAATTGTAAATATTAACTTTGTTAATTGGCGTTATTTTTTCCAATTTAAAAATTGAATTATATACATTTGTTCTTTTTAAAAAAAATTCTTCCCCCAAAAATTCTGTAAATGTAAACAACTTATTATGGTGGGTAAGAATGTAAACAACTTATTATGGTGGGTAAGAAAAAATCATATACATTAAAGCAACAACCACAGAGCTGAGTTGTCGCTCTGTGGTTGAAAGTCAATAAGTCAAAAGCAGTTTTTTCTTTCCTTATTTTAAGGCCATGTTCTACAAGTGAATTAATTTGACAACATCATCCATTGTTCATTTTACAATTATTCAATTAAAAATACATAGCTTCAATTATACAATTACATATATATTTAACAAAAATATAATTAATTTCACTAGCTTTAACTTTTTTTAAAAAAAAAATAGAACTTTTTCACCGGTTTTAATGATTTTAATAAAAAGTTTAAAAATAATTAAAAGGTCTAAAAACATCCGCAATGAAAAATGTATCTATATGCAATACCAAAGTTTCTAAAATCATGAAGTAATTTTCGACTTTTTGTTGCTTTTAACTAGGCCAAATTGACAAATTGGTAAAAAAAGTTGGGGGTTGTGGACAAATTGGTAAAAAAAGTTCTACTTTGGACAAATTGGTAAAAAGAAATAAAGAATTGGACAAATACACCTAAATTTGCCATTTGAGTGGATAAATGAAGTTTCTCATCACTAATTAATTAAAAGTGGCTAATTAAGCTAATTTCACTCAAAATAAATAAAAATAAGGGTAATTGAAAATAAACTTGTTTTGTCAATTAATTTTACCACATATATTTTTTATTTATTTTTTGCGGTAATTTAGTTTTGGTGTAAGAATCATGAAGAATTAGACGGGGTAAACATACCTATGTATTAGATTTGAGTTCGATCGATAGAAATCGGTGAAAATATGGTTGGTAAATACGAGTCAGACGAGATAAGAATATATATCGAGCTAGTAATACGTAACGAGGTCAAGTCATGATTATACACGAGTCAAAATATTTCAAACACGAAAACAATATTTCTCATTCATTAGACATACTAATAATTTGCATGGTCGTATTTTGTTTGCTTTGTCTTAATGAGTGTATGATCGAAATTTTAAATTTTTTAGAAATACGTAAGTAAAGCTATTAACGAAAAAAAGTGAGGATTGACAAACGCGTAAAACGCAAATGATAACGGAGCCACACGAAGGAGTATACAGTCAAGAAATTGAATTTTTAAGCACACATTAATTAGTGGGATTGTAACTATTTTGGTGTATTTGTCCACCTCTTTGTTTATTTTTTACCAATTTGTCCAAAGTGGAACTTTTTTTACCAATTTGTCCACAACCCCCAACTTTTTTTACCAATTTGTCAATTTGGCCCTTTTAACTATCTGACATTTCGAAATATATAAAAATTGAAAAAAAATGTTTAACTATAAAATATAAATGCAATAAAAAGTGTATACTTTTATTATATAATCATTAGTAATTCCATTTTCAACTAAAAAACAATACAATAAATCTTCAGCCAAATAAAAATGAATGTTTTAAATAGAAAAAATGTGATCGGAGATTAAACTATTAACTAGTTTTTGAACCCGTGCACTGCACGGGCGGTAACGAAAATGGTCAACCCATACACTTTTGATAAGTTATGTTGCTAAATTTTATTCGAAGTACTTTGCTCTTTTTTCTGAACTTTTTAACTCATGAAAGATGAAATCTGAAAAGTAGATATAAAATTACTGGATATTTCATAACTTGTTTATTTACGCAATACACATTTAATTTTACTCATTAATGTACACTTTTAATCATAATACCCTTCTTGTTTATTAGTATATCAATTCTCTTCATTTTCTTTCATTTCTTCTCCCACCCACCATCGGACGTTTGGAAGCAGGGTTCGGCATTACTGACCGACTACTCGAGAACCACCAGGAGATCCTCCGTCGCAGTGGTGATCGCACCTTAGACCACGAGTACCTCTCAATCCCTGTCTCAACCGTCTCCCCCTCCCCAAAACTATTCACCGCCCTGTAATCCATATTCCACGTCCTCCAACTACCCTTCTCCCTATTGCCCCCCCCCCCCCCCCCCCTTGTACCTCGAGCATAACCATCATCACGACCCCACCCCATGCGTGACCCTAACCCCTCTCGTACCCTTATGCGACTTACTCACCCTAACCCACCTCATGCCTAAAATTTAAGGAGAATTATGATCTTACTCAAATATGAAAATAAGCGTAATTTTTCATTTTTGTTTTTTGAATTCGAGTCTAAGATTTGACAAATTTCGTTAATTCTCTTTTTGTTTTGATTTCTAGGTACAATTAGGTAATTCTTATTTTGAAATTAGATTATTAATCGACAAAATGATAAGGGATGTTCATATAAACTCGGTTACCATAATTGCTTAGGATCTAGTTTATCCAATATATAAGTTTACGAAAAAAAAAAGAATTAAGGAGTTTAATCATTTTAACCCTAAGTTTCATGGTAAGCCAGTTTTGAAAGTGTATTTTCATGTAGGGTTGTATTTAATCATTTAATATCTTCTATATGAGGTATTAACTTATGAATTAATAATTAAATTACACATTACTTACAATATAAATATTAAGAATTTATTTCCTCATATAACTCCTTAAACATAGCCCTAAGGATTGTATTTATCATTTCCCATTTTAAAATGGTGTATAATTTACTACTCTCACCATTTATACCACAAAGGTATACGATCGAGTTAAAATTATCGGATATGCCGCTAAGCTTAAAGATTAGTGTCCTAAAAATACTCGAATATCATAATCTCGGTTCTTATAATTGTTATACTTCGTCTGTCCCAATCATTTGTTTTTTTTTTATTATTGTTTGTAATGAGTATTATAATTAGAAGTAAGCAAATGATTAGGATAAACATATATTAGTGATTTTTTCTTCTATTATTTATACCCCCGTTTATTGCCATATATAATCTCTGTCAAATTTCGGTCATTTAGCAACTCGATCTAAATTATTCTTGGAAGCTGATTTTCACCCCGTGAGAATCTTAGGCAATGAATGAGGTAACTCTTCAAAAATCCGCAAATTTCGTACCCAATGACAAGTGGTAGAGTGAATGGCATCCTGCAACATTTGGTAGAAAATCAAACTTATGAAAAAGACTAAATCGGCCTGAACTGAACTGAAATTAACTTAACTTCTAAAAAATGAAACTAAACAGGGACTAACGGATCATTACACCCCTTCTAATTCCTTAAATGTACATACTCTAACAGACGACTCCTCGGGGACCCAATTCCGATTATCTTCTCTTCCAACTTTCTCAACATACCCTATAATTCCCTAACAATGACCGGCCAACTTTTAACACCAACGCGACTGTGACTCACCATTGACCATCCAATCATAACCCATATCCACCAGTCACCTATCACGACTCTCTACCCACCTCACTTCTCATCACGTATAACTCCCATAAGTCCACAACTCGACACTCTAAAGTTGACCTAATTCGAGAGATAACTCAACATTAACTCAAAATATCCCGATATATACAAAAAGTCAAGTCGATAAAGACCAAAATAAACCAACATAATGAATAACACTTATAAAATAAAATTGACTAACCTAGTAACTTCCATGAATAATGACCGTAAGTTCATAACTCATCTCAAACTGGTAAAATATTCGGAAAAAATCAATTGGATAATGATTTGATGAGTCACACCAAGCAAATCCGACCCAAACCCAATAAATTATCATAATGATGCGGCCAAGAAATGAGCTTGATAATGACCCGACCCGATAATGACATGTCGTCCCAACTAAAATCCGACCCAGCAAAAATATAAATGACGCAACCTAACCCAAACCCGATCTACGAATTAACCCGGCTAACCCGACCTTAGACATGGTCAGGATCGTTATGATTCGAAACCACGCCATCTGAGCAGACCCAACCTGCTCTATGTAACACATAAAAAAATGTGATGTCATAACATGGTAAGCTGTTACTCGTACGACGTAGTTATTTACTTGCTTAGGTGAATTGCACACTGTTAATCTGTGATGGTCTTTAATAATGGCAAAGCTATCAAATTTATCATTTGTTTTACTCATATCTTCCAACTGATTTCCTTCTCATTTCCCATCGTTTCTTTCAATTATGGCCAAAAGGACAGCAATTAAGAAACCGAAGTGATAATAATTTAACTGAAATTTCTCTGTTCTTGGTATATAGGTTAGTAAAGGAATGCAATTCTTTCACACTAATTGAATGAATAATAGATTATCACGTTAGAAAAAAATTATACCCTCTCTGTTTTGGTCATTTGTTTACCTATTCCATTTTGGTGTGTCCAAGACAATTGATTACCTTTTTATTTTACAGATGCCTTTGATTTGTAACTTGATATTCTACACTCAATTTGATTCACTTGTCACTCAATAACTGCTCCATTCCTTTCTAAATCAAATACACATTAAAACTATCGATTAAAATCAACTAATCTTCTAAATCCTAATTGACAACAAGCATGTGCTTACTCAATTGATGAGTCGATTAAACTCAAAAAGAAACATGTAACATCAGCACATCGAATTTTAATTGATCGAATATTTTTTGGTTGAAGATTTTGATAATCGTTTTGATTATATAAGATGAATTAATTGAGTGTGATAGATGTAAGAAAAATTGATTTGAAATCAGTCTTTGAAGAAGAAGAAAATAGAGGAGAGAGAGCATTTGAGTGGCTGTGAGGTATGGAGATTGGAGACGGAGGACAATGAAGTAGCTAGGGTTACATTTGCAAATGAATCGCATGGTGAATGGCATTAATTTTATTCCAAATATTTGGGTTTGTGGCTTTATGCCTATTTATCATGGGCTTATTTAGTATTATCCGATTATTTTCATTGATTGTACATAGTATTAGATTCGCACAATTATATAATAAGACGATTTTTTATTGTCAAATGGTCTTTTTTAAAAAATAATTTATTTATTACTATTAATAATAAAAGAGTAACTTTTATGTAAATAGACCGTCTTACGATATTATACCGTCTCATACTCTCATACGATATTCATTTGATTTAACAAGTTGATATTTGCTCTTACAAATTTATCGTAAACGGTTTCAATAAATTGTTGGAAACAAAACGGTCTTATCCATAGTAACATTTTAATGATAAATCCCAATTAAACTATTTAATAGACAAATAACATAAAGTTGTATTTTAATTAGGCCCGGCAAACGTTCAATCGGCCGGGTTCAGATCGGGTCAGAGTGGGTAGGTCAATTTCAGGTTTGCAATAGCTCGAGTCGGGTCGAATTAGTTCATTCGGGTCATTTTTGGGCCAGCTATTATCAAGATATTTATGAATAATAATGAGTTTGTAACTATAAACTTTCGGGTCGAGTTTTATTGGGTCGAGTCAAACTCGAGTTGGTTAATGACTAGGTATTATCTCAAATAGACGGGGATGAGAAAATTTACTTCAGCTCAGATGAGGTTAGTAAAGATGAGAGCAATATTGGGGTGCATGATCTGTATTCCACATAATTTCTTAACTCAATTAAGTGTTTTGAGCTTCCAAATCACGAATTAAAGCTGAAGGTAGGTGCTATAGTGATGCTTCTTCGAAACATTGACTAATCTCGCGGATTGTGCAACGGCACTCGACTAATAGTGACAGATTTAGGATCACGTCTAATGAGAGCAACAGTCGTATCAGGCAGTCATAAGGGCGATAAAGTGCATATTGCCTGTATTACACTTAGTCAATCTGATTCCAGTAAGTTCCCGGTACAGATTGACAGAAGATAATTCCCTGTGGCAGTGTGTTTTGCAAGGACAATAAATAAGAGTTAAGGGCAGTCTTTAGCATAGACTAGCACATGTTGGGCTTTATATTCCAAGGCCGGTGTTTACGCACGGTCAGCTCTATGTGGCTATTTCAAGAGTCACAAGCAAAAATGGACTGAAGATTCTGCTTTGCTATAATGATAAATGCGTGTCTAGTAGAATAAACAACGTACTGTATAAAGAAGTTTTCGAGAAGTTATTGTTTTTTTTTTCCTTTCAAATTTGTCTACTTTTATTATGCTTTGAAATTTTCGATAAGTTATTGTTGTATTTTTATTATTGCCATATTTTAGATACTCTCGATAGATACAACTTTATTATTGCTATATTTTAGATACCCTCGATATATATTTCAGTTAAAGAAGCATTCACTATTAACACATTTTGCTACAACAATCTAAACAACAAACCCGTGCAATTTGCATTGGTTTAAAACTAGTAAGGATCATGATCCAAAAGCTGATTGTGGCCATGGTTGTCGTTTGATTGATTTACAGACTCTAGTTGTGCAGGAACCAGAGTAGATAAGAGGGGTTCCTGCAAAGACCCGAGTTAATTTGCAGAGTTCAGTGAAGAATGTCATTAGGATAAGAGTTGGGCATTGTCATTTAAAATGTAAAAATACTCGAGTTTTGTCATAGATTGATGCACTTACATGGTTTGGGGATTAATCGACATGTGATTAGCTCTAACAGTATGTAATAGTTGGGTTGTTCATTGAATGAAAACTTATATTTTCACAAAAAAAAAAAAAAAATTATTCTATTTATTTCGGATCATTCAAGTCGGGTCATTTTCAGGTCTACGATTTACCAAAGATTTTATTAGTTAATTTGACTAATCCCTCTCACTTGCTCTTGTGAGAGGTTACAACCTTATGACGAAAATAAAGGTGGCAAACGGGTCAATCGGATCAGTTTCGGTTCGGGTTATTTCGGATCGGGTTATTTCGGTTTATCTGTTTTTTTCGATTTCAGTTCGGTTCAACTCGGGTTGGATTCAGTTTGCACTTTTAATCGGTTGCAGATATTTCGGATCGGTTCAGGTTCGAGTTGGGTCAATATTGATGTAAATAAAGTTCGAGTCGGGTTAATATCAGAGCAGATGAGATTCGAGTTAGATCATAATCGGATCGGATGTCAAGGGATTAGGTCTTTATTGAAAACATTGGATATAATACGAATAATTTTGTTTAAAAAGTAATAAATAATGTTTTTGGTATAACTACGATATAATATTAATTCATTGACGTCAAATGGGTGACACTCATGTACAAAAAGACACTCTAGATGTAACGCCTAGGTACATTCGGGTCATTTCGGGTTTCAATGTTGGGTTTCTGTCATCAATGTACGAGTTGAAATCAGTTCAGGTATATATCAGTTCACATTAAAACAATTCAGGTTGAAATAGTTCAGGTTCATTCGATTTTGGGTCTATTTCGGATATTACAAATTCGGTTTGATTTTGAATTATTTCAGATCGATTCAGGTTTCGGGGTGAAGTTCAGTTATACCTTTTGGGTGTACGGTCAGGTGTCGATTCAGGTATTTTCGATCAATTTTTTTGGATTCGGTATACTTTTACCAGGTCTAGACGAAATATTGCCGTAACAAATGAAGAAAATACATTTGTGACGGCCAATCTACATAGAAACGATCAGAAGAGGGGATGCGGGAGAATTCCAAAAGTAGAGGTCGTTAGAAGTTGGGTCCTACTAACAAGGCCCGATTTAGACAAGTCACAGCACGTATGAGCATCACCTTGGTTGGTAGGCCTGATTAAACAAACAATAAACAGTACCCAAACTTTCTGCATAATAACTAAACTAATTTTCCCCGGAAAAAAGACAACCACCACAATCGGCGAACTCTACCTCCGATAACATTTCACACTTGTAAGATTTTCATTTGCCTCTTCTTTACTGTATTTGATTTAATAATCATCTATCTTATGATCTTTTTAATGCTAATTCTTTGTAATTTGATTAAATTTAAGTATTTGCATTTACACTGCTTTTAATTTTGTTGAAGTTATTTATTCCCTGTAGATTGTTTGATCACAAATTCTCATTTGTGGCGGGCATAAGGGATTGTCCCCCCTCTTTTGTTTGTGAAATTTTAGTGATTTTGGTTGTTTGATTTCAAGTTCACTATCGTTATTTAGGGGATTAAACAGCTGATTAGCTATTTGAGGAAGTTATGATATTCGTCGGCGGCGTTCCGTTCCAAAACAATTCTAACAATGAGGTACCTTTTATTTGGTGCTAATTGTGTTATAGCTTCAATGGATGTCAACGGATTTAATTATTCCTCCGTCTTGGTCATTTGTTTACCTATTCCAATTTAGGGTGTGTCTTTCATTTGTTTACCTTTCTATAATATGAAGATTTTTTATGGGTAATTTGATCACACATCTATTATGGTCCACTTGACATTCACTAACAACTATTACTCCCCTCCTCTTTTCTCAGTCTTTGTGCTATACCCAAAGGTAAACAAATGCGACAGAGGGAGTAGCTATTACACCTATTTGTTTATTTGTCTTCAAGAGTTTGATATGTTTGTTATTGTCCGGCTAAATATCGCTTTTTATTATTTTTTAAATTTTTTTTTTTTTTTTTTTTTTTTTTGTATGTGTGTTGTACTCCCACTGATTACGAAGACTTACTATTTGACTTTTGGATTCAAAGTCGTAATAACTTGGACCATAAAATATATGGAATATATTATATGAAACTATATAACCGAAAATATTTACATTTGTTATAAAAAGAAATATTAATCTCAGGGAAAAATTGATCACAAATTCTTATTTGTGACGGAAGGTATCCGTCACAAATAAGAGACGGATACCATATCCCCTCACAAATTACCCATTTGCCTTGAGTGGGGGAAGCACATGGGGGGACCCTCCTTTGTCCCCTCTACCCATTTCCTCTCACAAACTACCCGTCGCAACCCGCGACCCGTCGCAAGCAAGACTTACACAAAATTGATATAAGTAATGCAAAATGATCTAGTCCAAGTGCCGTCTCGCATAAAGTCAAATGGTTGATTTGGGAATCGCAGGGAGTATAAGGAATCAGTGGCATACCCCGACAATGTAGGTTTATGTGGTTTTGCTAAAAATTTATTTGAAGTCTTGCATGTATAAAAATTGTGGAATTTTGAATTTCTCGATACTAAAATTGTCGGTAAAGGTACAACAAAGTTTGTTTGTAGTATCCCGAGATCTGTACCCATACACCCGTACACGTGACTCGGCTCTAGTAAGGGATCATGTAGTTGTAATGTAGTACTCCCTCCCATTCACAATAAACCTCCCATTTCATTTTGGCACAAATATTAAGGAAACACACTACCCCACCATATAATTAAATTTGAACCACACAAATACACTACCCCACCATACAATTAAATTTGGACCACACAAACACTTACCAAAAAAGGAAATAGGGAGGTTATCGTGAATAGACGGAAAAGGAAATAGGGAGGTTTATTTTGAATGGGAGGGAGTATTACTAGATTTGGAACACCCTTTGGTTTTCATTGTTGAAAGAAGTGAATATTATTTGGTTGTTTAGGGGAGTTGTGACCTTGTTGCTTTGATGGAGCATCCTGCACTCATATCTGCTTCTCTTTCTTTGAGAGCGACCCCGGAGAAAGTCTTTTCGGCTTCTGAAGCATCATCGTCAGATGGATTGACAAAGAGCAAGCATGTTTACTTGTTCCAACGAGAATATGCGACCGTTGATCCTATGCTTGTCGATGTAAGTTAAAGTTCGTTAGTTTGAAAGTTTACGCGACTAGGTTGGAGTTTATGCTTTCTTTAGTGTTTAAACCGTGCCATTGAGTTACTTTGTTCTAGTTTTTTTCAGTTTGATGTATTTATTTATGGTTGTGTTGTCATGGATCTCATATCAATTTTTAAAGAGGTATATTGCAGCAAAGTTCACACATCATCATATGGAAGGTAGATTTTGGAAACTTTGTCCACTAAGCTCACGGCTTTATACAAAATATCTCTTTCATGGCGGTTTGTCTCTAAAATATTGGAAAATCATCTATTAAAGAAACTCAGATCCTTATTATAAAATATGATATTGTTGTAAAAGTTATTTTAATATTTTTAAAAGGGTAATTAAGTCAAGTAAAATACAATTTTACAATAATACTTATGGAAATATACTTGTGGGCTTTTATAATGCTTTGTTGACACAAATCTATGATATATCTGAATTTTCATTAACGGCTTAACTAAACGATGTCTGTGCACTTTTTCTATTTGGATGTCATGAAAGTTAGTTGGCACAGACGAAGCGACTACTTGTGTGGGGATTGTTATTAGAAACCGGAACAATGGAATGTAAGTTCCTTTGGATTGAAGTTCAGTTTCGATGGAACTCTGTAAGAGCTATCTTCTTCTGCATTATCTAACTTGACTCCATCCCTTTGCAGGACATCAGCTGCTCACATGGATTCTCCAAAGATTGTCAAGATTGGTCTCTCACAGATGCTGTCGAAATTGGCTGATCAGAAACTTGACGCAGAGTTAGATGTGAGTATGTTACATAAACTCGTGCCTTCTAAAGGATCCTCTCCATTTCTCTTCTTTCCATTTCCTCTCGAAGAATCATATAATAATAGTTTGTATTGAATCAAATAATGATAGTTTGTATTCTTTACCCATTATCTCTTTATTTTCATGCATAAGCTTTGGCGAGAAAGGGTGTGTCTCGAAAATATATGACCTCATAAAGGACATGTATGAGGGTGCTACACCAAGTGTTCGCACTAATGTTGGGAGAACGGAAGAATTTCCCATTACCATTAGGGTGCATCAGGGTTCCGCACTTAGTCCCTTTCTCTTTGCTATGGTTATGGATGAGTTGACAAGAGATATTTAGGACGACATCCCTTGGTGTATGATGTTTGCGGATGATATTGTGTTGATTGATGAGACGAAAGAGGGGGTCGAGAGAAAGTTGGAAATGTGGAGGCATACTTTGGAGACTTGTGGGTTTAGGCTAAGCAGGAGTAAGACCGAGTATTTGAGGTGTTAGTTCAGTAACGTGGTGGTGGGGTCGAGATCGATAGAGGTGGGGAGTATTATTTTTGATGGAATGTTGTTGAGGGGTCAGATTTCTTTAGATATCTAGGATCTATTATTCAAAAAGATGGAGAGTTAGACGGAGATGTGGCTCACAGAATTAAAGTGAGATGGTTGCGTTAGAATTAATTCCCTCCATTATGGAGAAGTATGTTTCATGAGAAACATACGTAAATGAAATTCTAACTCAATGAAACTTACTTTGCATTGATCACATGAAATCAATATGAAGAGTTTCATGTACTTATTATATGTGGAGTTATAGCTTGTCATTAGCTATAAAAGAAGAGGAAAACTACGTAGATTAGCATCCTCATTTCCTCATTGTTATATTTATTTGAGTGATCAATAAAATTCCTAGTGCGACTATAATGAGGACGTAGCCAAGTTGGTGAACCTCGTAAATATTGTGTCCTTGTTATTTTTCCGATTCTTATTATCTTTATTATTGTGTGAGTGCCTCATACCAAAAATCCCTACAAACGGGTATCAGAGCTCGGTTGGGCAGATGAGGGAAGAGCGATCCACTAAAATTCACAATAATGGAAGGAGGTAAAATTTTGTTCGATAAATTCGATGGGAAAGATTTTTCTTTCTGGAAAATGCAAATAACGGATTATTTGTATTCAAAGAATCTACGTCTTCTTTTGGAAGGCACTAAGCCGGATTCCATTGAAAAGGAAGAGTGGGAAAAATTGGACAGGCAAGCGCTAGGTGTGGTGAGATTAACGCTGGCACGTAATGTTGCCTTCAATGTGATGAGTGCAAAGACGACATTGGACATCATGAATGTCCTAGAAAATATGTATGAGACACCTTCAGCTACAAATAAGGTTTTCCTTATGCGTAGATTGTTTGGTTTACAAATGCAAGAAGGAACCACAATGGTGGATCATATTGATTTTAATGTGATTACAAGACAACTTAGCTCCGTAAATATTGATTTTGATGATGAGATAAAAGCATTAATTTTATTATCCTCGTTACCTAGTAGTTGGGATACTACGGTGACTCCAATTAGTAGTTCGTAAGGGCAAGAAAAGCTCAAATTTGAAAATGTATGTGATCTAATTCTTAGCGAGAGCATTCGCAAGAATGAATTATGTGAGACGTCGGGAATCAATGGGAGTGGATTAATTGCTGATAGTAGAGGAAATAAAAATAATAGAGGTGGTTATCGTGGAAAATCAAAGTCAACAATTAGAGGAGGTGCTACATGTTGGAATTGTGGTAAGAGTGGACATGTAAGGTGGAATTGTCCAAATCCTAAGAAAAATGGACAACAGCGTAATAATGAGGATGGAAATGCGGCTATAGCTCCGGAGGATGAAGGTGATCTTTTGGCAGTGAGTGTCGAAGATCCGATTGAGTCTTGGGTATTAGACTCTAGTGTATCATTTCACGCTTCTCCAAATAAAAATTCCTTTCATAAATTTATTGGTGAACGGTGTGGTACTACTTACTTGGCAAATGGTAAAGCGGTGCCGATTATGGGAAAAGGTGATGTTGAGATACGTACCCGGGGGTTGGTGGGAGCTAACAGATGTCATGTTCATTCCGAACTTAAAAAAGAAATTGATATCTGTTGGAAAGCTCGATGAAGTAGGCTACAAAGTTGTCTTTGAGCAAAGTTCCTGGATAATAGTCAAGAAAGCTATACTGGTAGCTCGTGGGACTAAGAGTGGAACTTTGTACACCAGTGCAGGGTGTAGTGACATGAGTAGTGTAATTGCTGAAGGGATGAAGAATATAGTGGTTTCACGAGACTTGTTGCAGGATCCGAAAACTATGCATAGTGGGCCTTACAATAAGCACCGTGGGAGTAAAATCGGTGGCTTGAAGACAGAAGGTGGTCCGAGAACGCACAAGGTGAAACTGGCACGCTCAAATGTGTATGAAAAATCAAGAAGTTCTAATAAGGCATGTAAGGGTATTTCATTTAGGTGGGAGTGCACGCCCCGGAAAACGAGGAATGAAGCCCGACAAGTATGGTTGCCGGTGGGAACAAACTTGAATGGTGAAGGGTCGAGGTCTGCGCTCTTGCATTTAGCATGAGCAAAGACATGGTCGCATTAGGTGGAAAAGTAAAGTTGGTGTTACCTCCATAATTGTCGGGAGGTGGGAGATTGTTAGAATTAATTCCCTCCATTATGGAGAAGTATGTTTCATGAGAAACATACGTAAATGAAATTCTAACTCAATGAAACTTACTTTGCATTGATCACATGAAATCAATATGAAGAGTTTCATGTACTTATTATATCTGGAGTTGTAGCTTGTCATTAGCTATAAAAGAAGAGGAAAACTACGTAGATTAGCATCCTCATTTCCTCATTGTTATATTTATTTGAGTGATCAATAAAATTCCTAGTGCGACTATAGTGAGGACGTAGCCAAGTTGGTGAACCTCGTAAATATTGTGTCCTTGTTATTTTTCCGATTCTTATTATCTTTATTATTGTGTGAGTGACTCATACCAAAAATCCCTACCGGTTGAAATGGAAAAGTGCTTACGGGTTTTTATGCGATAAAGATATGCCCAAAGTATTAAAGGGAAAATTTTATCGCACGACGATTAGGCTTGCCTTACTTTACGGCTCCGAGTGTTGGGCTGTGAAACATTGTCACATTCAAAAGATGAGTCTGGCGGAGATGCGTATGTTGAGGTGGATGTGCGGCCATACAAGGAAAGATCGATTAAGGAATGAGGTGATTAGGGAAAAAGTGAAAGTGACGCCAATAGAGGACAAGATGATGGATAACCGATTAAGATGGTTTGATCAGGTAAGAAGGAGACCTATGGACGCACCCGTTATAAGGTTGGAGGCCTAGGCAACAGACAAGGTTGCTTGGGGTAGAGGGAGACCAAAAAAGACATGGCTGATACAGCATGATATGAGATATCTGGGGTTGGATGAGGGAATGGTGACGGAGAGGGCACAATGGAGGGCAAGGATATATGTAGATTTTTAGTATTTGGCGTTATTTGAGATATATGATGTTTTTATTTAATTTTTAAAAAATTATTTGTTCCTTTTGGATTTATTATACCTTTTGACCTACAACTTTCTTATATATTAATCTTTGGTTCACTTTTAAGGTATTTCCGGACCCTTAAGTTTACTTCGGTTTTCAAAATCGTTTTAATTTTTATTCTCGATTTAAATTCTAAGTTTTTATAAAAGAAATTCGGATTTCAATTTTAAAACCTATAAGTTTACCCGGCTTTTGTATTATGTTTCAATGTTTCACTCCCCTTTTGTTTTTCTCTTTTTCTTTGCTATTTTTCACATTGAGGTGTGCGTTCGCCCATGGACGGTTCCAAGTTTCCAACAAATGATTCATGTCCGCCGACCTCAAATTATTTTGGGATTAAGGCTCTGATGTTGTTGTTGTATAAACTTAGAGCCGTTCAATGACAGAATATGATCTCGAGTTCTCGACTATTCAAAGAAAATCGACCATCCATTTCTTTTATCCATTTCTTTTAGGAAATGGAGAGGATCTTGGCTCCTTTTTATGTATATTGGCCTACTATTGATGCTTGCTTCTTTATGAGAGAATTTGCATCTCAATGTTTGCAGGTGCATCTCATTGGCGGATTTGATGATACCCCATCCTTGGTCTGTAAGAACTGCTGCTTTGTATTCAATTTCAAAAGTTATATCTAGAAGTTATATGCTTAACTGCAACAATCCATTTTATTTAACTGTGAGCAGCTTGCTGGGAAAGCTAGACATAAAAACAATACAAAGGGCGGCTATTCATTTCCGTTGTGTGCTAAAATAATCGAAGGTTTGGGAAAGAGTGCACTGAAGTTTCATATTCAAACTTTATTTGTCCTTGGTCACAATACTAAAAATGACGGCGAAGGGAATGCTTACCCAATATTTACGGGCTTCTTGGTGAGGGCTGAAGATGCTCTAAATTATTTATCTATGCTATCTGACGTTTCTTTTGTTTCATTATGTTAACTTGAGAGTCAAAATATGTTTATTGTTGTGTACTTAGTTAATTTATGCCCCACTAAATTTTTTACGTGTCTTTGCATAGAATGGCTGTCATTTATATCTTAGGTTATGCTTGCTACTCCACTACACTACTCTTCAGCTTTACTATTGTGCCATCAGTTTCATTTTTTGTTTTACAATGTGCATGACCACATGCATAAGATAAGCATACTGTTTAAAAGATGCCTTGCCTTTTTTCACGCTTTCTTCTGTTAAGACCTTCAACTTGTGAGATATTCACTCCACACTATGGGATGTGTCACATTCCTCTTGGTCATGACAAGACATGGTATTTGGAATTTGCTCCCTCCTACAACAAATTTGACACTAATTTAAGATTTTTAGGATATTAAAGTTCTAAATTATTTTTGTTGCATTCCAGATGGAAACTATGACGGGAGCTGTTACCCCAGCCATTTTTGATAAGACAACAAGGTGTCCAGATGAACTTGTAAGAAGAATTCGGGTTTCTGCTTCATTTGAGGACCCTTGTTGGAGGGGGAAATTATTGGACACATACGACACTGAGACAGACCAGTTCATCATTGCTCCAAGTTCTTGGTAGATTTTGTTTCAAGTTGGTCAATTTAATCGATTAGCTTTTCAATAATGTTAGTATATTTTTTGAAGGTTATGGAACATATAGATTCAAATTCAGATTGAATGATGCTTTCACAAGAGTGCTAATTTGATGATATTCACTCATATACTCTGGCAGATATTAGTGTGTCTTTAAAAATGAGGTCGACATATATAAGGAAGTATATGTTAGAAGAATTTGGGTTTCTGTGTATATATTATAGTGATATGTTCTGATGTTTTCACTTCTGATGCAGGAGTGTGCGTAAGGTTCAAATGGCTACTTATCTGCAGCAGCTGCCTGATTCAGAAATCCTTCACACATGTTCTACGTCCCCTTATGCTGAGGCACCAGATTTTGTATATAATCAAAGAAGGTTTGAATTTTCTTCACAGACGCCGTCATATTGTGTTGATTTCTATGTAGCCTGATGTTTCTGATTGCCACTGATTGTCAATTAAGAAGTCAGCGTGCTTGTTGAGCTATTGGATTCATCAAGTTAATGTGAACTTGATACCTCTCTGTTAGGTCCCTCTTTTCCAACTTCAAGAAAATGAAAATACACGATCTAATTTATTATCTGTCTGACTGTTGTATATTACTTTGTCAAAAATAGCAATAACAATAAGTGTACTTCCTAACATGGTAACACCCCCTCCTGTCTCTTTGGTGTATTAGGAGTTACGAATAATTCGTCTAGCATATACCTGACACGTGCAGAAGTCTCAGACTCTGCTTCCTTTTGAAAAATAAACATGGTTTTTGGTTTTAATGAAGCCTCCAGTTCTCATACTCGTGTTGGACAGGGGTACGCGAGGTAATATGTAAAGACTGAGTAACATAGCCGAGGTGAATTCACATCTTGTTCCCTCTTTGTCCCCGAGCTTGTCTATGGTAGCCTGGTAGGATCTGTGTAGTCGTTAATGTGTCATTGTGTAGCTCTTGCACGTTGGTTCATTTTAGAGTAGTTGAGTAAGACTGAACTTTTCCAAGCTCATTTGGGGTGGGTTTTAACACAGTGTTGAAGATTATCCACATTGTAAATGAGGGAGTCTTCCCCTTCTGGATGCAGTTTATATAAGTCCAATAGCTGGTCCATTGTGGTATATACAACAATGGTGGTGTATAACCGCTGAGAACTTAGGTCAAGTCGTGGGAGTTGATCAAACTTTACATGAGGTCTCACGTGGTCTCATGGTTGTGACCCTCGAAATGTGGCAGTGTTAAAAGGCAAGAAGGTGAACCTTACTGCCGTTATGGCCCTACCCTGCTTGAATCCGGTGAAAACTGGATGGTTTACACCAAAATGAAACAAGTGGTACATAATTCATGAAAGTACTGAATGTAGCAAGAAACTGACGACTCTCTTCCAATGGAAATGAAGGCGATTCCCTGATTGCGAGGCATGAGTTGAGTTTGATTGATACACTCTGGAATTTGGATAGACTAATCTCGCTGGCCACACTGTCCACACAGCATTTACCTCAGAATATCATGTGTACTATTCTAACCTATTCTAACCTTTTCTGTTTCCTGTAGGCAGTGGGATTATTTGATCAAACATTCAAACTGGAAGGAGGTATTTCGGATGGGACAGCCACGCGTGTTTAAGAGGGATACCAATGGACAATGGGTAATGATTGAACAAGGTAGCATCATCCGACTTAACCTAAGTTTATAGCACTTGTTCTCTATGTAATACTATACTTTTACCAGGTCAAAGAAAAAAGGCCCAAAGGAACCAAAAAGTTAACTAGTTTTAGGGGAGATGCTACCACAGCAGGGTCAATGTATTGGGGAACGGAACTATGTGTGCGTGTGGTACACGCACCTCTCACAGATCTGCGTGCCCCATGCATTGACGCTGTGGATTAATGAATCCCCTTTTTTGATTTATGGAATTTGGTGCGTTGATGGCATAAACGGTAGACCTAGTAAATGAGTCTGCTTTAAGTGTCATGACAGGTCAATTCTCATGTTTGTCTTTTTGGGATCAGTAATTACAAGTAAGGTCAGTCTGTCGTTTTTTAGGCCGTGGTGATTAAGTTTTTTTTCGTTCAAACTAGTCATTTTGGGTCTATCTTCAGTTGTTTTTTCGGGGTTTTGGTTCAGATCAATTTGGGCTTGGTTGGGGTTGGGCAATGTCTATGCAGTCTAGTTGGCAAAACTCAAATAAAGCTTTGATGGCAAATAGTCACTGCATTTTTCTTCAAGCGTGTTACAGAAGCAGCCATTATGTTATCTGATCCAACCCAATACCCTTTCATCAACAATAGGTCTTGGTATAGACGGGTGGGGCGAACAGACGGGTAAAGACCTCTAATAAAATGGGTAGGGGGATAAGGTGGGACACTCCCATGTGCTTCCCACTTTATGGCAAATGAGTATTTTGTAAGGGGAAATGGTATCCGTCTATACGTATAGACGGATAGTGTCCGTCTATAATGAGAATTTGTGTTTCATCAAAGTGTAACTCAGGCTTGCATCTTAATTCATACACCCCCTGACAAAAAAATATTTGCAGCCGGAATTTTTTGGGAGTTTATGACTTCTGTGTACAAGTACTGCGAGAACTACTTTATGTTCTCGATTCTAGAGCAAAAGTTTTGGCGAAGTGTATAGTGTTTGAACATTTAATGCGCCTATGTAAAAAGCTCTTTATTTTGGTAGTCTGATAGTATCTGTTTTTTTTTTTTTTTTTTTGGCGGGTGAAGATCTTCTAACATGATGATGTCATTGGAAGAGCCGGATAATGATCGTGGCGCTGAACTCATCAGAGTATGCGCAATTTTATCATGATTCTAACTGTGAAAACTGCTGCATTATATGTTCCCTTTTGTAAATCTGCTTGCTATCCTGTTTGCCAATAAAATGTACTATCCTCTATTGGTTTATATATCCCCATTTTCGGACTTTCAACTTTTTAAGTTCTATAAACCATTTTGTTCCTCTTCTACTCCCCCATATTTGTGGGCAAATCAATCTTATACGTAGGTCCTTAATGTTAATATAAAATCGTGAAAGTGGTATACCAGCCCCCTTAGTATAATTAGACCTGACAAAATCAACCCAGCCCGATTGACCCAATCTGAGATCCGAAATTGACCTGAACTGCAACAGCTGAAGGTGACCCGAAACCTAAATTGACCCGACTCGAACATGATCCAAGGTTTGTTGACCCGAAACTAACCCGACCTGAAATGACCGATTCGAAACCACCCGACCCGAAAATGACCAATAAAAAAAAGACTTGAAATGGCTAATTTTAAAGCGCAATTAATATTATTTACTGTTCCGGGTGTAATTCCGAAGCAGTTATTTGTTACCACTCGTGGCTTGTAGAATGAGGTCTTTGGTTGAATCATCCTTTCGGTCTCCTGAAACAATGAACAAACTGAGGGCTCGGCTTTGGCCGAGCGTACTCACTCCGACGCTCAAGTCAGTGAACTTAAAGAGATAAGTTGTGTGTTACTTGGCGAAGTACATATTGTAGAGAGATAAGGAAGATATTACCAGATTATGAGGTATTTAGGTTATATTTCGGATCCTTTCCTCAATGAGGGTTGAAGAGTATTTATAGACTTTCACCTTTTGTCACGTAGTGGCCAAGTGGCTAGCAGGTGGAAACACTGATCTACCCTCGGCCGAGGGGCCCATGGCAGGCCGGCGGGCCCTGTTGACTCCATGCCGAGGGGTCTTGGACATGAGTACGCGGATATGTGCCCTACCGGCTATTTGTCCCAGTAGAGGCACAAGAGACAAAGCCGACAGTCGCTGCGTCGGTTAGGGCCGCCTAAGTCGTTGACTTCTTTGTGGATATCTTTGACCTTGCTCAATATGTTGACTCGGTCAGCGGGTGCAGAATATGCCCCATCAATTTGCCCCCAGCGTAGTCTATGCCGTGGTATGGACCTTCGATGAGTGTTGAGCGTATTCTGCGCAAGTTTGAAATTTTCTGCCCCGGCTTCTTCTACCTCGGCTTGGTTCTGCTTAGGCCGTACCGTATCATATCCCCCCTCCACATGGATGTGTAATGGACATCAGATGTGGAAAAGAAAGTGGCGCTGGCCGAGACCGAGGTTGTGAGTGCCGTGTGCTTTTGATTGCCCCACCGGTCTTTGCCAAGCTTGGTTGAATCGGCGGGCCGTTTGGCAAGTGGATACCAAGGGGCGTGTTGAAGAAGATACGTCGATTGGCATTATGTCAAGGAGCGTGTTGAAGAAGTTTTTTGAACGTTGTTTGTCGATTGACATTCCATGGCTGCATGCTTGACATGTGTCTCGTTGTTGATTGGTTGACGCTTCATGGGCTTTGCCCTGATTGGTCCGTCTTCGTGGGCTTTGCTCTATAAATAGAGCAGTATGCCCCTTAATTTTCGCACAAAGTTCAACTTCTCAAAAAATTTTCTTTCTTAGATTTTCAAGGGTTTCTTTCTCTCCTAATCTTCAGAATCGTTACTTCGGCGTAGCACTTTTTCCAAGGTAAACAAACAAATTTTTCAACTGTTAATTGTTTAAGTTTCTTTGTTGTGAACATGTCTTCGCGATCTGGGACCTAGTAATCTGCGCCGGGGTTCCCCGACGCGTCTTGATGAAGAGGAGGCACTAGCCGCCGTTCCGATAAGGGTGGGGCCCTAGGTCTCCTTCTCCTGAAGTTGATCCAAAAGTTCTGGAGGATTGGGATGATGATGATGATGTTGATGATGACTGTGATGATGAGGAAAGGGCTCATCCTAATGACGAGAGGACGTACGTCCTGGATCACGGCGACGCCTGTAAGGTCGGCCCTGACCGTGCTTGGACCCATAAATTTGCCAGTTGTTCTGGTCCTGACTTCTTCGAACATCATTTCTCCTTCGGCAGGGAGTATAAGATTGTTATTCCTAGAGATGGTCGGCCGTCACATTGCCCTCCTCCGGTCAGATCGGCGTATACATCGACACCGGAGTATGGACTCCGGTTTCCTCTGAATGAACACGTTATGACTATAATTAAAGCCATGAACGTCGCCGTGGCCCAACTGCACCCATTGGCCATTAGGACTATAGTCGGCTTTGTGTGGCTCTGCCTTTTCAAGGGGGAGGTCCCAACGGTTAACTTATTCCGCCGGCTTCATCATCTTGCCGTCGGCCCCCGGTCGCGTTGGGTGGTACGGCGTGCGGCGGACGGAGCGGGTTACGTATCCGTTGATAAGCTTTCTTCCGCAAGGACCGGAAGGCGCGGTGGGTGTACGTTGAGGTTCGGAGGATTATCCATCGCCCCGGTCCTTCCAAAGACCGTGTCAATTTGCGGTGCGAGAGTAAGGGGGAGCATGACAAATGGGTCTCCCGGAGTAAGCTTAAGATGGACGCGGCAGGTCTCTCTTAATGCGGATGAGAAGCGAGCGATGAGGGCATTCGAGGCCGAGAAGAATGGGATGCCGAAGGGATGGATGCCCCCGACGCAGATCATTCTTCGGGATGATGAGTCGCTCGCCACGTCGGCCTCATACCGGCCCTCGAACGGGGTGAGTGGGGTCGGTGTGAGGCCCATCTCTCGCTTTTAATGTTTCGTTATTTGAATTTTGATTTATTTCTTCTAGTTAACCCTTGCTTCGTTTCCTTTGCGGCCACCGTTTCGGCCGGATGCATCTCGAAGATATCCTTGGGAGAATGGGACTTGCCAAGGACAAGACAGTTGTTAATTTGCATCCTAAGGCCCAGACCCGTGATCGCAGACCGCCGCCAAATAATCTCATGGATCAGCAGCTGAAGGCCCTAGATTTGTCGGCGGCCCAGGCGAAAGTTGCCGGTAACATACCGCGCCGAACGCGGAAAACAAAGTCTTCGGCGGCGACGGCGTCAACATCAGTTCCACCTCCAATTCCCTCATTTCAGAAGGAGACGGTGGAGGTCGTTGATATTACCGCCGAGGAGGTGGTCACCTTGGCAGTGGAATCTCCTCTCTTCCGCAAGAGGAAAGAGACCACTACTGCCGCTGATGCTTCGTGGCATCTCGCCGAGGCCAAGCAAAGAAATGCGTCCTCCGGCCAAGAAGGCCAAGCCAGTGGCAGATCTATCTCCGTGGCTCGGACTTAGCAGGTTCATTAGGCGTTTCGATGACGAGGCTCTGGTATGTCCATGAATGTTGATATGGATGCTTTGATTGAATTTTTTGTAGATCAACCGCCGCCGCCTACCGGACACACTGTTGAACGACGTGCTGAGAAGCGAACTGCGCAGGCAAGTGGTACAGATGCCACCGTCGTCTCCTCCTTCCCGAAGCCTACCCCCGCCTAGATTAGGTCGGAGGGCCTGAGTTTGTCCGGTTCTTTGTCGAAGTGGGCTGAGGTGGCCGGTGCTCTTATTGTGGAGCAAGAAAAGGCCATGGCGGAAGCTTCTCCACAGCTCGAGCGGCTCAGGCTTGAACTCACTGCTGCGGGGAAGGAAGCTGAGAGGGCCAAGGCTGAGGCTGAAGAGGCGGTCCGTGCTGAGAGAAAACTTAGGGAGGACGCCGAAAAGGCGATCCTCGCCGAGAGAGCCAAGGCCGAGGTGCGGAGGCCGATGCCGCTAAGGTCTTTGGCTGGGGGCGTGACCACCTTGAAAGTCGCCGACTTTAATGCTAAGAAGAGGGACGAATGGAAGGCCATGTTTCGGGCCCGGGCAAGGTGGTTCGGAATAAGGAGGCTATCATCGCCCGAGAGGGAGGAGGACATTGAGACGCTCCAACGCGTTATCCTCCCTAACATGTGCGCCCAATCTGAGGACCCTGGCCGAAGAAGCCGCGGGGAAGTGATTGGGGAGCTCTTTCTTGATGGCTCCTTTCCGTGGCCAAAATTTGACGAGCTGCTTGATGACAAGCTTGAAGCTAAGGAGAAGGCCGCGGAGGCGAAGGCCGCTGAGGAGGCAAGGGTGAAGAAGGAGGAAGAGGAGGCCGCGGAGAAGGCGGCCCTTCGAGAAGGCTAAGGCGCCAAGGAGGAAGCCGAGAGAATGAGGGCGGTGAGGCCGAGGCCGCCAAGACAGACTTTCGGGTCGCCTACCAAAGATGATATCGCTAACGTCGCCGATGGCGGCGCCAACGAGCATAGGGAGACGGGCGGTCGTCACCGAGCTCACCGGCATCTCGGATAGCTTCATTTGTTCGGGGCCAATTATTAAGCCTTTCCTCCCCTGCCATCTTTTGGCGCTTCAAATGATATGTCTGTAACCTTTTGTTCTTCTTTTCCTTGTTTTTTTGTAAAACTTTGGTAGGTTGTGTTTTGGCTTATCCCTATGGGGACGGTCGTCGTCTGTATTCTCCTTGTAATCATTTTCAGTAAAGTTTGATCACAATCCTTCACTTGTCTTCTTACGTTATTAATTGAGCGCTTTTTCGTTTTTACCTTCGGCCTGGCCGAGGCGGTTAGAATGCGTATCTGTTGTGTTCAACGTTTTTTTAAACATGTTGGCATGTTGGTCGCTTCCTCTTTCACTCTCGGTCTGGCCGAGGCGTCCGATTTGCGTTTACCAACCGCTTGTTGTGAACATGTTAGCGTATCGACCGTTGTGTCCCCTGCCAGACCTTCGGTTGGCCGAGGCGGCTAGAGGTTACGGCTCGACAAGCGTTCAGTATCTCAGACATATTGATCGCTTCTCTGCCAGGCCTTCGGTTGGCCGAGGCGGCTAGAATTGCGTCTCAACTGTACTTATACGTTCCTAAGGCATGTTGGTCGCTTTCACGAGTATCAATTGCTTTTGGTAGTGATCGCCGTGGCGTCTACTTCTTGGGGTGATTTGCCGGCTTGGGCGTGGCGTCTACCTCGATATGACTACGGAGGGATAAACACTTTGATGGAAAACTTGGATGATTCTTCATTAGATATAAACACGCGTCGGGGTGCCAACAATTGTTTTGGACACCTCCGCCGCTATACAAAGTATTTCCTGAGATTGTCGGTGTTCCAATGGCTCATCAAAGGCACACCCTCCATGTCACCCGGCCGGTATGTACCCGACCTCATTTCTTCAACCACTTTGTAGGGACCCTCCCAATTAGCCGTCAATTTACCATGAATGTTCCCTTTGTTGGTGGCGGCCGACTTTCTTAGGACTAGATCTCCTACTTTTAAGTCCCTTTTGTGGACTCTTAGGTTGTAGGCTCTTCTCATTCGGTTTTGGTATCTTTGCCAAGTTGAGGGCGTCTTTGTATCTCGACTTTCTTCGACCAGTGTCTAGGGAGGCTTTCGGACCTTCCTCGTTTTCAACCGGGTTAAAGGTGGCCGTTCGAATGTCGCAACCGCCGCTTCAATCGCGGGGATCGCTTCGGATCCGTAGACTAAGTGGAATGGATCTGCACCCGTTGCTTCTTTCTCCGTGGTCCGGAGGGACCACGGGACGCCGGTAGTTTATCGGCCCATCTTCCCTTTAGGTCTTCGATCGCCTTCTTGACCGTTGAGGATTGTTTTATTGGTCGCCTCACTTTGTCCGTTGCTCGTGGGTGGCGAGACGGAGGAGTATGCAAATTTGATACCAAGTTCCTCCAACCGGTTCATTATTGTGTCACTCCAAAACTCTCGGCCGTGGTCAAATACCATGACTTGGGATAACCCAAAACGAGTTATGACATTTTCCCAGATTACCTTTCTTACGGCGGCCGTGGTCTTGGCGAGTACCGCTACGACTTCAACCCATTTGGTGAAGTAGTCACGGCGACAATCAAGTACTTTCTTCCTCAGGATGCCGTTGGAAATGGCCCTAGTAGATCCATCCCCCACTGTGCAAAAGGAAGGGGACTAAGTAATACATTGCCGAGTCTCGGGAAGGTGCATGTATCACGGAGCATGCATTTGTGATTGTTGCACTTTTTGGTTTTGGCTCGGAGTCCTCAAGCATGGTGGGCGAAGTAGCCGGCTCGGAGAGCTTTATGGGCTAGTGTTCTTGCCCCCATGTGATGACCACAGATGCCTTCGTGAATTTCGTCGATATTAGCTCGCGTCGGTACCGGGCCGACACATTTCAAGAGTGGCCTTATCACGGACCTCTTGTATAATTCTCCTTCAAACACCAAGTACCTTGCTGCGATCCTCTTTATCTTCTCGAGAGCTGCGGTCCTCCGGTAATTCATTCATCGTTTGTACTTCATTATCGGAGTCATCCACGTCGTCTCGGTCTCTACGTCGCCCACCATGCCGACGGTCTCAGTGATGCTTTTGGCATTCCTGATGTCCACCAACACGGTTCGGCTGACATTCTTGATGGTTGAACTGGCAAGCTTTGAGAGAGCGTCGGCTCGGTTGTTCTGACACTGGGAATGCATTGTATACGGAAAGATTTCAATTTTGAAGTGTCACTTTTACCTTTTCCGGGTATTTTGCCATCCGTCGTCTCGAGTCTCGTACTCTCCTCGATTTGATTAGCCACTAAAAGTGAATGCATTTTCAAAATGATGTGTTCCGCCCAGCGACTCTAGCTAGCTCGACCCGGTTATCACCGCCTCGTATTCGGATTCGTTGTTTGAGGCCGAGAAGGTAAATTTCAAGGCGTACTCAAACTCATCCCCGTTTGGGCCGATGATAAGTATCTTGGCTCCCGAGTGTTCGCCGTGGAGGACCGTCGGTGTATACTTCCCATACTCCAGGGGTTTTGCTCTTCTTGATATGTGCACTCGGCCGGGAAGTCGCAAGTGCTGTCCCTTTATCGAGGGCCTTGGCTTGTATTGAATGCCGGCGGATAGCTCTCGCCCATTTGATGAGCTGCCGGATTGCTCAAATTTTTCCAATGCTTTCTCCAATGGTTGGTCGGTTAAGACCGTCACGGGATGTGCGTCGAAGTAAGGCTTCGATTTCCTTGCGGCAACGACGCGGCAAAGGCGCTTTTTCAATCGGTGGGTAATTTCTTTCGGCGGGCAACAATGTATGGGCGACAAAGTAGATTGGGTGTTGTTGTTTGTCTTCTTCTCGATGATCACGGCTTGAGCGACCGTGGCCGAGGTAATTGCTATGTATAGATATAGCGTCTCCCCAAAGATCGGCACGGACGGGGTTGGGAGAGTTTGAAGATGAGCTTTCGGTTGCTTGAAAGGCGTGCTCATTCCTCCCCGGTGAAGTCCTTATTTCCCTTCAACACTTTGAAGAATGGGGTGCTCTTGTCGGCTAACCGAGAGATAAAACGGGCTAGAGCCGCCATCCTCCCGGTCAACATCATAACCTCTTTTCGATTCCTCGGCTCCGCCAGTCCGGGATTGCTTGGACTTTCTCCGGATTGGCATCAATTCCCTGGCGCCGACAAGCACGCCGAGGAACTTACCCGACAGGACACCGAAGTTGCATTTCATTGGGTTAAGTTTCATCTTGTATTTCCTCGGTGAACAAAATGTCTCGTGTAAATCGGCTAAGTGCTCATTTGTCGGACTTGCTTTTTACAATAGCATCGTCGACGTAAGCCTCAATGTTTCGCCCTTTTTGATTTTGGAACACTTTGTCCACCGGTCTTGTGTAAGTTCGCGGCGTTCTTCAAACCGAACGGCATCATTTTATACATGTATGTGAATTCTACGGTGATGAATGCGCATTTAGGCATGTCTTCTTGGCCATGAATACCGATGATACCCGAGAGAAGGCGTCCGGCAGGCTCGGCATAGTGTAGCTGCCGTGGCGTCGATTAAACTATCTATTCGAGGCAAGGGATAGCAATCTTTGGGGCACGCTTTATTAAGATTGGTAAAATCTACACACATCCTCCACGCCCCCGATGATTTCTTCACCATTACAACATTAGCTAACCACTCAGGATAAATACAAGGCATGATAAAGCCCGCCGCTAGTAATTTATCTACCTCGGCTTTGATGGCCTCATCTTTCTCGGCCGAGGAGTTTCTCATCTTCGCTTGACGGGGCGGCGGTGGAGAGTACGTTGACTTGTGAACAATTATCTCCGGCTCACGCGACATCTCGAGCCGAGTAAGCGAAGACGTCTTTGTTCTTCCTCGGCAGGTCTAGGAGAGCGGCCCTGAATTTTGGCTCCAGGTTGACACCGAAGCGATTCACGGTGCGCCCGGGTCAATTTCCACTTCTTCGGTCTCCGCTCCTTCGACCATGCCGACAGTGGCATCCATGAGGTCGCCCTCCTGTTGTAAGGATGGGCTTTTCCCCTTCTCTGACTTCTTCGCCACTTTGAGGGATTGCATGTTGCACCCTCTGGCAGATATCTGGACGTTGGCTACTTCGTCTTTTTCGTCCTTTGAGACGAGCTTATGCGCTTCCCCCCGGTCCGAGACATACATCGGTGTCGGGGCCGGGATGGACATTCTTGCATCGGCCTCGCTCGAGTGACTCGCCCTATGAGAACGTTGTAGGCGGACGAGCCGTCAATGACCACGAACTCGGCTAGGACATTCTTAGCCGCATTCCCCTCGCCGAACATCACCGTGATCGATTGACCCCGGGGTACCAGGCCGGCCGGAAAAAGCAGACAATGGATTGGTGCGGGGCTCAAGTCCTCAATCTTGGGACCGAGATTGAGAAAGCACTCCCGAACATAATGTTCGTGTAGGCGCTGTGTCAATCGGCACCTCTTGACCGGGTGGTTGGCTATGTCCAAGTGGACTACAAGTGGGTATTTGTTGGGCGATGACTCCCTCGTAGTCCTTCTTCCCAATAGTCATATCGGGGATGTTGGAAGCGGGGATCGTTGTTTTGGGCACAAAGTTGATGGCCTGATATAGCTCGTTCGGGTGCCGTTTGTGCCCATGAGCGGACCCACCGTTCTCGTTGCCCCGATGACAACATGGATTACTCCTATCCGTTCAAAGACGGATTTTTTATTTGAGCCGCCGGTATTAGTCTTTTGGCCTCCGGCAACATATTTGCCGAGGCTCCCCTTAGGATCGGCTCTTCAATGGCATTCTTCGGATGCGCGATTTGTCGATTAAGTGGACCGGTGAATCGTGGTACTCACGATCGGCTCGTGTCACCGTCCCCCTCGCCCGGGAGGCCTTTCCCACTTCGACCCTCGTTCTTGCTCGGGAGAAGACCTCGGCGGCAGATACGACCGGGGGGTGTGACCATTGTACCGCTTTTGGTAGTACGGTCCCGAACTCCCCTCGGCGCCCGCCGAGTTACATTTCTGGCGGACTTGTCGACCGTGACCTATTATTGTCACGGCGTCCTTCATCCGGGTTGTCCTCCCGGCGGCTCTTTCTCTCTCGAGTGCCGGCCTCGCTGGGCCTACCAGTTTTGTGATAGTCCTCCACCTTTATGGCTTGGTCGGCCATCTTCTTGGCGGAGTCTAGGTTCGAGCCTCCGCACTTGATGAGCTCGTTTTTAAGTCTCCTCTCGGGAGGCCTTTCATCGATGCGAAGGCCGCCAGTTCATTGTTCGGCTCACGAATCTGCCGAACCTTGGCGTCGAACCTCTTCACATAACTTCGGAGAGACTCGCCTCCCTCATGTCGATAGTCGGGAGATCCGATGTCTCGACGGCCCTCCTCTTATTGCAAGAATATTGGGCCAAAAATGTGTCCCTTAGGTCGGCATAAAGATACCGACCCATCGGGTAGCCCCTTGTACCAACTTTGCGCCATCCCATGCAGAGTCGTTGGGAAGACTCGGCACCAAACCTCATCGGGTTGCTCCCATACCGACATGTAAGACTCGAAAGCCTCGGCGTGGTCGGTTGGGTCGCCTTCTCCTTTGTATGATATGGGTGGCAACTTTAGCTTAGTCGGACAGGGACCTCTAGGACATAGGCATCGAGGGGCATGTCGACCACGTGTCGAATGACACGCGGCGATCGCTCCTCGCATCCTTAGTCCGGCTCCTCTCCCCGTGGCGGGAAGGGCTTCTTCTCCGACTATGGTGAGTCGGGCTTCTTCTCCGACTCTGGTGAGTCGGACTTCTTCACTCCCTGCGGGGCGAGGCCTCGTCGGTCTTTGCGGCGAGCGGCGTCCTCCCGCGAGTGCGGGAAGGACTCAGGTCTACCACTTGCACTCTGGGCTCCCCCGGCGCCTTGACATGGTCAGCTTCCTCCAATGCTTCGTTTAAGTTTCTCGGAGTCACTTTTTGGACCTTGATCTCCTGTGGGGGTGTCGCCGCTCTTATCGTTGTGACAGTGTGAGTCGGCGTGCTACCCATTAGTTCCAGGAGTAGCTTCAGTTTAGTTGCATCAACCACATGTCCCATGACAGTGACTTGGTCGGCGGGCAGCGGTGTATCTTGTTCCTTCGGCATCCCGTTCGTCGTATCGGTGATACGGTAGGTGGGGATGCCCGATTTGAGTTGTGGAATGTGTCATCTTGGTAGAATTCAGTTTCCACAAGCACCGTTTCTGGTTGTTTCGACATCTTCTTAGCTCGTTGGATGGGTTTTGTGTTTTTTTTTTTTGTAAGGGATTTGACTAGCTTCTAGTATCTGTTTTCCCACAGACGGCGCCAATTGTTCGGGTGTAATTAAAGCGATTATTTGTTACCACTCGTGGCTTGTAGAATGACGTCTTTGGTTGAATCCTCCTTTCGGTCTCCTGAAACAATGAACAAACTGAGGGCTCGGCTTTGGCCGATCGTACTCACTCCGACGCTCAAGTCAGTGAACTTAAAGAGATAAGTTGTGTGTTACTTGGCGAAGTACATATTGTAGAGAGATAAGGAAGATATTACCAGATTATGAGGTATTTAGGTTATATTTCGGATCCTTTCCTCAATGAGGGTTGAGGAGTATTTATAGACTTTCACCTTTTGTCACGTAGTGGCCAAGTGGCCAAGTGGCTAGCAGGTGGAAAGACTGATCTACCCTCGGCCGAGGGGCCCATGGCAGGCCGGCGGGCCCTATTGACTCCATGCCGAGGGGTCTTGGACATGAGTACGCGGATATGTGCCCCCGGTAGTCATTTGTCAGTAGAGGCACAAGAGACAGCCGACAGTGCGTCGGTTAAATTTTGCCTAAGTCGTTGACTTGCTGTGGATATCTTTGACCTTGCTCAATATGTTGACTCGGTCAGCGGGTGCAGAATATGCCCCATCATTGACGTTAAAATAAAAATTGAATTATCAAAACTAAACTAAAAATAGGTTAGAATACTAAGGCTCTGTTTGGTACTTAACAGATTAATATTAGCTAAAACAGATTGGTCAAGCAGATTATAGATGATAGATTGGATTAACAGGTTTGACTATTATATTTCGATTAGCAGATTTAGTAGAAGTGTTTGGTAAGTAGCGGATTTTGGTTAAATAGATTGTTGTATCTATGTGAAAATGGTTGACGGATTCCTATTTCACAATCTACTAATGTGATGTGTGAATATGCTAGGTGGAACAACATATGGGAAAATAATAGATTGAGCTTCAATCTACTCTTTCAATATGTCATTTACCAAACACTCATAATAGTAGATTGGTGAATCAAACATGCTAAAAGCCTTGAATATGCTGAAAATTTACCAATCCATCGTTTACCAAACACCCTCTTAAATATATTGTTTCTCTCTTAATCATTAACCTGAAAATGACCCAAACTCGAATTAACCCGACCCGCTTGACTCGAACATGACCTAAACAACAAGCCCGAAAAACATCCGAACCCAAAACAACCCGATCCTGCTCAAACTAACCCGATAATAAGGGCATGCCTGAACTAACCCGACTTGAATGTGCCCGACCTGACCCCGACCATATTGACCTGTTCGCCAACTCTAAGTATAATCGTGAGATTCAACCCCTTGTGTTTAAACTGGAGTGATTAGGCCCCTTAATTTTTGTAAATAGTGAAATTAAGCTCCACATCAAAATCTCACGAGATATTCATTTTCTCATACCATAAAAATCGAAATTGGTTATATTTTATTAAAAAAAAATTGGATCTTTTAAATGTAAATGAAAATAATGTTTTTAAATTTTGAAAAAGTGAAAAATTTGGTTTGATTTATATTTTATTGAGAAAATCGTTATTTTGTTAAAAAATTTCTTGTTACATAAGAAAACTTTAGGTGGTCAAAATTAGGCACATACTCCGTATATTATTAGAGTTTTTCAGCTTTTTTTTTTTTACAAAAACTAAAATTATATATACCTATTTTTTTAGAGAATTGTTAACAATTCTAGAAAAATATTTAGTTATTTTTTAAAACGACTATTTTGATTTTTATAAAATAGTTTAAAAAGGTCTCTAATTGATGTTAATTCATTTTAGATTATGATTTTATTTGTTAATTTTTATTTTTATTTTGATTGTATATTTTTGTAAAAAGTATAACTAATTTCACTTTTTAGTCTTTTAGATATGATATATTGAATTTCTCATGAAGTTTTAGATAAGGGGGTTTAATTTTACTTTTCGTATAACTTATGAAGCTTAATCACTACAACCTAAACTTAAGGGGTTTAATTTCACGACTAAGTGAAGTAAGATGGCTCAATTACCACTTTCGTGAAAACCAATAGCTAAAGTCGATAAATCAAAATGACTCGTTGAATTATTTGTGTTCTTCTTATACGCTAAAGTAGTGATATATTGTAGGTATTGTAAGTGTGATTGCCTGAGAACTCTGGCTTGAAGCTTTTTTCTTTTTCCTTTATTTCTTTCATTCTGAGTTTAGGGTAATCGTTATTTTATTTTTATTTTTTATTTTTTTGGAAATCCCCAACGAGGGACTAAAATCACATTTCTAGCTCACAATCTGCAAAACAAGCAATGTTTGGAGGTAGCATATCTTACCAAAATTGTTACCAAGCAACCATGGTCTCAAATGCGTTAACTCATGAGCTACTCAATTAACATTCCTATGAACAAAAACGAAAGAAATCGACTCAAAAGAATCACACAACAAACAAATATTATCATAAAGAATGTTAGGTTTGTGTCCTGAATCTGTTAGTCGCCACTTCGAATGACTATGCGGGGGTTTCGCTGCCCGGTCAGCGAGTCTGGGTCCAGGGGTGAAACGCCCTGGTTTAGGGGTTCGGGGACGCAACCTGGTCCCCGATGGGGGTTCGAGGACAACGCCCCCGAAACCTAAACGGTCTCTGTCATCTGTATTGGGCTAGGATCTATCTTGGACCTTATTGGGTCATTCTGTATTAGGTCTTAGAGAGTATTATATAAACTCTCTAAGCCTCTCCCTAGCAGTCATGCTTGTCATATTGTCTGAATCTGTAATCTGAAAACTCCTCACAGATTAATAAAACTCTCTCCCTTCTTCCACGTGGACGTAGCTAACACACCGTTAATGAACCACGTAAATCTGGGCGTTGCTTTCTTTATTTCTTTTTCTTGCTTATGTTATAACAAATTGGTATCAGAGCCTTCGTGTTCCTGACCAGCGAGAAAGATGTCAGCAATGAACATAAAGATTGATCGCTTTACCGGGAGAAACAATTTTAGTTTATGATAGATCAAGATGCGGGCTCTGTTGAAGCACCAAGGGTTGTGGGCGCCGTTTTCAGAAAAGAAGATGGAAGGCGCAACTGCTGCTGCCACCGCTGAGATGGCCAATCTGGAGGAGAAGGCACATTCAACGATTATGTCGTGTCTTGCTGATGATATCATCACTGAAGTCGCGGAGGAAACTACTGCCGCCGGTTTGTGGAAAAAGCTTGAGAGTCTTTATATAACCAAGTCTTTGACCAAGTTGCTTCTAAAGCAACGTATGTTCAGTCTAAGAATGTAGGACGGTACTCCTCTTCGAGATCATTTAAACCAGTTAAACATAATTTTACTAGAATTGCGTAATATTGATGTTAAAGTACAAGATGAGGATACTGCATTAATCCTGTTAGTTTTTTCTTTTACCACTTTCATATGAGATTTTTGTTCAGTCTTTTATTGTGGGTAAAGATACTAAGACTCTAGAAGATGTTAGATCATCTATTCATACTAGAGAACTGCGCCATAAGGCGGCTGATACAGGTACAGAGAATCAGGCTACAACGTTAGTAGCTAGTGGGGGTTATGGACATGGAAATTCTGGGAAGAAAAAGTATAAGAAGTCGTCTTATTCTGGTTCTTCTAATTCTGATGGTACCTCTGGTACATCTGGTTCTAAGGGTCCTAAACCTACTAATGTTTGTAAATAATATAAAGGAAAAGGGCATTAGAAATTTGATTGTCCCAAGAAAGAAAAATAGAACAAATCCGGTACTGTTGTTGTAGCAAATGCAAATTCCAAGGAAGATGATTATGCTCTAGTTACTGATAAGGTCACGCATCACACTAATGTGTGAGATTCTGGAGCATCTTACCATATATGTCCCCGTAGAGAGTGGTTTACAACTTATGAACCCGTAGATGGAGGCAATATTTTTATGGCCAACAGTGCTGTTTGCAGGATAGTTGGAATCGGCTCAGTCAGGATAAGGACACATGATGGTAAATTTTGCACATTGAACGAAGTTAGACATGCTCCACTGATGACAAAGAATCTGATCTCCTTAAGTACGTTAGACATTAAGGGTTTCGGTTTTCAGGGTTTAGGTGGAGTTCTGAACGTCTGCAAAGGTTCGAATATGGTTCTGAGAGGTATCAAGCACGATACTTTATATTATCTTCAGGGATCTACTCTGTCAGGATCTATTGTTGTTGCATCCTCAGATATTGATGAAGAAGATTTGACTAAGTTGTGGCATATGAGGCTTGGTCATATGAGTGAAAGAGGGATGCAGACTCTATCAAAAGAAGATCTTCTATGTGGTCACAAGGTCAAGAATCTGGATTTCTGTGAACATTGTGTTTTTCGGAAGCTACATCGCATCAAGTTTCCTAAAGTAGTGCATAGGACCAAGGGCACACTTGATTACATCCATTCTTATTGCTGAGGTCCTTCTAAGGTGGAGTCTTTGGGAGGTCACAGGTATTTTGTGTCAATTATTGATGATTATTCAAGGAAAACTTGGATTTATTTGATGAAGCATAAGAACGAAGCCTTTACTCATTTTAAGCAGGGGAAGACATTAATGGAGAATCAAACTGGGAAGAAGGTGAAGAGGCTGCGAACTGAGAACGGTCGAGAGTTTTGCTGGTCTGAGTTCGATGAGTTCTGCAAGAATGAAGGGATTGCTAGACATCGAAAAGTCCGAGATACACCCAGCAAAATGGTGTAGTGGAGCGAATGAACCAAACACTTCTGGAGAGGGCAAGGTGCATGCTCTAAAATGCTGGACTAACAAGAAGATTCTAGGCAGAAGTAGTTAGTACATCATGCTATCTGATAAATCGGGGACCTCACACGAGTTTGAATCTCAAAACTCCATTTGAGATGTGGTCTGGTAAGTCTGTTGACTATTCTATTTTAAGACCTTTTGGTAGTACTGCTTATTATCATGTTAGTGAGGGTAAGCTTGAGCCACGAGCTAATAAGGGAGAGTATTTATGGGCTATGGGGATGGTGTCAAGGGATACCGCATCTGGTCTCCATCTGAAGGTAGGGTTATTTTGAGCAGGAATGTTGTCTTTGATGAAAATTCTATTGTTAATCCTACTGTGAAGTTTATTATTATGTCAGATAGTAAAAGTAGTGTTGACAAACAGGTGGAGCAGCAAGACACTCTTGATGAGAGTGAACCACAAGAAGAAGATCAACCACTACAGTCCGAATTTGTACCATCAGGTTCTTCATTACAAGTTCCGAATCAGCAGAGTTTGGCCCGTGAGCGGTCAATCAGGCTTAATTTTGGGAAGCCTCCGAATAGATTTGATTTTGAAGATATGGTGGGTTATACACTTCAGGTTGTCGAGGAGGTGGATCCTGACTTACATGAGCCATCCACCTACAAATAAGCAGCTTCATGTTCTAAATCTGCCCAATGGCTTGCTTCCATGGGAGATGAGATGGAGTCACTTTAAAAGAATCAAACCTGGGAATTATCTAAGAAGCCTCAAGGCAGAAAGATTGTTACTTGTACATGGGTCTTCAAGAAGAAAGAAGGAGAAACTGCTGCTGAGGGTATAAGGTATAAAGCTCTATTGGTAGCTCGTGGGTTCAGTCAGGAAGAGGGGGTAGACTACAATGAAATATTTTCGCCAGTGGTCAGACATACTTCCATCAGAGTGTTAATAGCAATAGTTGCACATCAGGATTTAGAACTCTAACAGCTTGATGTGAAAACAACTTTCCTACATGGAGAGTTGGAAAAAGAGATATACATGACTCAGCTAGATGGTTTCCAGGTTCCGGATAAGGAAGACTAGATACGTTTGTAAGCTGAAGATCCTTATATGGAGTAAAACAGTCACTGAGGCAGTGGTATAAAAGGTTCGACAACTACATGTTGGAGATTGGTTACAATAGGAGTACGTATGATTTTTGTGTTTATTACAACAAGGTGAAGAATGGATCTTTCATTTATCTGATCCTATATGTAGACGATATGTTGATAGCTGCAGAGAGCAAGTCTGATGTTCAGAAATTGAAGGGTCTTCTCAGTGCTGAATTTGAGATGAAAGATTTGGGTGCAGCAAGAAAAATTATGGGAATGGAGATCTACAGGAATAGAAGCAAGAAGAAATTTTTCTTATCTCAGAAAGGCTATATTCAGCAGGTGTTGTCAAGGTTTGGCATGTCTACTGCTAAATTCATAGATACTCCTAGTGCATCAAATGCTCATCCGTCTATTGCTTTTGCACCCAAATCATCTGAAGAAAGGGAGTACATGTCCCGAGTTCCGTACTCTAGTGCAGTGGGTAGCTTGATGTATGCCATGCTCTGTACTATACATGATCTAATGCAGTCGGTTAGTGTGGTGAGCCGGTTTATGGGTGATCCAGGTAAAGTGCACTGCCAAGATGTGAAGAGAATTTTCCTGTACCTTAAGGGTACATCTGATGTTGGTCACATTTATGGAGGTGATAGAGACTGCTTTGTGTCAGGGTACTCAGTTTCGGATTATGCACGAGATGTTGATAGTAGACGATCAATGACTGGTTATGTTTTCACTCTTTGTGGTTCAGTCGTCAATTGAAAGGCTATATTGTAGTTTACAGTTACTTTGTCTACTACTGAAGCAGAGTACAAGGCCTTGACTGCAGCAGTTAAAGCGGGTATTTGGTTATAAGGGTTCACAAAAATACTTGTTATGCAGAAGCGTGAATATCCCGTGTTAGGCCTCTGCTGCACCGATGTCCACTGTCCATAATAGTACGATATTGTTCGCTTTGAGCCAAGCCCTCACGGATTTACTCTTGAGTCCTTTCCAAAAGGCCTCGTACTATTATCTTTTGTAGACACTTATAAAGATGACTTTGCATCTTTATTCTTCCATTGTGGGACATGAGTTTGCCCTTAAAAATCCTCCCCTCAAACCAATGACTATCATCTTTGACTCGGGCCTCGACCTCTACGGAGAATTTCCCACACCTACAGCTCCAACTTCTAGATTCCCAAAACATCACAAGTCTTGATAACCTCCCTTTAGCCGACACACCATGCTACCACGAGCCATGTCTTGCACCACATGTCACCGCCTGGTCAAGTGAGCGTCACCACATGCTCCTGAACTTGCATGTCCATGTGCCCTTCCTGGGGATTTGATACACATGCATATCGAACATCCTCTGCATCCAATATACCCTGGACTAGGCCCACCACTTCAGAAGTCCTATAATACAAACAGCCTCTGGCATTCAACCTGGAAAGGACCCACCAGACTTATGGCACCCAACCTGATAAGGGTCCACCTAATCAACAGTTCTAGTATACAAATGGTCTTTGTCCCCACAAGACCTATGACGCCTTTCATCCATTTAACCCTGTACCGGGCTTGTTTAAGGACTAATGCCGAGCTAGGAGTTCCATGCCTTATAGTTTACAACTTCAAGTCTTGGGCCTGCTGATGCATCCTCGTGTCTAGCCCAAGTCGAACCTTGGGCTCTGATACCATTTCTTATGTGGAAGCGTGAATATCCCGTGTTGGGTCTCTGTTGCACAGGTGTCCAATGTCCATAATAGTACGATATTGTCCGCTTTGGGCCAAGCCGTCACGGACTTACTCTTGGGCTCCTTCCCAAAAGGCCTCGTGCTATTATATTTTGTAGACACTTATAAAGATGATATTCCATTTTTATTCTACCAATGTGGGACATGTGTTTGCACCCTAACAATGAACATAAATATGCCATTTTCCATAAAACAATTTTAGAGCCTTCGAGTTCCTGACCAGAGTGCCTCGAATATGTTAGTCGCCACTTCGAACGACTATGCGGGGGTCTCGCTGCCCGGTCGGCGAGTCTTGGTCCAGGGGTGATCTAACACCCTCTTCTTACACGACCAAGGTAGTTAGGAAATATTACCATCTCGATTTCCCGAGGCGGTAAAATTGGAGTTGCAATTAAGAAACAATTAATATAAATAAAGTACTTAGCATTTTGATGAAGAATGGCAAATGATATTAAAAATTCAACATATTTACGATAGAGATGAGAGAGAAATTTAGAGAGAGAAAGTTAGGGTTTTAAGGTTTCTAAGCAATGGCTAAGAACAAACATACTAATCATCCTAATAATAATAATAATAATACTAATAACAAAATTAATTCTAAAAATCAAAAAAATACGCAATCTGATTCAGTAATTACTAATCCTACAGATTTAGTACTAATTAATATGAGTAATGCTAATAATGATCTGCCTAATGAGAATAGGGTGGATCCGGTACAACAGGAGATTGATAATTCTCGTCGGGAGGTGAACGATGTCTTACGGAAGGATCACGTTGAGGTTACAGATGAAACGGAGGAGGAATGGCAGGAGGTCTCTCCGCGGGGTAAAAAGAAATCTTCTGTGGGGTCTTTAGCGCTGATAGCTGAGGAGCAGGATAATACAGCGAAGCTGAGGATTCTTCCAGAGGATGTTAAGGAGGAGATTGATTATTGGAAGCAAGCTCTATTTGGCTATGTGTTAGGGGCGAATCCACCCAGAGAGGTTTTGGATGGCTTTCTGAGGCATACCTGGCAAGCTTATGAGGTATCTAAGATTTCCTTCCTTCCTAATGGATTATTTGTGGTTCGATTTGGTAAGGCGGAACACTTAAAACTGGTTCTGAAAAATGGTATGTTTTTGTTTGATGGAAAGCCTCTAATTCTTCGAGCATGGGATCCAAATGATAGGATTTCAAAGATTAAGGTCAAAACTGTTCCGATTTGGGTCAAACTGGTGGGTCTAGATCTTAAATTTTGGGGTGCTAAATGCTTGGAGAAATTAGCATCATTGATAGGCAAATTTGTGAGAATTGATGATTTGACTGTTGAAAGAACTTTGTTGGGATTTGCCAGAGTCTTGGTGGAAGTTGAGTTTGTTCAAAAATTCCCCACTAGGATTGAGTTTGAGGATGAATTGGGTAAGGATGTTCATGTTGCAGTGGAGTATGATTGGCTACCTATTACTTGTGCCAAGTGCAAAGGAATAGGACATGCTGCTGCAATGTGCAGGAGGAAAGAATTTTACCTTCAAAAACCTGTGGTCAAAGCTAAACAAAAGCAGGCATGGGTACCAAAGATACCTAATGTTGAGGTTCCTGCAAAAGATCCAGTCCAATTTCCTGAACTGGGGGAGCAGTTAAGAGGGAAACAGGTCCAAGGGAGCATCAATGCTACTCCAGCAGCTACCTCCATTCCTGCTTATGTTACTCCTCTCATTACCCTAATGGCATATGTTCAGGGGCCTGTCTTCACACCTGCCAGGGTTGTTACTTGAATTACCAGGCATTAATCCAGGCTTCATGGGGCTAAGGAATGGGGATTTTATGAAGGACTTCAATACTGAAATGTCAGGATGTGCTGAATTGGTTGATAAAGGGGGAGGAGTAGTCTCTCTTCAACCCAATGATTAATTTTGGAACTTGGAATGTCAGGGGTCTAAATAGTGTTAATAAACAGAAGGATGTGAAGTGGTTTCTCCATCAACATGATCTCTATCTATTTGGGCTCCTTGAGACTAGAGTTAAAGCTCAGTCTCAAAATAAAGTAGCAGAAAATGTTTGTTATGGGTGGGATTATACTACCAATATTAACTATCATCAAGGAGGTAGGATCTGATTACTCTGGAAGTCTGCAATTGTGTCTGTTGATGTCATTGAAATGGATGCCCAGTATATCCATACTAGGGTCCTTGATAAGCTGAATAATAATAGTTTTTATGCAACTTTTGTTTATGGTTTCAATAAAATTGAAGATAAAGCCTCTCTTTGGCAGAATCTTATCAGAATGAATGTTCAAGATCCTTGGATCGTAATGGGGGACTTTAATGCTATCATGTATGCTAATGAAAGACTTGGTGGCTTAGTGAAGGATGAAGAAATGGTTCCTTTCCAAGACACAGTTGCTGAATGTGAGTTGCAAGATCTGAAATCTTATGGGGCCTTCTTCACTTGGAACAACAAACAACCTAGTGAGACTAGGGTGTTTAGCAGAATTGACAGGGCCTTGGTAAATGATTGTTGGCTCAATTTATGGAGGGATTATTATGCTAGTTTTACTACTGAAGACTGTCCTTGTATTATCTCATCAGCAAGGAGTCCTGAGGTCAAGAAGAAACCCTTTAAATTTTTTAATATGTGGTGTAGGGATCCTGAGTATCATCAAGTTGTTCAGAATAATTGGAATATTAATATCTATGTCACTGCTATGTTTAGAGTGGTTAAGAGGCTTAAATTACTGAAGAATGCCTTGAAAAGATTGAATGGTTCTTTATTTTCAGATATTGAAAGAAATACTGATGTTGCTTATAAGGTAATGATTCACACTCAACAAGACCTTCAAAAGTCCTTACAATAAGCAGCTTATGGATGTTGAAAGACAAACAAGGGAGTCTTATTATTTGCTAGCTTCTGCAAGGGAGGAGTTTCTCAGGCAGAAAGCCAAATGTGCTTGGGCTAAAGATGGGGATGTCAATTCTGCTATGTTCCATCGAATGATTAAGAAGAGGCAATTGCATAATAAGGTATTGCAGATTCAAGATGCTTCAGGTGCTGCCTGTAAGGAACCTGAAGATATCTTAAATGCTTTCCTTGCATATTATCAGCAGCTCCTAGAAAGTAGTGCTGGTTCTGCAGATGTTATCCAGTATATTCTCACTAATGGTCCAAAAATTGATTGCCAACATTGGGAGGCTATGTGCAGACTTCCTACAGAGGAGGAAATCAGATGTGTTAACTTCTCTATCCCTGATGAGAAAAGCTCTGGCCCTGATGGTTTTAGAAGTAAATTTTTTAAGGCAAGTTGGAGTACTATCAAAGATGATATCTGTGAAGCTGTGCTTGATTTTTTCAAATCTGGTCAACTGCTGAGACAGGTTAACTCTACCAACCTTACCCTTATTCCTAAAGTTGATGAGCCAAAAAGTGTTAAGGAATTCCGTCCTATAGCCTGCTGTAATACCCTTTATAAGATCATTGCTAAACTGTTGTGTGAGAGAATTGCTGAGGTCTTACCATCCATTATTAATCCATCCCAGAGTGCTTTCATCAAAGGAAGAAGTATCTTGGGTAATATCTTGATTACTCAAGACTTGGTGAGACTGTATAGCAGAAAGAGTGCCTCTCCTAGATGTTTGATGAAAATTGACCTTAGGAAGGCATATGATTCTATTGAATGGAAATGTGTGAAGCAAATTATGGATGGCCTAAACTTTCCTCCTAAGTTGACTGAGCTTATTATGCAGTGCATTAGTACCACATCCTATTCCATTTGTTTAAATGGCCAAACTCATGGGTATTTTAAAGGAGAGAGAGGGCTTAGGCAAGGAGATCCTATGTCTCCTTTAATCTTTACACTTTGTATGGAATATTTGTCCAGGTTGATTGAGAAGAGTGTGGGTTTACCTAGATTTAAATTCCATCCTCTGTGCAAAAATTTGAAACTAACTCATTTGATGTTTGTTGATGATTTACTCATCTTTTGCAAAGGGGACCTTAGATCTGTTACTATTTTGATGGAAACTTTTAATATATTCTCTTCTGCCACTGGTTTGAATATTAGCAATGAAAAGTCTGACATCTACTAAATGGTGTTGATCAAGAAGTAGAGAATAATATCTTGAGAACCACAGGTTTCAGAAAAGGTTCTCTCCCTTTTAAGTGCCTGGGTGTTTGCATTTCTCATAAAAGATTATCCAGGATAGACTGTAATATCATTGTGGATAAGATGATCACCAGAATAAGAGGGTGGAATAAGAGGAATATTTCTTATTCTGGCAGACTTGTGCTTGTCAAATTTGTTCTAGCTACCGTTCATACTTATTGGTCTCAACTCTTTGTTTTGCCCACGGGAGTGATGGATAGAATACAAGCACTTTGCAGGAATTTCTTGTGGGAAGATGAAGATACTTATTCAAAAGCTCCACTTGTTGCCAGGTCTGTGATCTGCAAAGACAAGAAAGTTGGGGGTCTGTCTCTGACTGATAATAGAAGTTGGAACATTGCAGCAATAGAGAAGTTGGCTTGGTGGATTCTGACTAAGAAAGACCACCTCTGGATCAAATGGGTGGATAACATATACTTAAAAGGTTTAAACTGGCTGACATATTCTCCTTCTGTTAATAGTTCCTGGGCGTGGAGGAAAATTTGTGAGGTAAAGACTAAGTTCATTGGAGCCTATACTACTGGAATATGGCAAGATAATATCAATCCATATACAATAGCAAAAGGATACAGATGGCTCACACAAACTACTGACCTGAGGGTGAATTGGTATGGTATGGCTTGGAACAAATATAATACTCCTAAGCATTGCTTTATTCTTTGGTTGATGCATAAAGAAAGGCTTCTCACTTCAGACATATTGATGAAAATGGGTATTTGCCAGCATAATCTTTGCTACTTATGTGGTGTTAAGGACGAGTCTCATTTGCATCTGACTTCAGAATGCTCATACACTAAAGCATGATGTCAACAGTTGCAGGATTGGATTGGGGTAGAGGTTTCAGGTTTGCAGACTGGTGTGCTAATTTTGCAGGAGAGATCCCAGTCTTTGCTCATTAGATTGTTGAAAAGTGCTGCAGTAGTAGGAATGTTTTATCATATCTGGATGATCAGGAATACCTGCAGAGTCCAGCATTATGTTAGAAGACCAGGAAAGGTTATACAGGAAGTTTAGAGAGAGGTGAAGCTTCGTTTTCAGGCTGTGTTTGATGGGCAGCTGAAGACTCATGAATTAGATTGGTGTAGGAACCATAATCTTCTTTAGGCTTGGTCTCTTATTGTTGCTGTCATTAGATAGCTTATTGGCGAAACAGGAATGGTTGTATTGGTGATTATACTTCATTCTGATTAATATAATTTCTCACATTTCCACAAAAAAAAAAAAAGAAATAAATGATACAACTTATGACCACTATACTCTTTTAATGAGATGACACTCGGCTCTAAGTCCAAGGCTCATTCCGTCTGCCACATGATACCAACTCAACCTGTACTCAACCTGCTCCCCATATGATCGAAAATATCATATGGATCGACACAGGCCACCCCGGAAAAAGGTGACAATTACACAGACACACAACACGTCAGTTTCAATATATAAATATGAAACACAACATGATAATTAAATATGCAACATGCTAAAGATATAAATGAGATACAATTATACAATTACCATGTTGGTACCGGAACACGCCCAGACGTACTCATAACTACCGGTGTCAGGGACACGTCCACGACACCACGCCTTACCACAAGGTACCGGGACACGCCCAGATGTACCGGGTCGGGAAGCCAACCGGATCCTCTGCCAGACATCGTGTCTCGCCCACATGCGTCCCTCCGTATTGAAGCCATTAATGTGCACATCCCTCTTGGAGTGGGAAGCTCCAAGAGGCGACTCAAGCATAAGACGATCTCCCAACCGTCTTACGTCTCCTCACAACCAAGTACCACCACTAACGACCTCCAATTCAACACAACAATAACCACACATGGAAAATGTAATACAACACCAAATATATGAGTCCTCATGAACTCAATCCCAACATGTTATGGATAACAATTCCTCAAATACCAACATGATGTACAAATCAACTCACACATGTAATGATGATGAAAGACACACAGATATGCACATTAAATATTGAAACCGAGTAGGACAAACCTACCTTTTAGCATTCTTCACAAGCAACTCGAATCCGACTCGATTCCGTCTCATGAAACTGTCTCATCCTATACAACCACACCATGCTATCACAAATACATCTTACACTATTATACTCTATAAAACCCCTTATTATTACCCACTAATTACCTATATTGCATATATTAATTACTAATTAATTACCCAAATCAAAACCCCCAAAGTTAGGGTTTACTATAAGATAAGGAATGTTAGATCTTGACTTACAAGATGGAAAGGATGAGGAATAAGGTGAACAATCCCCTAGAGCAAGCTTGTATCCCACGTAAGTGTGTTGTGAGGGTTTTAAAGAGAAGGGAGAGGATTTGGAGTGTGAAGGAAGAAGATAGAATGAATAAGGATAAAGGTTTAAGATTTCTTATCCCGAATTCTGATCCAGCGCCACTCGATCGAGTGCGAGTCCACTCGATCGAGTGTTACTCACTCGGTCGAGTGCCACTCTGTGACACCCTCATTCATTGCGGAAAAGTAAACACGTAATTCTAGAATAAAACTGCATGGATATGTTTGTAATGGGTTCATTTGGGTAAAAACCTGTAATTTTTAAAACCGAAAACGAAACCTGAACCTGTTATAAAAATATCCAAATGGGAAGGTGTCAAACATGCAAGGTCTAAAATAAATCTCATAAATAAAACATCGCTAAAGTCGCGAAACAAAATTATACAACCCAAATATGAAAAAGGGAGACATATGTCCCTAAAAAGTATATAACATAAAAAGTGTTTAAGGGTCACTATAAAATAAAGCCAATCTAGGTCCCAAGGTTACTTTGCTCGCTAGCTCGTCCATGTACCCCATATATGCATCACCTACTTGTCAATCGCATTTTATACAAATACGAAAGCCACAGTCAGTGGGGAGTAACTCCGAGTTCTCCCAGCCACGAAATGTCATAATTAATATAACATGTAAACATAAGAATATGAATATGAATAACACATAATCTTAGCATATAGATGCTAGACAATCGTGCTTATCATGTGAACAACAATATAACAACACATAGTCCTAGCATGTGAATACTAGACCGACTCATACTACACTATCATGTGAATCACATAACATCCAGGAATCCAAACTCTATCAACCATAGCCGGCTTGCATCTCACCTTCTATGATTCATAGAATCATCAAACAAGAAAGGACAATATATCTAGAGACATGCATAAGTTCTTAGGACGGTCAATAGTCACTCTATAACTCGAGTCTATACCACGAGGTAAGGTAAACACCCTAGTCCTAAACCTGCGCAGACCTAGCGACATGCGGAAAACTACCGCATCCAAGACCCATGATATCAACACATGAGTACCCCTAAGGAGTCCACCAAAGGGTTGGCTAGTACTTAAGCTGACCACATACTTCTAAGAGTACGTCAGGAGGTCATGCCCTAACTTGTATATAAACCCACCAAGCTAAGACACAAAGGCTATTAAGCCGCAAACATATACTCGTCAAAGACTATAATGGCCTATCTATGACGAAGGCCGAAATACTCACCTAGGACCTAGTCCCAGCTTGAATACTTTAGCCCACGCCACACAAGACAAGTAGGACACCCAATTAACCATAAGAGGGGCAAAAAGTCCAAACTTGCACACACAAATGATCATACACACCCTAGTATATGAAAGGCTACGCAAGAGCATATTCAGCTGACGATCCAACAATATCTCCAATATCAATAATAATCCAAATTCCAACTAACCAACAGTACCATAATCCATGAGAACAAGCTAAAATGGCAAAGAGGCAATAAGACTCAAGCATAAGGCATCCAAAGCATCCAACAACCAACATGTGAAATGATAATTACGAATATCAAGGCATAACATAAAACATCCAATAACAACCAATCTCACCTCAAAGACAAATCCTCGACCCGAGTCCCGCGACGGGTCATTGGTCAAATCGAGGCTGACCGGTTAAAACCTAGTTTGAGCAAACTCATTCGGTCAAACTGGCCCAGCTCAGAGTCTTGGCCCATTTTGGCCCAAATCACAACATTCATTACAATATCATTCTCATGCAATATTCCAATTTCTATCATGTGAACACTATCAACATAAAGTAAACCTTCCAACTTACAAAATAACTAATTCCACAAAATTTTCGCATAATAAAATAGCATAAATAACCGTCTCGCACAAGGGTAAACTTTTCTATAAATTTTTAATCGATAAAACGACGCCATTTACTCATACAGACTCCGAATTGAGTGATTCAAGGGGCTAAACCACCTAATTTTTCGATGCCGTTCAATCTGTCATATTTTTGGAAACATTGGAAACCGTCTCGGTCCAGATCGACGCGTTCAGCCAAAACACGGACTTGTCACAACACATAATTCCTCATCCAAATTTGTTCCAAACAATAATATACAAATGGGTAACATAAATTAAACATAAGCATACTCATCTTACTCCATTCATTCATTTATCAACAAGATTGTCTCAAACAACAACAAACAACAACAAACGACAACAAACGACAACAAACAACAACAAACAACAACAAACAACAAATACAACTACTAATGTGACATTAATTCGTCGAGTGACTCGGAATAGTTACCTTAAGCTAGCAAAGAGACAAGTAATAACTTGAGAAAGCTTCTAAAACCCAAAATTACTCTTCATCTTCAACCACATATGAGTCACCTAACTCATATTCAAATTCTGCACCTATAAGAACAACAAAAACACAATTATTAATCTTAAATTCGAAAACCCTAAAAGATGAGTCTTAAAACAAAATTGGGGGAAATGAAAATAAAGCTTACTAGGAGATGAGGAATGAAAAGAGGATTCCAAATATATAAGTCTTATGCAAATTGGTGGAGAAATGAAGGATTTATGAAGGATTTAGGGTTTGTAAGGAAGTTATTTTGATGGGTTTTTGGTGTTTGAGAGAAGGAGGAGATAGATTGAGAATGGAGGAAATGAAAATTGGAAGAGGAGGTAAAAGGAGGGTGATGGGCGGTCCAAATGGGCATGGGAAGTGGTCAATTGTTTACGTTTTGGGGTTTGTTTCGACGGTAATTAGAAGTATTCGTCGAACGCGATTTCCGAGAATATTAAAGTTCTTAAACACGATTTTACTAAAAGATTAAGTACTCATATGCCCAATATCCAAACTCGTTTACCCAACGACCGTAAGAAATGGGAAAATCCCAATTTTACGACTTTTATCAGAAATCTATTTTATCAAAGGAAAGGGTTTAAATATAGTTTAAATCACTTTTAAACATTTCTAAACTATCAAAAATAATTACATTTCTTCAAAATAAAATAAGATTATATTTTATCAAATAAATTTTATTTCAAATAAATTAATATTAAATTAAAATAGATTAAAATATTACTTTTAAATTATAATAAAGGTCTTCAAATTTACGGGGTGTTACACACTCACCCGATCGAGTGACCGACCACTCGATCGGGTAAAGGCTTTACTCGGTCCACTACAGCCATGCTAGGTCTAGTCTAGGTCACACTTGGTCTAGTGTACAGTTATACTTTCACTCTCGAGTACATCTTATCTCGTCCAATGGTCCTCTCACGCATCCCAAGTTACATTTGTGGGTCCCAAAAGGTACGGGTATTACAGGCAAAGCGCCCTGGTTTAGGGGTTCGGGGACGCAACGTGGTCGCCGATGGGGGTTCGGGGTAACCTAAACGGTCTATGTCATCTATATTGGGATACGATCTGTCTTGGGTCTTATTAGGTCATTCTGTATTAGGTCTTAGAGAGTATTATATAAAATCTCTAAGCCTCTCCCTAGCAGCCATGCTTATCGTACCGTCTGAATCTGTAATCTGAAAACTCACACATACATTAATAAAACTCTCTCCCTGCTAGCTAACATATTATTAGTGAAACACGTAAATCTGTGGGTTGCTTTCTTTATTGTTCTTTATTTATTTTCTTGCTTCTGCTATAACAAAGAAGACAAATGTCACTTCATCCCTGCTTCCTCTTCTACAAATTGCCAACGACAATTAGGCAGTTGCTCTCCACGATCACCTTGTTTTCCCATCTTTTCTTCCTTCTTGGACGCCATGTAATATCGCCATCGTCATCGCCCCACCATCTTGGCTCCATCATTTCTTGTCCCTGCACCACCATCCCCACGACACCTTTCCTTACTCATTATTTTAATTATTGATCTTCCTAACATTTCTCTATGTTCAATTTAATGAGCAAATTGAGTACAAGTAGTAAGAATTCTCTTATCTTAATTGTGAAATTGAGAGTTTGATTCTACCCACATCATAGTGCCCTCGTTTAAAAAAAACAATTCTATTTGAAACCCATCATATGTAGGTCTTTCATAGGAATTCGAGTGTGTACAAGAAAGGTACAAAAATACCTATTTTTGTTTGCTCCATAATTCCTAGAGGTTAACGTGCCCCTCACATTGGGATACAGAAGGAAATGATTCATCTAATGACTTGCTAAACAAAGATTAAAATATTTGTGCATTTTAAATCTATAATTAAACTGTACAATCATAGTGGGCATTTTAGATTATTATAGCCTAGAAGACCTTATTATGGTAATAAGAAAAGGAGCATGATAAAGTGATAGTGGAAATTTAATGGTTGAAAGCTAATGTTGAGTTGACCTTCCGTATTATGTTAAGAATGTGCATTACTCAGCATTAGTACCAACATATAACAACAATGTTGCATTATAATTTTATGATTTCTATCACTTTAAATCCCAAACAAAAGATGTTTGTGCCATTACATGTCTATGAGTCTAACCAATAAAATTCCAATATCATATAGTCCGTAAACAACTGAAAAGGTCTTAAACTAGTGGTTAAGACTAAGGTATCGTGACAGTATGTCACAGATTTGAATTCCCCTCCCCCTCATATGTACTGACTTTGCACCACATTTAATACCAAAAGAAAAATACTCCGTAAACAAGACATTATCGTATCCATCCCTCTTCTGCTAGCTGGTCTAAGACATAATATGAAATGGTTCAACGGCTTCCCTAGCTATGAGACCACATTGATTCAAACATAGTGATTGGCGTTAAACAGCAACAAGTCTGACCCTTAACATCCAAGGGCTATCCTGGAGGAGGAAGGATAGACCTTGGCTAAGAGCGATAGTCTATCCTCCCTCGAAACATTATCCTAGGAGTCTTGACAATGTTGAAAAGGTTTTTGAAGCCATTCTCCAAGACATTAGTGAAATTGTTGTAAAGGTGGTGAATTAGGAAGACAATTGTTTATTGTAAAAACCGTCTTTTCTTCCCTCATGGCCTCATTGTGATCAATTTTGGAAAATGATATTTATCTGTTTTTTCACTGCTAAAGGTAAAACAATTGGTTATGTTTGTCTAAAAACGAAAACAGGTTAAATAGCATCCAGTTATTGGATAGATTACAATTTTTTTTATAGTTCTTAGACTTTATGCTTTTCTCTCATCTATTTTATATAACCCGTTTTAAGTTTAAGACGGATATGCTCATCTTAAACAAGAATTTTTGAAGTAAAATTATGAGTCTAAGTTTAGCAAGTGTGAAGAAATCCAAAATCCCACATTTAAGGGTTGTCCCACATTGATAAAAAAGAGAAAAATTACCACTTTATAAGACAAGGGGCTACTCCCTCTACTGCTAATTGGTTTTAGAGTGGAACTCTCTTAGGCATGTCTTGTGGACTCTTTCTCCTCCATTTGGGTGCAGCCCAGACCCGTTGTTGAATTTAACATGGTATCAGAGCCCATGGTTATGTAACCTGGGTTTCATGGGCCAAAGTTTGCAGTCGGACGAGCAAAGTTGCTCAGTTGAATTTGTACGGTCTGAGTTAATACTGGACCATGTTTGTAGAGCTGGAATTTGTACGGTCTGAGTTAATACTGGGCCATGTTTGTAGAGCTGGACGAGCAAAGTTGCTTAGTTGAATAAATTTGTCTAGTCTGTGTGAAAAGTGGGTCTCACATGTGAGAGGAGTGTGAAGAAACCCAAAGTTCCACATGTGAGGGTTGTCCCACATTGATAAAAGAGGAGAAGAAATACCACTTTATAAAGATGAGGGGCTACTCTCTCTATTATCAATTGGTTTTAAAGTAAAACCCTCTGAGACTTGTATTGTGAACTCTTTCTCTTCCATTTAGATACGATCTAGACCCGTTGTTAAATTTAATAACAAGCCAAAATGGTTGCATATAGATTAGCTCAGCGAGCTAAGCACATGTAACTTTGCATTTCCTATTTTCATGTCATTGAGACATAGGATCTCAAGTTTCTCAACTCTTAGTAGTCGAAATTTAGTGCGTCTTGCTTCAGACGGGGCTTTTTGGTCTGAAATAATAAGACGGGATTTTGTAACCATTTTACAGTTAAATGTGACCACTATTGAAAAATCAGTTACCATAAGTGTTGGGGCTGGTGTCCTTTACAGTTAGTGCAAGGACTTATAAATCTCTAAAAGGATCAAAGGGTATACTTTTGTATCATAATCAGTTGGTCCACGTTTATCAATAACGGTTGGCTTGCTAGATAAGTTTGACGTTATTGTCATACAGATGGCGGTGATCAACTGGTCCCTAAAAGTCACACCTATAGGATACGTTTGAGAGATGTGACGGTATGAAAATACAGTCATGTAGATGCCAAATTTGACTAACCAGTTAGTCTGAGTTATTTGACTAATAATTAGTCAAAATGTGATGTTGAGATATTTTATTTAATACGGATTAAATAATAATGGCTAAGGCGAATTAAGCAGTTAATTCGTAAATTGAATATAAGCGTTTTATATTTAATTAAATGTATATTGAATATAATTATACAATATCGTCTTTGTCGGACATGTATTAATATTTCAACTAATCCGTATTATTAGTTGATGCTTTAATAACCGATAACCGATGACGATTTATAATGAAACCGCGTCATATACATTTAGTAATTTGGATTCGGACCACGAGTTTAAATGAAGAGGAAATGGAAAAGCCCATTTCTCCTCTCCTCACTCGGTTTGGCCGAAATTAGGAGAACAAAAGGAGAGCCTCTCCTCTTTGTTAACCTAATCATAATCATTTGCAAAAAATTAGGGTTTTGAGAAACATTTCTCTCAAAACTTTAGATCTCACATCTAAACAAAACTTACATAACAATCCTCTCAATATTGCAAGGCAATTAGAGGATTCATTCTAGCACAAGGGCATTTCTCGGACGATCTTGGGTGCATCATTTAGGAGGAGATCTACTTTGATCTCTCATTGCCAATTTGCACTAGGACCGAAGGTTATTCCTTGATCTTTATCGTTTCATTGTTGTTTTTCGTTTATGACAATAAATTGCATATAAAATTTGCGTTATAATCCTATAATTAAAGGGTTTTATACGGATATTACCCTACAAGTGGTATCAGAGCGAGTCCACGTAAATTTTCTATGTGTTTTTCATCAAACGAAATGGATCGATTAATTTTTGTTGCAAAAAATTCCACACGGCTGATATTTTTTTTTTCTGTTGCACGGTTGTTTTTTTTCTTGGAAACCGTGTCCTTATTTTTACACGGCTGTTTTTCTTGAAATTTCGTGCCTTTTGTTTTGTTATCGTTTTGATCTTTGCATATTATTTTGTAATCGATATTCATTGTAATATGTTAAAGATCTATCAATTGCTATTTCATTTCTATACAGATTAGGTGATATCGCAATTGGTTTTTATCAAATCGATAATTTTTGCTTAAAAATGATAAAACCGTGTGGCTGTCGAAGGTCTCGACATTTTTATATGTCTCGGCTTGTTTTTTGCTTTGGGAACCGTGTCCAGTTTACACGGTTGCATTGTTGACGTTTTGTTCCTTTTGTTCTTTGAGTATTGTTGTTTTAATCGATAATTATAACAATATGTGAAGATCATATCAATTGTAGTTTTGTTTTACATACGAATTATGTTCGTTTTACAATTGGTTTTAACAAATCGTTTTGGTTTGGTTTGATGAGGCTCTCGGTTTTGAGCCGATTTTTTTTTTTTTGGGCTGTTTTGATGCTCTCGGCATTTCTGCATAAAAAAAAAAAAAAAAAAAATTTCTGGGTACTGTTCACGCCCAGCAGTGAAGAAAAAAAAAATTTGTTTTTTTTTTTTTTTTCTTCGGCCAATTTTGCATAATACGGATTTATGCACTCGCTTGATAGTGAAACGGTTCACCCACGAACAATTTAGTTACTTTAAAACGATTTAAAGTAACGGATTATCATGAATTAAAATTAAGTTGATGAAGTTTTTTTTTGTCACATAATTTTAATTGTTAAAAGGTGGTTTGGATAATTTAACATAATTACGGAATTATGTCACGAATCAATTTAATTTAGTTGATGCATTTCATTTATCGTTTTTGATTATTTTGAATGCTTTTAATTACGTATTTATTTATTTTTGCAAACGGTTGTAACTTAGTGTGGCCTTAGTAGAACGTGTTACCGTAATGATGGAACACGGTCTTGGTTGTATTTTGAGATCTCGTATCTCTCTTTTTATTTCTTTTAATTACAGTTTTTATTTAGAATGTAAATAGGTTTACATTTTGTAAATTTTAAATTGTAATTTTTGAGAAGACCAAAGATGGAGACCGGATGCTCACTCCCGCTACTTGGATCAAGATGGAACATCAAGACAAGCTTCTCGTGTCCAACGGTGGATTCCAAAGTTGTTTTATGTTCTTTTTATTAGGATAGGCCACACTAGGATTTTTATTTACGTATTGCATTCTTTTATTTATTTTTCGTAACGATAATATGCATCATATTCCGCCTAAAAACCAAACCACCTAATTATTGCATGAAAACTGACACATATAGAGGTCACGAGTTAGTTTTCTTTGACATTCTTATGTCACATGTTTTTAAGCCATCACCCAAATTAATTCATTCTCGCAGACGCTAGTTATTCGTTCACTTAAAATGAATTAAAACTGAGATGATGGGATCTTCCTCGTATAAACAAAAATTGAGAACGGTCTTTATAGGTCAAACTCCAATGAGTCCCTTCTTCGTCGGTAGGCATAATATGACCCCTTCTACGTCGGGTAAGTTGGAACCGATTGACCTATTTTATCTCAACGCTATGGTCACTCGTACGATCCTGTGATCATGGTGGACTATAGATAGGATTTACGGAAATCTATCGACCAAGAATTCTTACGGAAGAATTAGCTAAACAGTTGGCTTATCAATTTACAGAAATTGAGTCTTGGGATCACTTGTATTATTCTTGAGGGAGATCAGTTATGCAAGTGCCATGAGTCTACACGTTAAAATGAATTTTAAATAGACTTAAATCACCTCGATGAGTTGCTTATTTCGTTTTTGTTTTTCTTTCTTTTTCAGTGTAGAACACGATCTATTTAATCGCTATAACAAATGGTGGTCCTACTAACGACCCAATGCCAAGTGCCACATTGGACCGTGAGTCCTGGCTTCGGATCTTCATGAATCGGATGAATCGGTCTACTCGATCGAAGAATGATGGATCAAACTTCGCGGATTGGGAGGCGGCATTACGGAATCTGCGCGCACATCGACGGAAGCTCAAATATCTATTAGAGCCCATCCCGGCAAACCCAGGTCCCACGGCTAGAGCTAATGAAATCGCCAAGTTTAACGATTTCTGTATGGAAGCGGGTGCGATTAAAAACGTACTCATTTTTGCAATGGAACCCAATTTGCAGAAACGCTTCATAGCCCATGGTGCAAACAAGATTTTCACCACGCTCACTAAGGAATTCTCGAAAGCACCGAGAATCGTGACCTATGAGCATACCACTCGCTTCTTTGATGCGAGACTCCAGAAGGGCCAACCAGTTAGCCCACACATTCTCAGCATGATTGAGAATGTCGAGAAGCTGGAGACCTTTGATTGTAAAATCAGCGAGAACATCGTGATTGACCGCATGCTTCATTCACTCCACGATGGTTTTGCGCTCTTTAGAGCGAATTACTATATGAATGATTTGAAGAAAAGCCTCCATGAACTGCACTCCCTTCTCGTACAGACCGAGAAGGACATGAAGTTCAGTGGGAGCATGAAACAAGATGTTCTCGTTGTGTCAAACAAGGGCAAGGGTAAGGGCAAAGTTCAGCCAAGCCTAGCAGTAGGCAAACCGAAGTTTAAGAAGTCGGGTCCAGGTAAGAGTGGGCCTGGTGAGTCGAGCACCTCATCAGGCGCGACAAAGAGCAAGAATGAAAACATGGAATGCCAACATTGCCACAAGACTGGGCATTGGAGGCGTACATGTCCTGTTTATCATGAGGACTTAAAGGCAGGTCGCGTTAAACCTGTTGGTATGTCTTCTTCTTCTACTTTTATTCATATGATTGAGATTAACCACGCAAGTTACGGAACTTGGGTACTAGATACTGGTTGTGGTTCTCATTTGTGTAATCATGTGCGGGGGCTCAAACATCGAACCCCTCGTAAAGGGTGAGGTGGACTGCGTGTCGGGAATGGAGCACGAGTGGTTGGCGCGTCTCAAGGGGAACATATGTGATCCACTTCCGAGCGAATTTGAGTTATTTTTATATAACTGCTATTATGTACCCAGTCTTTCCAAAAACATTATTTCAGTTTCTGCACTTGACAAACTTGGATTTTCATTTGTAATAGAGAATAATACTTGCATTTTCTCATTACACGATATGATTTATGGCAAGGCAGTCTCCATGAACGCAATTTATGTTTTAGATCAGACCACTAAAATATTACACGTAATGAATAAAAGGTTAAAGGTTGGTGACAAAGATCAAACGTATCTATGGCACTGCCGTATGGGACACATTAATGAGAAACGCGTAAAACAGCTCATCAAAAATGGAGCTATCTCGGCCTTTGATTTTCAATCATTTGGCACGTGTGAATCATGTCTCATCGGTAAGATGACTCGTATTTCCTTCAAAGGTGTTGGAATGCGCTGGCGACCTATTAGGACTCATACACACGGATGTATGTGGACCTATGTCAATCACCGCACGAGAAGGCTATAGGTATTTCATCACTTTCACGGACGATTTAAGTAGATATGGCTATGTCTACTTAATGAAGCATAAAAGTGAATCCTTTGAGAAATTCAAAGAATACCAGAATAGGGTACAGAACCTATTGGGTAGAAAGATTAAAACACTACGTTCAGATCGTGGTGGCGAGTATCTTTCTCACGAGTTTGATCAACACCTTAAAGACTGTGGGATTGCCTTACAGTTAACTCCACCTGGAACACCTCAATTGAATGGTGTGTCCGAACGGAGAAATCGAACACTGCTTGATATGGTTCGATCCATGATGAGTCACACGGTTTTACCTGATTCATTATGGGGTTATGCTCTTTTGTCAGCCGCTCTAATACTTAACCGAAGTCCGTCTAAAGCTGTTGACAAGACTCCATATGAACTATGGAAGGGAACGGTCCCTAACTTGTCCTTTATACGGGTTTGGGGCTGCGAGGCTTATGTCAAGTGGAGACACGAGGATAAGCTCGGCCCGCGATCGGTCAAGACATACTTTATAGGTTATCCTAAAGGAACACTTGGTCATTACTTCTATTCACCAACCGAACAACGTGTTTTTGTTGCGGCTAGTGCGACATTCTTAGAGAAGGAATTTCTCGAGAATGCAAAGAGTGATAGAAGCTTCGAACTGTCGGAGATTCCAGAACCAAGTACCGAGCAACCATTGGAGGAACCAGTTCCTTCAATCCCGGCTGCGGTTAACATTCCTGAGGAACCTAGAAGGTCGGGAAGAGTCTCTATTCCTCCGGACAGATACATTGGAATGGTCGAGGAACATGACATAGATGACATTCTACTCTTAACGAGTAGTGAACCCGCAACCTATAAAGGTGCCATGACTAGTTCTGACTCAAAGCTATGGCTTGAGGCCATGCAATCCGAGATGGACTCCATGTATGAGAACAACGTGTGGGATCTTGTTGACTTACCTGCTAAGGTTCGTCCCCTTCAATGCAAATGGCTTTACAAGATAAAGCATTCTGTGGAAGGTCAATAAGATATCTACAAAGCACGACTAGTTGCTAAAGGTTTCACCCAAGTGCCAGGTTTGCACTACGATGAAATTTTTGCACCCGTAGTCATGCTGCGTTCCATTCGGATTATCTTAGCGATTGCCGCTTTTCATAACTATGAAATTTGGCAGATGGATGTGAAAACCGCCTTCTTAAACGGTTTTTTGGAGGAAGAGTTGTACATGGTACAACCCGAAGGTTTCATCGATCCAGAACATCCTAAGAAAGTGTGCAAGCTTAAGCGTTCCATTTATGGACTTAAGCAAGCATCTCGGAGTTGGAATCATCGCTTCGACCAAGTGATAAAAGAAAATGGATTTACTCGATCGGTCGAGGAACCATGTCTATATATCAAGTCGAGTGGGAGCAAGATTGTCTTCCTAATATTGTATGTTGACGACATACTCCTGATTGGGAATGACATACCTCTCTTAACTTCGGTGAAAGTATGGTTGAAAAACCATTTCCAGATGAAAGATCTGGGAGAGGCACAAAGAATTCTGGGCATCCGTATCTATCGAGATAGATCACGACGGATGTTATCTCTCAGTCAGGAGTCTTACATAGACAAAGTCCTAGAGAGATTCAGCATGACTAACTCCAAGAAGGGGTTTCTTCCTATGGCTCCAGGGGTGCATTTGAGCAAGTCTCAGGCACCAGAGACACCGGAAGAGAAAGAGCGCATGACACGGATTCCTTATGCTTCGGCTATAGGATCAATCATGTATGCCATGATATGCACACGTCCCGACGTGGCATATGCATTGAGTATGACAAGTCGATTCCAACAGCATCCAGGTGAATCACATTGGCTGGCTGTCAAGAACATTCTTAAGTACCTACGGAGGACTAAAGATTGGGCATTGACTTATGGAGGCCCTCAAAAGCTATGCGCAACCGGTTACGTTCTGTGATTCTAGCTTCCAAACGGATCGAGATGACTCGAAATCTCAGTCTGGATTCGTTTTTACTCTTAATGGCGCTGATCAATGGAAGAGTTCCAAACAAACTATTACAGCAGATTCTACGACTGAGTCCGAGTACTATGCCGCGTCTGAAGCTACAAAGGAAGCGATATGGATGCGTCAATTCTTACATGGACTATCCGTAGTACCTAGTTCGAATGACCTGATAACCATCTATTGCGACAATAGTGGTACCATCTTCCAAGCTAAGGAGCCTAAGTCTAGCAACAAGTCTAGACATGTACAACAGAAAGCTCATCTAATACGAGATTACGTGGAGCAAAAGGAAGTAGTGATAGAAAAGATTGCTACAGATGATAACATAGCAGATCCTCTCACTAAACCATTACGACAAGATAAGCATGAAGGGCACGTCAATTCCATGGGAATTAAACGTGTTCCTAAGTTGTAGTACTCTTTTATGGATTAGATTCATCCTCTTTTGTACTCTATACGACATCATCGTTTTGATATTTTATATATTTTGTTTTTCATGTGGATTTGTACGACAAATTTTGAACACCACAAAGTGAACTGAACAAACATTATATTTTTTTTGGTCCTTAATTGCCCACATGAGCTGATAACTCTGGCAATTATTTTGTGACGTTGGTTGATGGTGGGTTCAACGAGCCATAAGTCAACCGGTTGACTGACCAATCACAGAGGCGATTTATACGGATATTTCGTAGGACACAATTGTGACATCGACGTGGAGTCCTAAATGTTTTATAACATTCGGTGCCGGTCGTGGATAGGACCTCCATGGTGATCCTAAGAGTCGATTCTTTTGACTATCGACTGTCTCTTGAGACTAAGGCGGATTTTGGGTGACTTTGGTTTCTTTCTCACGGTCATCCGTAACAGGGGGCCAAGTAGATTTTTTTCCGGGTCATTTCATGTTGTGCTTAGATCGGCAGGAGTCGAGTTGAAGGAAATATTCAGCCTTTATCAGGTACTCGATATTTCTCGGGGCCACTCGAGGAGTCAGAATCGAAATGCATGGCCATGCTCGAATACGAATTCGTTTTATCAGTTAAGTTACTCTCTAGTCGGGAAACCACTCTTGATACTGATCGATTGTAAAATACGACCTTTGCGGATCCGGATCTGCAAATTGTTTTACATTGAGTGGGAGAAATTTTAAATGAATATGAGAATCGGTTATCGCACATACACTTGTACGGACAAGTGGGAGTTTGTTGAGCTGTGTCCTCCGGTTAGTGCGGATAACGTCATTGCACATACACTTGTACGGACAAGTGGGAGCTTGTTGGGGCTGGTGTCCTTTACAGTTAGTGCAAGGACTTATAAATCTCTAAAAGGATCAAAGGGTATACTTTTGTATCATAATAAGTTGGTCCACGTTTATCAATAACGGTTGGCTTGCTAGATAAGTTTGACGTTATTGTCATACAGATGGCGGTGATCAACTGGTCCCTAAAAGTCACACCTATAGGATACGTTTGAGAGATGTGACGGTATGAAAATACTGTCATGTAGATGCCAAATTTGACTAACCGATTAGTCGAGTTATTTGACTAATAATTAGTCAAAATGTGATGTTGAGATATTTTATTTAATACGGATTAAATAATAATGGCTAAGGCGAATTAAGCAGTTAATTCGTAAATTGAATATAAGCGTTTTATATTTAATTAAATGTATATTGAATATAATTATACAATATCGTCTTTGTCGGACATGTATTAATATTTCAACTAATCCGTATTATTAGTTGATGCTTTAATAACCGATAACCGATGACGATTTATAATGAAACCGCGTCATATACATTTAGTAATTTGGATTCGGACCACGAGTTTAAATGAAGAGGAAATGGAAAAGCCCATTTCTCCTCTCCTCACTCGGTTTGGCCGAAATTAGGAGAACAAAAGGAGAGCCTCTCCTCTTTGTTAACCTAATCATAATCATTTGCAAAAAATTAGGGTTTTGAGAAACATTTCTCTCAAAACTTTAGATCTCACATCTAAACAAAACTTACATAACAATCCTCTCAATATTGCAAGGCAATTAGAGGATTCATTCTAGCACAAGGGCATTTCTCGGACGATCTTGGGTGCATCATTTAGGAGGAGATCTACTTTGATCTCTCATTGCCAATTTGCACTAGGACCGAAGGTTATTCCTTGATCTTTATCGTTTCATTGTTGTTTTTCGTTTATGACAATAAATTGCATATAAAATTTGCGTTATAATCCTATAATTAAAAGGGTTTTATACGGATATTACCCTACAATAAGCTGTAACACTGCCTATACCATTATGGTTACATTTAACTGTAAAATGGTTACAAAATCCCGTCTTATTATTTCAGACCAAAAAGGCCCGTCTGAAACAAGAATTTGTGGTCGAAATTTATTTTCTTTACTCCAAGTGGAAGTAGTTTATTAATTGCATAGTGGTGGAGTTGGAATTTTCTTTTAGAGGGGTAAAAAATTTCAGCGGGAACAAACAAGTAATATCATGAGATTTTTTTTTTCGAGAATTTAACTAAAAATTTCGAATTTTTAATTTTCAAAGGGTGTAGGAGCCCCTGCTAGCCCTCCTGGCTCCACCACTACTGACTACTTGCATTTCATGTAATTGAGACATAAGATCTCGACTCTTACTTGTGGATTGGGGTATGATGCCATACTTTCGTGCTATAATTAGATTTATAATCTCGAGTAATTTCACTAGAATTCCATTTTTTCGGAAAATTGTGTCTTGAGTAAACTTTTGGTTGATTAAATTTCAAAAGAACCATGCCAAATTTTTTCACTCAAGTTGTTGTTAAACTAGAAAAATGGGGAAGTTTCAATCCGTTTCGAAGTTGTCTTAAATTCTCATCTTTTATATCAGAACCTTGCTGTGTGGATTAATTTTGTAGCATGTCGAGGCCATAAAGGAACGCTCGCGGAAGGCAACCCTGCCAAGAGTAGGAGGCCTCACCCGCGATAGAAGCCCCGGGATTTTCGGTATTGTGTTTGAGAGTGAGGCTCAAAAGAATGCTTTCCTTGCTCTAGCCGAGAAGCCATGAACCCAACTAGGTGCGTGGCCACCTCAGTGTTGGTACAAATGGGGATAAAGGAGGATATGGAACACATTTTTAGCATCCTCGTGTTTGGGGGCCTATACACCCTTAATAAGAGGTGCTACTGAAACTTAACCCTCGAATTCTTGAGTTCTTTCCGTTATGACAAGGCGGCTAAGAGGGTGGCCTTTAGGCTTAAAAATTTCAACTTCGATATGATGCGGGACGAGTTTTTGGAGGTTTTTGAAGTGTCAAAAGGAAAGGAGACTCACCTTGAGGGTGAGCAACGAAGAACACAAGGTAAAATTCAGTCACTTGAGGTGCCAGAGTGGAAGTGGGAGTCAATCTCTATGGATTTCATCGTGGGGTTACCAAGGACACAACAAGGCAACAATATGATTTGGGTGATCGTCGAACCTTTAAAAAAGTCAGCTCACTTCATTCCGATGAAGGATACTTGGACTAAGATACAGCTAGCTTTGGGTTATAGAAAACATGTGGTTTGGTTACATGGTGTGCCAAAGGATATAGTGTCGGATCGAGATGCGAGGTTATATCACGGTTTTGGCAAGAGTTGTAGGATTTGATAGGAATGACGTTAAAGATGAGTACAACTTTTCATCCGGCGACAGATGGTCAGACTGAGAGGACCATCAAGACTTTGGAGGATATGTTGAGGGCTTGTGCCATGGAGTTTGGTGGGAGCTGGGAAGATAGGCTGGACCTGATCGAGTTTTCATACAACACCAGCTATCACACCAGCATTGGAATGGCACCGTTTGAGGCTTTGTATGGCAGAAAGTGTAGGAGTCTGGTATGTTGGGATGATAGTGCTGAGACTGTGGTTTTAGGACCGCAGATGGTGCATGACATGATTGAGCAAGTTCGTCTGATTCGTCAAAAGATGAAAACAGCTCAAGATCGCCAAAAGAGTTATGCAGATTTGCATCGTAAGTGACAAGGTCCTTTTGAAAGTGTCACCTATGCGAGGGGTGATGAGGTTTGGCAAGAAAAGGAAGTTGATCATAAGTTTATCGGCCCGTATGAGAACTTAGACCGTATAGGTGAAGTAGCCTACCGGCTAGCTTTACCACCATCGTTGGATCGAGTCCACAACGTGTTTCATGTTTCGCAACTCCGGAAGTATGTGAGTGATCCATCCCATGTGCTTGAGGTTGAGAACATATAGCTTGATGAGTCTCTAACTTATGCGGAGGTTCCTATGGAGATCTTAGACCGAAAAGTGCGCAAGACAAGGAACGGTGAGACCGTCTTACTAAAGGTACTTTGGTCTAATCACAATGTGGAAGAGGCCACATGGGAACCAGAGGAGTCGATGAGAGAGCGTTTTCCTCACCTCTTCGATCAGATATGTTTGGTTACGGAGACGTAACCGTTGTCTTTTAAGTGGGGTAGGAGATGGTCGCATGCTTGTTTTTGCGTTAGTTTGAGTTAGCATAGCTATGTTTTTGTCATCTTTTCAGTTTGAGTTGGGTGTTTTGTCTTATAAAGTGGGAGTTGTTTGGTACTTGGTGTAGTTGTTGTGTTGTTGTTGAGGAGTTGTGTTGTGGTTGTTGATTTTGTTTTGAGTATAGTGTGAACTTCGGAGATGAAGTTCTTTTTAAGGAGGAAAGACTGTAATACTACGGTTTTCTAAGTCTGTTACTCAGCCGAATATGGTTTACTCGGCTGAGTAATGCGTCGTGTATTTCTGGTCAGGCTACTGTACAGGAATACTCGGCCGAGTATGGGAATACTCGACCGAGTAGGGTATACTCGGCCGAGTATACTGTATCCTCGACCGAGTATTCGGTCTCACGGTGATTATTTCTGCGGTTTGATTTAGAGAGGATTAGAGTTATAAAACGGGATTTACAGTTTCATAATTACTTAGCAAAGCAAAATATATTTCAATTCTTGAAATGTTTCGATTGATTAGTCAATTGAGAGACATGTGGAATTAAGTGGGAGTTGGAAATTATCATGTGAAGACATGGAATTTAGTGGGAGCAATCATCTTGTAAAGGTTTATAACTCATTACTCATTGAGAATGACGAGCTAATACTATTCTTTCACAAAGAAGTATTTGAGTTTTCAATTCTGGATGAAAATGGACTATGATGAATCCAATCACATCATGAGATGTTGGATAAGTATTGAGATATACACATCAAATTAACAAGAAACGCAGGTTATTCATATCGATAAAAATGGAATTACCATAAGCAGTCATGGTTATTCATTGAACTTAAGAATAGTTAATGACATGATTAAAAGTTACTAATGTTTCCGCCATTAGAATAATCATGCACATGTCCAATAATGAATCATATGCATAAGAGCATGATGATTCATTGGGAAGCCATAGAAGAATTGTCATGTATTCTCGAGAAGAATCCGATGAGCGATTTCAGTGATGGACAGAACACTCTGTTATGTGTCAAGAGGTTGCACATATTAAAGTTCGAACACGCGTAAGGATTTATGAAAATCCTAAGCTTTTCAAGCTAAAAGGAGAAATAAGAAGTTTGGAAAGATACTTAGTTGAAATAAGAAGTTACTCAAAACTAATATTTTCTAAAATGCTAGGACTTGTGAGAAGTACTAGGCTAATCATCTTGACAATTATTGCAAGACTCTACAAAACATATACCTAGTGCATTGTGTGTAGGTGGAGTACTTGATCAGTGCAAGTTATATCATTCACCACAAATTCGTTGGTTATGTGATAAACAACCAAGAAGTTCTTTCAAGATAAAGAACCCAAACCGAGGTTGGGAACCTATATGTGTACTTGGTGAGGTTCATGCTATGAGAGATAACATGAATGTAAAGGAAAATGCGATAAAAGAAGTTTGAACACATGGACACATGGTATGTTAAACGTCTATCAAAATCAACAAGTGTTAATACACTTACGATATGCATCACAAGGTTGTGATACGGTATTGACTACCCGGATGTGATGTCGACATTTGTCGTTTGAGTTATTATTAACTCACTTTATACATTGTTACATCCAAACGGGTTGTAGTGACAATTGAACCCCGTTAAAGTGAACACGGATCAGGTATGTTTGGTTACGGAGACGTAACTGTTGTCTTTTAAGTGGGGTAGGAGATGGTCGCATGCTTGTTTTTGCGTTAGTTTGAGTTAGCATAGCTATATTTTTGTCATCTTTTCAGTTTGAGTTGGGTGTTTTGTCTTATAAAGTGGGAGTTGTTTGGTACTTGGAGTAGTTGTTGTGTTGTTGTTGAGGAGTTGTGTTGTGGTTGTTAATTTTGGTTTGAGTATAGTGTGAACTTCGGGGATGAAGTTCTTTTTAAGGAGGGAAGACTGTAATACTACGTTTTTCAGAGTCTGTTACTCAGCCGAATATGGCTTACTCGGCTGAGTAATGCGTCGTGTATTTTTGGTCAGGCTACTGTCCAGGAATACTTGGCCGAGTATGGGAATACTCGACCGAGTAGGGTATACTCGGCCGAGTATACTGTATCCTCGACCGAGTATTCGGTCTGACGGTGATTATTTCTGCGGTTTGATTTAGAGAGGATTAGAGTTATAAACGGATTTACAGTTTCATAATTACTTTTTACCAAAACCTAAACCTTCAAACGTAACTCTAATCATCTCTAATATCTCTCAAGTTCGTGGATAGCTCGCGAGTCTCGTTCATTTCTCCCTTGCGTCGATTGTGTCGGTAAGCCAATAGTTCTACAAGTTTTGTCAATTTGTCTTTTAGGGTTTACCCTAGTTTTATGATTTGGGGGAAAAGGGATTTTGGCATGATTGTGATTGGATTGTATGATTATTGTTAGGTGGAGATTGTTGGAATATGTGTCCTCCGACAATAATGCGATCATAACTGTTGATCATGATGATCACATGTTTAAGCCTCATTCTAAAGAATACAATTAGGAAGTAATATTTTACTATCAACTGGTCCACACATATCGGTAATGATTGGCTGACTAGAGTTTGACATTACTGTCGTGCGACGGTGGTGATCAGTTGATCCCCTTAGGCCATACCTAAAGGGTAACACTCTTAATTGATCATTTAATTGATCGTATGACGATACGGGTTAATTAAATTACTTAAAATTGACGGACGATTTTGGAAGTAATATTTACGTGTCTCATTGTAATTTGATTAAATAAGATACGGTCTAAGTAATCGAATTGTTTTATTACTTAGATGAAATCATTGTTTAAGGAAACAATTGCATTTGAATGAATAAATTATTATAAATACAAGATGTTGTTATTTATAATTGGTAAAATTATTTTGGTACAAGTAATTATGAATTACTAAGTCGATTTTGTATATGACGTATTTTTATTAATGCGTTGATTTTTAATATGTTAAAAATACATAATGATTTTACATGTGACATGTGACAAATTGACAAATTGACAAAGATAAAATGGAGTCCATTTTATCTATAATAACCGAAATAATGGGGAGTATTAGGAAAATATTATGTTAATTAAGTAAGTGGTAAACATAATCATTTGCCTAATACCTAGCCATGCATACCTAGTGGTTATTGTGAAGAGCACTTTGATCATGCATTGGGCATCACTACCTCCCCCTTCCACCCGGTTTTAAGAGGAGAAAACCATGGGTTTTTCCTCCTTAATTTTTACCTAATATACACTACCAAAAACATTAGTGTATTATTCATTCTATTCATCTAAAAATAAGAGTTTTTAGAGAGATAAATTCTTCCTTATTCTCTCTTTCTCTTAACCGAAATATTGAGAGAACAAAATAATATTTTGGTCAATTTTATACAAAATTAATATTGTTCTAGTAATAATAATATTAATTTTATTAAGTTGTTACTTTGGGTATTATTCCTTGGGAGGGATTCTCTACTTGAATCCTTTTTCATCCATTTAAGGAAGCTCAAGAACAAGTGAGTAGGAGAACTCACTTGTGCCCAAATAATCTGAAATCTTCAATGTAAGATGATAATTTCTTTCTTATTCTTTTATTGTTTGCATGCATAAGATCATCTTTTAATTTTATGACTAAATTAAAATTAAAACATATATGAATATGTTAAGTAAAGAGATATAGATTTCTAACAGAGATTTCATAGAGGAGCCGTTCTAGCTTTCTTAATTGAGTCGTATCAGATTTGTGCTAAGCTAGGGTTTCCCTACTCAGTTGATTGTATAATTGATTTAAGATGCATTGTTCTGATTTATTGATATGATTAATATTGTTGATTGATTGTTGTTGGTGGATTGGAGTATGGGGTGTTGGAGTTTAGATGGTTGATGATGTTTGCGAGGTGCGTCCTCGACTAAGTGGAGTCACTTGCGGGAGTGGCTTCAGGCCCTTGATTTGCCCTTTGTGGAACCCGCCATAAGAGGGGATGTGCACATTAATGAACATGTGTTATCTCTCGTGTGATGAGCGGGGCTTAGGTGGGCAAGGCTGCGGTCCCCCACTGGCAGGACTACACACTTTAGTGTATGTGTAGTCAGTTATGAGTTGTGATTGGGAGTTGGAGATTGATGGTGAAACAGTTGTTTACCTTTGTTGCATTTTGTCTTATTTTGATTATGCAGTGAACTGACCCCGTTGTTGTTTTATAAATCTGCCGTGATCCATTTGGGGATGGTGAGCAGATTGTGACAGTGATGATGGTCTTTAGCTATGGGGACGAGATAGGGAGTCATCACTTCGAGTCTAGCTTTCGTTGTTACGGGATTACCTGTTTTAGATTTCAGTGTTTTTGAGTATTAGTAAACATTTCTTTGGTTTGGTTTTTGGAACTATGTAAACATTAACTTATATACTTTAATAAAAGTTGTGGAATGGTTTCTTTTGATATATTATCCTCGGGCAACCCAGATGGTAACAGTCTCTCATGCTAGGGTGGTCATTGGTAACTTAACTTGGTATGAGGGGGGTGTTATAGGAGCTTGGTGTGGGCTCGCCCGAGCTCCTTCTCTTTGTAGTTCATCTTGTTAGTCAGCTTGTGGGAGGTGGGTAAGTGCTCGCTCGAGCTCAGACTGGGCTCGTGGGAGCTTCACTGTACCCGCCCGAGCTCAGTCTCTTTTTTTTTGGGTGTGGCTACCTCGTAACTCTTGGGAGTTGGTTTTGACTTGTGGGGGTGGTTCCTCTCCATTGCCCGAATGCTTGTTTTATTGACTAAGGTCTTTAGTCTTGGTCTCCTCTTTGACGCTTGGTCATTAGATGCGGTCAATCTAGCTCCGTGATGCACCATTTAAGCAAGGCTAATGCTGTCCTCCTAAAAAGGCACCAAACCTCATAGAATTTGCATATATTATAGAAGCTAAATACAAGAAACGGCCCTAATAATCACGTAAAAGCATACGAAATGAGGGCTACTTAGGGGACTAAATGTGTGTAAATAACTGTCATATCCAATATCCCTAAACCGAACCTTTGCTCGTCCCGAGTAAAGAGGTGACTAAAACTATGACCCTTATTTAAATTATTGTGAAGTGTTTTTTGATTTTAACTTAGCTTGTGTTTGTAAGCACACAAGCCTCTCTATTTATACTACTCAAGAGAGGTTACATGATAAGCATGTCACATACACTTGGCACACCTTGGTGTTACACCTTGCACTACACCTAAGACACTTTGCTAAATTATTTATCTTACACTTAGCACTTATGTAGTGTTTACACCTAGCATACATGATTAGTACAAACAATTTACCCTAATGGTAAATTTGGATTATTTATAATAACATAGCCGATTTGAGACAATTAGCGGGTCTCACTCTGCCCTTCACCTCACAACAAAGCATCCATGAGGTAGATTACCTTCTTGCAAGGCAAGGTGGGGCTTGCCAAAATGACGATGCATCAAAACATTAAGCACACAAAGAAACATAGGATGCATCTACAAAAGATTAGCCACTTTTCTCATCTAAGTGGCGGAAATAACTAAAAGAGAAACACTTCAAGGGCACACATTCCTTCATAGGCACTAGTTCTACAAACTACTAAGTCTAAGAGGATACAAACAAGTCACCTCCAAATAATGTAAAATTAGGCCACTTTTATCAACAATCGCTAAATGCTTTCGTCAAAGGCGATCAGATGGCGTAGAAGGATGATCCATATGGTGTTTAGTGGCATATTACATGACAAGTCTCGAGTTCTCTACAAAAGTAAAGGTCAAGAGTTGTCCCAAGCTAAACAAGGTGGCATAACAAAAGATTTTGGGAATAAAATGCTCAATTCAACTCAACAAAAGAAAGTGGATTTGACTAGCATTCCAAATTTGACCTCATTTCTACTTCCGCATTTCACATTTCAAAATTGAAGATAAGGTTTATCCCTTCCTTGCTAATGTCCTTTACTTTTGCCAATCGCTTATTAGGCAACCGGTTAACCTCTAGTCAATAGCTTTGCGGGGTCATAGTCACTCTGTCTTTGGGTGGTTGAATTCACAACCATGTGGGGGCCCAATCTAATGGATCCCTCTCCAAATCCCATCGAAGTGGTACACCTCCATCAAAACGACTTAATTTCGCACATTTGAACATTTCAAAGTACTTGAGGTTTCGTTGGCAATTAAAATGATTCCACATTGGTCCTGTTTAAACTCGTCGTCAAAAGCTACCAACCAAAACAATATTTATAACTTCACAAACTACTCTTAGCAAAGAGGCAAGTAAAGGTCGGATCTCAAGGGACGGGTATTGATGTAGGATTCTCAATTGTAAATGGTTGTGTCTTAGAGTGTCACAATTTGGGTTGATGTAGGAGATAAACTAAACTAATCAACAAGATGAATAAAAACAAAGTAAAGAAAATAGAGAGGTTGTAAACAATTGATAAAGGCACTAGGGTGTCATGGGTTCATAGGGGTTTCATGGGAGTTGATCATACAAACATGTTCATAATTATATAACAAGCACTTATTGTTGTGATGGGATCGAGTTGGTGTATAAGCTTACAATCCCTAAGAAGGTTTGGGTCCCGGAGCCGAATCGATTAGATTTTACAACACCTACAAGTCGACTTAATCCTTCCTATTCAACTATAAGCATGGTCCAATGAGGCTCGAGTTGGTGTATAAGCTTACAAGCCTCATTGAAAAGATAGGTGATGGGTAAAAATTGCAAGGATTCATAGGCTCGCATTTCATCAAACATAACATGTGCATAAGTTGAAATCACAACAAGCAAGCAATTTAATTATGAAAACATATTAGATTAAGCATGAATCAATCCCCATGTTTGTTTCACCTAATTCCCCATTAACCCTAGCTAAGGAAACTACTCACTCATTATCAAGTTCAACATGTTAACAAGGTTGTCAATCATACTAACAAAACAAAACATGATGAATAAATGAAATTGATTAACAATAATTAAACAAGGTTAAGAGAGAATTATACCTATGAAGATGATTCCAAATAATAAAGCAAAGAATAATAGAAGTACTTGATGATTGATGGAAGGTTGTCAATCCTCCAAATAAACCCAAATAATCTCTAATTACCCAAAATAAAGGAAGAACAATAGAGAAATTAAGGAGAGATTAAGATATGATTAATATTGAGAATTGTATTATAACTAAATTAACACTAATTTGAGAGTATTTAGAGATGATTAAAACTAGATTAAGGATGGATTAAGAGAGCATTAAGAATTGATGCTAATCTAGGTAGTACAAAGGGGTATTTATACTAAAGATTAGGTACAAGGATTAGGGTTACTAAGGGCTTAAATGACTATTAAGACCGTAAGAAAAGTTGAGGAAATGCTACTCCCGAAGGAAATGAGCGGATCCTCTAGCTAGTCCCGTGTTGATCTGGTCGTCCCGTGCTGAGGCACGGGTTGTTCTGACTTGTGATCCGCTCAGATCGTGGGGAAGACGCTCGGATCCAGCTGCTGCAAGCCGCTCGTCCTGGGCACAAGGATCATGGTGCTCAGAGACGCCCAGATCGTGCTTAATCTGCTCGGATTCTTGGACAGACTACTTTTCTTCTTTTGCTCCTTAACAATCCGCAAGGATCATGTCGGGGATGCAAGGATCCTTTCATCATTGCCCATTGCACTTTATTATCTACTTAGGCCTCTAGTGTTGGTCCTCTCTATGATTCTTGGTCATTAGATGCGATCAATTTAGCTCCATTTCGCCTCATAAATGCAAGGTTATCCATCCTCTCCTACCAAGGACACATAACGTCAAAGAATATGCAAATTGGGAAACTAAAGATAAGAAATGACCCAAATAAGTGTTATAAAGCATAGGAACGAGGTTAATTCGGGGACTAAATGTGCTCAAATATGAGTCACATCAAACATCCCCAAACCGAACCTTTGCTCATCCCGAGTATATAGGTGACTAAAACTAGGACTTTTATTTAAACTATCCTACTAATATAGCCGATATGAGACAATTAGCGGGTCTCACTCTGCCCCTTCAACTCACAACAAGACAACCAAGAGGTAGAATGCCTTCTTGCAAGGCAAGGTGGGGCTTGCCAAAATGGCGACACATCCAAGCATTAAGCACAAAAGCAAGTAATGGATGCATCTACAAAAATGAATAGCCACTTTCCTCATCTAAGTGCGGAAATTATCTACAATGGAAGCAATCTAAGGGTACACACTCTATTATAGATATGGTTTCTTCAAACTACTAAGCCTAGAAGGATACCAATAAATCACCTCCAAGTTGTGTCAAGATAAGGTACCGTTGTCCTCAATCGTTAAATGTTTTCGTCAAGAGTAGACTTCTTATGGTGTTAGAAACACTGGAGGATCGTGGAATTCCCCTTCTTGCTTAGACAAGAAGAAGGGTCATCCCCTCTCTACCATGCACAAAAGTGGATTCGATGGAAAAAGGGATCAACAGGTTTTGAGTTTCATATGGGAGTTTGCTTTTGTTTTTGTTTTTCCCCCCAATTTCTTGTGGCATTTTACATTTGAGAACACTTTATTTTTGCCATTTCTTTGATGTTTGGCATTTCAATACTTGACAACTTTCAACTTTTTGCATTTTCTTTTGAACATTTTCAAAGCCACCCCATTTGTAGCGAGGGTGCTTATATTTGAAGCATATGAGTTCTTATTTTTGTACTCCTCTTTTCTTTGATGCAAATTGCAAACTTCTTGTTTTTTATTTCAATGCTTGAACTCAAATTTTGATAGTTTTTGCGCCCATTCCCTTTTTGTTGACAAAATGTGGTAGAGGTGGCGGATGGTTGCATGGTTTCAAGGGTCACCTTGGAATAAACGGTAGCCAAGGAGTTATCACACCACAAGGTACTCTTGACTAGGCCCTAATCCATGGGTCAAAGTGTACTAGCATGACACATCCTATGGTGTTTTACAAGCACTCTAATGAGCAAAGTCTTAAGAAGAAAAAGTATCCACAAAGGCCTTATATACACTTGTCAAGCTTCCCAAATAGATATTTTCACAAAATTTTCCTAAAATGCAACTACATGCCATGATGTAACTAACATTTATATAACCTAATGCATATGCTTCTACTAACTAGTATGCCATATAAACTAAATGCAACTCCTAGAATCACATTAGTTTGTACCGCATCAATCAAAATAAAGCCACATAGTCATTAACATAGAGAGGAAAAAGGAGATTGGAAAGATCATACCATGCGGTCTTCAAAAGTTTTGAATTTTTGAGTTCCTGGAAATGTTCCAGTATAAAATTAAATTATTTTTACAATTTTCATAATTTTGTTTCATTATTTGGATTTATTTCATAAAAGTTATGATTAAATAAGTTTTAATTAGCAATTTTTCATAAAAGGTTATGAAATCGTCAAGAAATTAGTGAAGACTAATTTTTGAGTCTCAAAAGAGGTTGGGATATTATCTTGTGCTTAAATTTGATTTAAGTACTAATTTGTGATTTTCAATTGTTAAAAATCGCTTAATTAACCAAAATTACGAGCTTAATATCAAACCGATGGTTCATAGGGCGATTTGGCATTTTAGGGCATGTTTAGTTATGATTTTTATACTGTATTTTATTTAAATGAATGTTATTTAATTTTATGTAATTTATTAATGTAATTTGTGTAGTATGACCTTGGTTAGAAATCGGTATTTCCTATAATGTAAGGGAATACCGATTTGGTTTATAATTATTTGCGATCTCGTATCCCTGTTTTGTAATATTAATAGATTTATTTTATTTTTATTTACAAATGTATAATAGGAATTGTTATGTAATTCTTTTTATACTTATAATTAATTATTACGAAGACCGGCGAAATCCTAAAGACGGAGCCTTTCGGAAAGGAGTTCCGATGAAGACCGGAGTTTCTAAAAGACCAAGCTATATTGGAAGGCGTTCCAATGAAGTTCAAGGGACCAAGAAGTTGGTTTCCGAAGTTGTAATAGTTAATTAGATTAACTAGTTTAGGAGGCCATACTAGAAATTGTCTTTTACATGTATTTTATTTATGCATTCATGACAAATCGCCATTACATGCTTTTTATTCGTTTTTAAAACTGTTTTCAATTAAAATTATCGAGAATTCGCCATTTTAGTTCATTTAAAGAGAATTGATAATAAATTGACAAGATCTCTCACATTGTTTAAATATTAAGACTAGCCCTTCCAATTAGTAAAACCTATGAATCCCTTCTTCATTAGAGGGCAGGTACGGCTCACCATGGTGTTCCCTTTTTACATCGGGTAAGTAGGGTAATAAATGTTATTACACGTAAAAGTTGGTTGGACTCAACGGAATTGCAAGATTGGTATGTCTGGCGTCACTGGGCCCAGTTTTGTGTTCCGGGGCTAGGAGACGGATTTACTAGAAATTTGTCGACCGAGTGTTCTAAATGTAGAATCAGTCAAAGGGTTGACTCAACGAATTTATTTAGATCTCGTATGTCTGGCGTCACCGGGCCGAGGTTTATTTAGAGACGGATCTCGGGATCATTAATATAATTTAGGTGAGAGATCATTATATACATGCGTATTCAAACTTGATAAAATTGTTTTTCAAGTATTTATTTACGATGAATGTTAAATTTCCCTATTACTCTGTTTTTACTATTTTATATCGCGCAATGACTAATATTCAATTCGCTCCTCAATCTATAGAATCGATAATCCGTTATGCATGAAAATAGTTTTCTAAGAGTATACGGTAACTTAAATTTTCGATTATTCAACCTTTCTCCGTTTTACCACCATAGCTACTGATAAACATTTTGCAATTCTTTTCATCCTCATATTGTCTGTTGTAAGGGTCTCTTATGAAGAGTATGAACGGGATATTACCTTAGTCGAAAGTGTGTTGATTTTGCAATATCATTTTATTTACAACAACGATGTTACAATCTATTACTCATAAGATAAATGTTTTCACATACTTAAATTGTTTGAGCATATAAAAGTGTTGGAACGAATTGTTAATATGATTTATTTGAAATCATGATTACCAATTACCACATTCACTTCATAAAGTTTCTTTGAAGTGAGTGGGAGCTCTAAGAGGGATGTTTTTAGTTTGGTTAAGGTATTGGCTCATGGCAAAGGTTAATGCTAAGCTATTGTGAATAGCAGCACCAAACCTTAGTGCGATGCCAATTCTAACCAAACTTGTTGCTTTTTAAATATGTATGACATTAGTAGATATAATACCCCTAGCTTTTGGAGAATAAGAAAGTTGGGTGTGTGATACCTAAAAGCTTCCTTCTTCTCTAGATATCTATATGATTGACATTAGTTATATTTGTACCACTTCATCAATATTTGATATCTATAGTGGTTATTATTATTTTTTTGGTACATGGGATGATAATCGTGTGACGATTAGCCTTAAACTAATGTCAACCTTCTCATAGGAAATGGAACTAGGGTAGTTGTCATTTATTATGAGACATATAAATGTTATTATGTACTTAATCTAGTTTTTGAGTTTAGAATTGTGCTTTAATAAAGGTTTTATGTAATACACTGTGGACGCGGGCCCACGGGGGCGCTTGGGAAAACAAGCGTTTGCATTTGTGGAGTCGCCACCAATTTATTGTGGAAAATTGGAAACCGTTCGAATACCTCGTGTCATGTCAAGACACAAAGTAGTGACATGAACACTAAGCACTCGTTACCCTTAGCATTCTATGTCTAGAATGACTCTCGTGGATGCCAATGAATACGGATGTTCACAGAGATATGGAGTAAGGGGTGAGGGTACGTATTAGGAAGCTCTTTTGATCGAACACCTAATCCCGCCCGCCTCGATAGCGGCCTCTACTAATGATTAGGGAAAATTGTCTATACTTGATATATTGTCGATTATATGCATGCAATGCAACATCCAACGTTTTAATCTTAGCATGTGAGAATTAATACTAAGTCGGTTAACACGTAATTTAATCATACAATTGGGTCAAAATAGAGATTTAAGTTCAATTACATGTGAAGGCATACAAGTGATACAAGAAATAAATACAATAATGAAAATTACAATAATTACATGGGATTAATTGATTTATGTCGAAAATACTTTTAAAACGGATAATTTGAGAAAGAATAAATAAACAAATTGATGAACAGGAATTAAGGCGATAATACGAATAATAGTTAATTAATTCCTAATTAACAAACTAGGTCAAAGCAACACGGAACTTCAGAGACAGAAATCAACCAGGAACAGGCACAGCAGAGCTGCGTCCTTTGGAAGAGGCGCAGCACTTGCTGCGTCCGTTCCTTGGCTCAGTTCTGGCTGTGAAGCTGGAATTGCAAGTCGTTAATGTTCGTTGGTGATTTAATGCTTGGTTATATTATTTGACTCGGATGAAAGTGATTAGCAAGTTATTTACATGCGACTAATGGTCATGAAAGCGATAAACATGGATGAAACCGATTAGAACTAATTATATACAAGATTAATGGATTATTAACAAATTAAACAAACCAAATTATTTAGGTTAAACAAATTATTAGCGACGAATTAACGATGGTGACGATGAATAACAGATGCAACTATGTCAAATATCGAATTCCAGAGACTCAATATTAATGAATCGGATCTCTAAAACCCGGATTGACTTTAATGACGAAAACCCGCAAATATTGGTTATAAGGGATTTAAGTCGAAATTAAATAACAATGGATTATGAATAATATATTACATGTTAGAATTATTATGCTATTATATCAAAGAACCGAAGAACAAACGAATTAAAAGGAACGAATTGACAAAAGACGAAGGAAGAAGAAAGGAAGCGAGGAAGCTGGCGGCCCTCACGAAGAGCGCAACAGTCTGCGTCCCTTCAAGAGCGCGCAGCGATTCTTTGCGTCCTTTCTCAACGGTCATCTTCTGGTAATTCGTAAAAAAGGATTTAAAGCATGGTTTTATAAATCGGTTTTAGAAATACTTTCGACATAAACCTTACAATATGATTACAAAAGTAAAGAACAATAAATAAAAGAAGGATTTACACCCTCAGACTTACATGTTTGACGAAACGAGATGAACTAAGTTAACGTTTAGTGATACTCGACTCGAATGTAGACGAAAGTGCCCTCGTAAGAGGAAAACGAACAAAGTTGATCAAAGTTGATTATTGTGGATTTGGTCAAATTGGTCGGTCATGCAAAACGAGGCTGGTACTCAGAAAGATCCGAGCTTACGTGGTCGAAAGTTCAAGCACGTAGACGCCAAAAAGTAAGAACGTGGTCTAGAATGCAAAGGGAGAAGAGAAGGCCGGACACTCGCGTGAGAAATATGATAGACCGAAGGTCTCTATTTATACTAATCACGTGAATCTCGAAAAGATATGAAAAGATACGAAAAATACGCAGGAAAGGACTTGGGAAGAGGCGCAGCTGGCACTGCGTCTCTTCGAAGAAGCGCAGCACTTGCTGCGTCCTTTCCCAAGTGGTTTCCTCTTGCGGAAGAAAGATTTCCGTGTTTTGGTTATGGAATAACGGATTAATCTTGTTTTCCTTAATATTTTATGTGAATATCACGGGAAATTCTTTACCAAAGATTAAAAGATTGTAAAATATGGAATAGAAATATCCGGAACATTCCAGAACATTCTGACTCGGTTTTAGAAAATGAAGACGGTTTTATGACCCAGACTCCAAATGTACTCTAATTACTGCCAAAACGACCGTATTAACACGTAGATGACAATTAAGAGGTAGACATAAGTGTTTGAGCGATCACTTAACGATAAACTTACGAACTGTCACAAATCATTCCACGTACCAAACATGCGGCACATAGGGTTTCACTCATGTGATATAAACAAATGTTGTGCCCTAATTGGCCATGATTTGATCTATGGCTATACCAATCTAATCATTGGTTATTCTTGACCTAAACTAAATAAATTAATATATCATATAGAATATAAAAGGTTCAAATTATTTTGGTGACCCCAATCAAATCTTAGTTCTGGATTGAAAATGCATTCATAGACTAGTGTTACCTAGTTCTCTTTGAATCATTTGATTATGAATCTTATGATATATGCGAATCTTGTATTCAAAGCAAGATAACTCGTGCCCTTTTGTTGAAAAGGAGATCGAGCAAGTGAGTTATTGGCCCTAATCACATGTGGATATGTGTATGGTTGAATAACAATCTCAACCAGAGTAGATTATATTTACTTCTTTTCTTTTATCATCGTATTAAGTGGATACTGGTGTATCTACTAAACGAGGTATAAAGATAAACCATTGATGAGTTCAAAAAGTTTTACAGTAAATAAGATAACCAATAAGATTATAAGATCATAGATTCACGATCTGATCGTGGAAAGAAACATCAAAGTAATGACTTTTGATTTTCACCAAAAGAAGTGTGATAAAATATCACAAGTTTACTTCTCCTGAAACACATTATTAGATAATGTGTGGTTGGAAGGAGATATTGAACCTATACGATATGGTTTGATCTTTGTCAAGTTTTATTGAGCCACTTGATTTTTCAATTGGGGTCTTTCTATTTTGTCTGCTAATTTTTTTCCCACTAAATCAAAGTAACATTCAAACAATCGCATTCACTCCGTATTAGATATGGAGAGGTAGAGTACCTAATTTGTAAGTTGTGTGGTCATTTAACCTACATAATCATGAGAACAAAGTGTTTGCGGCTCATGATGCTGTCTTTATAGAAAAGAGGTTTATTTCTAAAAGACAGAGTGGGAGAAAATGTTGAAGAGCCACAAATCGAGCATATAATGTAGGAAAAATGTTTCCTCCTAATCAGATTAAGTGTTTGTTTCTTCGGAATCTACGACATCAGGTTAAATTCATCAATCATCAGCGGTGATGACATAGTATTACTTTTAGAAAGTGACGAAACCTGTAACTTATAAAAAGATTGTTTCTTGTTTCAACTCTATGAAATGGCCTGAAGCCATCTTGATCCGAGTTGGACTCCAAGTGTAATTGTCAGTAAATGAACTGGTATATTTACATGAAGAAGTTAGACCTCCTCAGTGTAATTGACTTGGATAAAACATAAAGATGTTTTCAAAGCTTGATTGGTGACAAAGGGTTTGCACCAGTTGCAATGCTTCAATGAATTCGGATTATATTGGCAATTGTTGCATTTCATAATTGTATGATATGACAGTAGTATGACAAAACCATCTTCTTGAATTAGATTCTAGAAGAGGAAGTGTATTTGATACGTCTTGTGGGTTTTGTTGATCCTTACAATCATAAAATTGTAGCTAACTTAAGAAGAAGTCTTAAGAGAGCATCATGGAGTTGGAATATGTGCTTGATCATGTTATAAAACATTTCTCGAGATGTCGAGGAATTATGTATATACATGAAGTTTAGTGGGAGTATGGTGGTATTATGAGTCTTTTATGTTGTTGACATATTAATCATTTGGAATGATGAAAGATTTAGGAGAATATTAATACATCTTAAGTATCCGGATTTATAGAGATAAATCAAGGAGGGGCATAGGCGTTTTTTATGAGGAGTCTTATATATATATATATTTGAGTCCATGAGTCCATAAAACAATATCACGCACTATACAAAACAATATCACGAAATTTTTTTTTTCTAATTTTTTTTTTTCGAGAAAAACAATTTTTTCAGTTTTTTTTTTTTCAAATTTTTTTTTCGAAAATTTTTTTTTCGAAACTTTTTTTTTCGAAAATTTTTTTTTTGAAAATTTTTTTTTTCGGGAATTTTTATTTTCAAATTTTTTTTTTTCGTGTTAGCTGTGATATTGTTTAGTATAACGTGTGATATTGTTTAGCATAACTTGTGATATTGTATTACAAAACAATATCACGAAATTTTTTTTTTCAAATTTTTTTTTTCGAAAATTTTTTTTAACACTTTTTTTCGTGAAAACTGTGATATTGTTTAGTATAATGTGTGATATTGTTTAGCATAACGTGTGATATTGTATTACAAAACAATATGACGATTTTTTTTTCAATTTTTTTTTTCAAAAAGTTTTTTTTCCAGCTGTGATATTGTTTAGTATAACGTGTGATACTGTAAGCTGTGATATTATTTAATATAAGGTGTGATATTATATCATGGACTCACGGACTCAAAAAGATAGGGTGGACTCATGTGATCCTAATTCTATATATAGAAGTATATATAATTTATGATAGTTAAGTCATAATTCAACACTCTCTCATCTTATGAGTTTACGCGTACTTAATACGGGTAAGTCTACTGTGAAAAACAGTATGACTGAAGAGGTTGAATATCCTCAGAATTTAGAGTTGCTAAACAAATGGACAATTCCAGAAGTTAGCAAAAGAACTATTTATAATTATGGGTTTTTTGAATATATCGGGTTAAAACACAGAGTTAAAACCACAGAGGAATCTATTTTTCTAAATAATGAAGAAATGTATCTTCAACTTTTAAACAACAGTGACTTAGAACCACTAAGAAAATCTAAGCGCCAATTTATTCATATTGGTTTAGTCCAAGTGGCTTTTAAACCACTAACTCGGAAGGATTACCGAGAAAGTTTTATTGCGACCTTAAGAGATGGCGAGAAATTTGAATTGGCAAAAGTCAATTATTGGAGTTGTTAAATCCAGTCGGCTCATGGTCCATTATATTTTGACGTTTACCCAAATTTACAATTATCTTTAACAGATGCTAATATATTAGATGCTTTGACTTTGAATGTTAAAACTCATGGTTACAATTATGCTAAAGGATCTGAATTAATTTGTATTTGCTACAGGATTTATTATAAACCTTTATATACTTTAAATCCTCACTGTAGATTAGCTGATAAAGCTATAAATGAGACTATTATTATTGAAACCAATTGTAACAGATCTAATATCACTACTAGAAAGGCTATTAAATGAGAAGAAATATCTTTCCCTGAAAATTGGACAATTACTCAGGCTATGCCTCCTCAACCTATTATGGAGACTAATTTACTTGATGTACAGCAAACTCCTGAAGGAGCTGTTACTTTAAATTTTGGTAATAACCATTTCCGACCAAGAAGTAGTACTTCAAAAATGACTAGATCTTTTTCTAATAGGACTTTTATTTTAGCCCTTGATCAAGATTTAGATATGCCTAGTACATCTAGGTGTTCAACTTCTCAATTAAGAGATGAAGATTTTATTGAAACAAATGAAGATGTTTTAAGAATGCATTCTGATAAAATTTTAAGACGACATTCTAAAAAAGAAGCGGACACATTGTCCCAAATAAGTTATACTGATGATTAAAAAGGCCTTACTAGATTTTTCTCCTGGTTCAATAACCAGAAAATTAATTAGTAATGAATTTCAATCTCCTATTTGGGAAAAATTTAGAAATTGGTTTTTTCATAATTTTGATGAAAAACAACAAGACATCTTGCAAGATGAGTTTTATGAATCTGCAAATCAAGTAAATGCGATTATTTATTTTGTCCCTTGGTATTGTTCAACTTATTTATATAATCATTTAACTATTCTTGAAAGAAATTTTGAACTTCTCAATGGTAATGAAGTTAAGGGAGTTTATCCTCCTCTTAAGAAGTTTAAATTAGATGGGTGTTCGTACATGCCCCTTTCAAAAATTTATGAAGACGAAATTATTACCACGACTACTAAACATTTAAATTATTTAAGTGAACAAAATAATTATGCTAATCTATCTTTAAAAATTCTTGGTGAACATGTTACAGATTTACACCATAAGGCTAATAAAGTCATAAATCTTCTTAATCAAGTCATTCAGAATACCAAGACTGAAGACCCTTCTTCTTCTTCGCAAGAAATAACTCCTATTATCAAAAATCCTCCTGAAATAAAGAATTTTAAATTTTTATCTGACATTAAAAACGAACAACTTATAAGTCAGTTGGCTGATAAGATTGCAAATTTAAAGTTGCAAACTTTAAATGAAGAATTCAATCCGAATTTCAAAGATGATTTGAATGTTGTTTCAAAAAATAAATGGAGTCAAAAACCTATTAATACTCTATACTATAATAGAAGACCTTCACCTGTTGATATTGGACGGGGAAGAAAATCTTTGAGATTATTGGACATAGTTATAGTGGATCTCATATCTATGAATGAAATATAGATTATTTTGCTGAAAAACAAATTCATAACCATTGTCATAGAATGCTTATGTATTCTCAAGTTTGCAAAAATGCTAATAATAGTGATTCCACTGTTGCTAAAATGATAGCATCAGGATTCACCGGTCAACTTAAAGGATGGTGGGATAATTACCTCACTAATGAACAAAAAACAGCTATTATTACTAATACAGAAATTAAAGATGAAGTGCCCACAGAAACTGCGGTTTACACTTTACTTGTTAATATACTTGATCATTTTACTGGCCAATTGGGAAATAATTATGATTCCACAAGAACTCTTTTACAAAATTTTAGATGTAAAACTTTAACTGATTTTAGGTGGTACAAAGACACCTTCCTTAGCAGAGTTATGCTTTTACCGGAATGCAATAGCTCTCATTGGAAAGGTAAATTTATTGATGGTCTACCACACTTATTTGCTGAAAGGATTAGAAAAATTCTCCGTGGAGAAAATCCTTCTATTAATTATGAACGATATAATTATGGTCACCTTATTAAAGCTTGTACAGCAGAAGGTATAAACCTTTGTAATGAAATTAAATTAAATCAACAACTCAAGCACCAAAATATTATTGAAAGAAACCAATTAGGAGAATTTTCTGAACAATTTGGTATGGATATGCCTTCTACTTCTCGTAGAAACAACACAAAGGCAAGGATAAAACTTATTATCCTAGATATAAAAAGAGAAGATATTCTAAAGAAAAATTAGAAGAAAAAACTCATCGGAAAAATCAAAGGAAATTTCATAAAAAATATTACAAGAAAAAAGATTATATACCTCCAAAGGAGATAAGATGTTACAAATGTAATAAAAAAGGTCATATGGCAAATAATTGCTGGACCCAACAACAAATTAATAATTTGGATATAAATGATGATCTTAAGGATAAGATTTCAAAACTTTTTCTTAATGAACAAAATCTACAAAGTGAAACTGAAACTTTGTCAAATGATTCTAGTAATTCTAGTAATAATTTAAAAATTCTTAAGGATGATTCTTTTTATACAGATAGTAGTTCTGCAACTACTAATTCAGAATGTGAACCATGTGGTCAGGGAAAAGTTTGTATTAATCCCAAAAAAGATGACTTCTTTAATCTTTTATCAAATTTTCAAGATGCAAAAATTCAAGTTCTTACCAATAATAATTGGGTTGATATGTTAAAAGCTATCCCAAATGCAGAATTAAGATCACAAATTATTGAAAATATACCTAGCACTTCTCATAATAATTTTGATTATAGAAAACAGAGTTTTACAGAAGAAAAACCTTATTCTTTAAATGAAGTTTATAAACGACTTCAAAATAAAAACACGACTTCTAATCCTTCTTCTTTACAAGATATTTTGAAAGAGATGGATAATTTAAAATCTGAGATTAAACTCCTAAAGATTGAAGAACAAAGAAATGATACTAGAATTTCTAATCTGGAACAACTTTTTATTTTTCAAAATGATTTGCTAAATAATGATCAAGAATCTAATGAAAAAAAAGTTGATAACCATGAGATTCCTATTCTTAACCCTGATGGTAAGGATCAAGCTATGCAACTTGTTGATACTCTCCCAAAGCTTGAGAAGAATAAAAAATTTCTCCAAACCATAAATATGGTTGCTGGACAAAAATGGTATGTTAAGATTCTTCTTAGAATTAATAATCAATTTTCTAAAGAATTTATTGCTTTAATTGATCGGAGAGCGATTTAAATGTTATACAAGAAGGAGAAATTGACTCAGGTATTTTGTCAAAACTACTCATAGTTTATCTCAAGCAGGAGGAGATAAATTAGATATTGATTTTAAACTCCCAAAAGCTGATATATGTGTTAATAACACCTGCATTCCTCTAAGCTTTCTTTTAGTCAAAAATAAACTTTCAGTTCCTATTATTCTTGGAACACCTTTTATAACAAAAATTTATCCTTTTACTGCAGATAATAAGAATTTAACTGCAAATTATCAAGGAAAAACTATTACTTTCAGTTTCATCATGAAACCTTTTATGAAAGCTATAAATGAGATTTATGATAGAATTTCTTTAAAAGAAAATCAATTAAGTTTTTTAAAACATGAAGTTAACATTTTGACTATAGATCAAAAACTTAATAATCCTAGATTAAAACAAAAAATTATTGATATTGAAAACCAATTTTCTTTATCTATTTGCAATGACCATCCTAATGCTTTTTGGAACAGAAAAAAGCATATAGTAAATCTTCCTTATGAAGAAGATTTGGGGGAAGATAATGTTCCTACTAAGGCTAGGCCTTGTCAAATGAATTCAGAATATTTAGAATTTTGCAAAAAAGAAATAAGTTCTCTTTTAGAGAAAAAGCTTATTGGACCATCCAAATCACCATGGTCTTGCATGACTTTCTATGTCAACAAAAATCTTTGAAAAGGAACGAGGAGTTCCTAGATTGGTTATTAATTATAAACCTTTAAATAAAGTTTTAAAATGGATTAGATATCCAATACCTAATAAAAAAGATTTATTAGATCGTTTGTATAAAGCTCTCATATTCTCTAAATTTGATTTAAAATCTGGTTATTAGCGATTCAAATTGACCAATGACAGAGATACAAAACTGCTTTTAATGTTCCTTTTGGACAATATGAATGGCATGTTATGCCTTTTGGTTTAAAAAATGCTCCATCAGAATTTCAGAAAATTATGAATGATATTTTTAACAATTATAGTCATTTTATCATAGTTTATATTGATGACATTCTCATCTTCTCTATGAATATAGAAGAACATTTTAAACATTTAGATATTTTCAAAAAAATTGTCATATCTAATGGTTTAGTAATTTCTAAAACTAAAATGTCTCTATTTAGGACTAAAGTCGATTTTTAGGTCATAATATTGAGAAAGGCCAAATTATTCCTATTAATAGAAGTATTGAATTTGGGTCTAAATTCCCAGATGAAATCATTGACAAAACTCAACTTCAAAGATTCTTAGGAAGTTTGAATTATATTTCACCTTATTATGATGACTTGGCAAAAGATGACTATTTTATATGACGGGTTGAAGAAAAATCCCTGTGCTTGGTCTAATGATCACACTAGAGTTGTCAGGAAAATTAAGAGTAAAGTTATATCTTTACCATGCCTTAGTTTGGCAAACCCTCATTGGGAAAAAATAGTAGAAAGCGATGCTTGGACATTGGTTATGGAGGGATTCTTAAACAAATAGATCCTAATAATAAACAGGAATTTTTAGTCCGTTTTTATTCAGGAAAATGGAATTCTGCACAATCTAATTATGCAACGGTTGCTAAAGAAGTTTTAGCCATAGTCAGATGTGTTTTAAAATTTCAAAATGATTTATATAACCAAAAATTTACAATAAGAACGATTGTAGTTTGCGAAATTTATGTTTCAAAAAGATTTTAAACATGATGTTTCCAAACAAATGTTTGCAAGGTGGCAAGCTCATTTAGCCCCTTTTGATTTTGAAATACATTATAAAAAAGGATCTGATAATCATCTCCCTGATTTTTGAACAAGGGAGTATTTAACTCTATAAGAGTTTGTTAATTGTTTCAGGAATGGAGTTTGGTCGAGGCCATGGCCGTGGCCGCTTTTCTTATCCTTCTAATAGAGGGAGAGGAAGACAATCATCCTCAATTATCAGATATGGGAATACCCATAACACAGGACAATTATCCTCAATTATTGGATATGGGAATAACCCAGGACAATCATCCGAAATTATCAAAACTGGGAATAACCCAGGACCAGGATCATCATCTGGTTATATAAGACCAAATAATATTTTGGCACAATATGGTGAAAAAAGGCTAATAGCCAAAAATTTATGTGATAATATCACAAAAGAAGATTATGATGAATTCCAAATATGGAAGCAGAAAGAACTTAATATAAGTTCGCCATCCTTCAAAAAAATTATGAAAGATTCTCTTGATGATAAAGAGAAAATGGTGAAATCACCAGAAGAAAGGGAGATTATTATACTCCAAAATTCCGATAAGAAATGGGAAGAAAATCCCTGGTTATTATATAACCGCTATTTAACGAATAATCATTTTCCTATGGAAACTTATAAAAGTCGGGGTTTTTATGAAGGAATCCTATCTGAAAATGAATGCCATTTATCTCATTGGGAAGATCCAGGAAATTTCTTTAAATTTTCAAAAATTAATATCAAGCGGATAATATCCATAGAAGAATGGGGAATTACCCCATCCACTTCCAAAACCTTAATCAACAAAAATAATGTCAAAGTTGAATACAATTACTGGGATTATATCCAGGCTTTTGACAAAGTTTTTCTATATGAAAACCCTACAAAGAGCCACACATGGCTCATAAAAATTTATCCGGAAGTTTTTGACCAAAATTTACCAAATTGGTTAATAAAATGGTGGCAATTTTATGGCACTCATGAAGACATTTTACCACCAATGTTTAAAAATCTTTATGACGAATGGAAAGATTTGCTTCCAGAAACGGATCAGGATAATATTCCTGGCATTATTCAATTAAATTTTTTCATTGAATTTTCTATTCCCTGGATTTGGAAATTTATTCCCAAAACAGGTTATAATGATCTCAATTTATTTTGTTTAAAAAGAGAATCTTATTCTCGCTTTTGGGATGCAATGATGAGACAAGATAAAGATACAAATGAGTTAAAATGTATTTACACGATCAATTTAATCCAAGACAAGATTGATAGTTTGATCATTTTCAATGCTGAAGAATCTGGTGAATTAGAAGAACACCAGCTATCTGGAGAATTATTTCAAGCAGAAAATAAAACTAAAGCTGAAATTGTTAGCTATTATTCTAAGTTGGCAGAAAAGGCTTTAGCCCAAAGACAAATGCATGAGGATAATAAATCCCAGACAAGTGATGTGTCAATGACAAAATCTACAGCATCCAATAGCAAAAATACGTTTGAACTCCTTCAAGATGCTCAAGAAATGGAAGAAGAAATTGATGTCCAATTATTGATAGAGGAAGAAATACTCAATAAAAAGGCCAAAGAGGCCAAATCAAAAGACAAAGAAAAGTAAAGGCTACTTTGTTTAAAGACGCATGTGATAATACAGGATTAGCACTAATAAAGTGCAATAGTGAAAACACTAATAAAGTGTATTTGTATTGGTTGTAAATAGTTTTTATTTTGCCTATATAAGAAGGCACTTGGCTTAGTTCAGAGGCAGGCTTCTCCTACCCCTCTCTCTTAGCTCTCTCTCTCTCTCCCCCTTGTAAATCTTCTTTCTTATTAATAAAATCTCGTCAACCGTTAGTCTTCTATACTGAGCACAATCTAAGTTTGTAAGTTTTCTTGTTTTTATTTTTCTTGTTTTAAATTTATTTTAATTTACTCTAAGGATGAGCCTAATAGGCTAAATCCTTTGTTGAATTATGACGACACTTGATTAAGTTATATATTAAACCATGGATGTGTTATTATTTTAAGATGGTTTTATTACCTATCAACATAAAATAAGAAGGTTTAGTGAGGGTACGCATATTGTTCAAACTGAATTGATAACTGCGGAAGGAGAGGCACCGTTTTGCCGTTATGCCGTGGATAGGCGCTAGGCGTTTTTTTTTGTCATCTCCGTACGATTTACGATTCAGATTAAACAATTTCGTGGTAATATCCCAATCACTTATAATAAGCACTTGGGTGTGCGTCCTCGTTCTTATACTATGTTGGTACAGTAAAAAGATCCGCTATATATATATATATATATATATATATATATATATATATATATATATATATATATATATATATATATATATATATATATATATATATATAGAGGCAAGATCCGGTGAGTCCACATATATATTTGAGTCCATGAGTCCATAACACAATATCACGCACTATACAAAACAATATCACGAATTTTTTTTTCCGAATTTTTTTTTTCAAATTTTTTTTTTCGAATTTTTTTTTTCAATTTTTTTTTTCGAATTTTTTTTTTCAATTTTTCTTTTTTCGATTTTTTTTTTTAATTTTTTTTTTCGAATTTTTTTTTCAAATTTTTTTTGAAATTTATTTTTTCAATTTTTTTTTTAAAAAAGTTTTTTTTTTTTTTTTTTTTTTTTTTTTTTTTTTAAACTTTGATATTGTTTAATATAACGTGTGATATTGTATTACAAAATAATATCACGATTTTTTTTTTCAAAATTTTTTTTTTTCGAATTTTTTTTTTTCTTTTTAAAAAAAAATTTTAATGTATGCTGTGATATTGTTTAGTATAACGTGTGATATTGTATTACAAAACAATATCACGATTTTTTTCCGAATTTTTTTTTCAAAAACATTTTTTTTGATTGTGATATTGTTTAGTATAACGTGTGATCTTTTTGTAATTTGTGATATTATTTAATATAACGTGTGATATTTATCATGGACTCACGGACTCAAAAAGATAGGGTGGACTCATGTGATCCTAATTCTCTCTATATATATATATATATATATATATATATATATATATATATATATATATATATATATATATAAAAGATTCTTATCTGGTTAAAACAAGTTCAACTCAATATAATTTTTTCCAATTGCTTCCGTTGCTGGATCAATTTAATACGCTATGATGTATTATTGTCACAACAATTCATATGCTTTGAGTATTACGAGTTGTTATTAATCGAATTTAAGTGAAGGTCACATTATAGTTAGATAGATTATCCTTTAGTATTTAAGAAGGACTAAGGATGTGAAACTAAGTGTTTTAAATATATTTGATTTGTGCAAGGAGTTACACGAATGCTAGTTAAAGTTTGTGTAAACAGTTACACATACATATACCATCTTTTTAAAAACACATAGGGATTCTATGTAATCCTGTACTGGCTATGAGAAGTTGATCTGCAGGAAGAGTTCCAGGCAGTTATACATTGCGGATTACAACAAAAATTGAGTACATTGTAACATTTGATGTTGGAAAAAGGAAGTAGCTTGGATTCGGCAGTAATGCAGGGACTAGAAGTAGTTCCCGCGGCCGCATATCCTCTCCTAACACACTGTGATGACAGTGAGAGCTATTTTTGAGGCAAGGGTGTCTTAGTCTAGAGTTAAGTCTAGATATGTACTCAATTTTGTTACATGCAATATAAGTTATGTGGAACAAAGGGAAATAGCAATTTGATGGTTTGATCAGACGAGGTGTTATTGATTTTAAACCAGGTCTTGTTGAAGGCTAATCATGATAGTCATGTCGTTTCAATGTGGTTGAAATATGGTAATTGAATTGCTGTAGATTATATGATGTGTAATAATCTGATAGTGTATCAATTTTACATATATGATAATCACATTTATCGTTTGAGTTTTTACGAAACTCTCATATATATATATATATTCAGTACTTACTGGATATTATTTAATACTTTGTTAAATCTGAAAAGGTTGTGGGACAATGTTGAACCTTTCAAGTGAACTGGATTAACATTGTATTTTATCCCTGGTTGCTTAATGAGGTGATGTCTCGGAGTAACTAGATTGTAAGTCGATTGATGGTGTGTTCAATCACCATAGGGTCATAAACATGACTGGTCGTGTGACACCCCCACATACCAAGGTGTCTTACCAAGACCACCCCAGCATGAGAGACTGACACCATCTCAGTTGCCCGAGGTTAGTATATCAAAGTTACCAATCCAAAACAACATTTATGAAAGTATGAATAGTTAACGATTACATGTTCCAAAAATCCTGTAACACCCCCATATACCAAGTGCCTTACCAGGACCACCTAATGCATGTGAATGTTACCATCTCGGTTACCCGAGGCAATGTATATCAAATAGACAATAACGAAACATACTTTATTAAATATGTTTAAAGTGATACAAGTCCGAAACCAAAAATGATAAATGAAATACAGCTGTCACTCAAAACTGTCAAACCAACTAAAGTAATATAAAATAATGTTTAAGACACAGCGGAAGACTTCTAGACATCTCGTGGCAACTCAACCCAGCTATCCCATTCGCATCAACTCATACCTGCTCAATAACTGCTCACCATCCCCGAATGAATCACCACAGTTTTTAAAACATTTAAACCGGGGCCAGTTACTGTTTACATAAATCAAATCAACAAAACAATACAACAATCCAATCCAACCAACCAATATCCATCATATCACCACACACCTGACTACACGCTAAAGTGTGTAGTCCTGCCAGAATACCCATCGCAACAAGTATTCCACACCGCCAGTGGGGAACCGCAGCCGTTCCCACCTAAGCCCCGCTCATCACATCCGAGCGATAAACCCAAGTTCCTAAATGTGCACATCCTTTCTGTGGCGGGTTCCACAGAAGGCGAATCAAGGGCGTGAACTACTCCCGAAAGTGACTCCACTCAGCCGAGGATGCACCTCGCAAACTACATACAGTTATACAACCAACTATACAATCAACCATTACCAAATCCAATACCGATATGATATACAACAACAACAACAATCAATTACCAATAATGCCATGTAAACAATACTGAGTAGGGAAACCCTACCTGGAAAAGCAATCACCAAGATCGTCACAATCAGCTAATCATTATCGTTCTTCAACGAAATCACCTCCTATAAACACACAATCATACAATCAAAATCTAACATCAACAATACTCCCCAAAACCTCTAAATTACCCAATTACGGTTTCAATTAAAATCAACGAAACGATATAAAAATCATACTAGAAGCTTACCCACAATGCGACGATCTCAACGGCGTAAAGAATTCAACGATCCGACAACTCTAGCCCTTAGTATTTGATAGCAATGCAAAAGAGGAGAGTAACATAACTTGTTTTTATTTCTTATGAAACTTAGAATAGGGTAAAATGACAAGGAACTGGCGAAAGATGCTTTTATATCCTTCTCGCGTTACTATCAAAACCCGGCAAAATAACCCGTAAGACTCACTTACTCGATCGAGTAAGTGACTTACTCGATCGAGTGCCCCTTACTCGATCGAGTGTCACACGTACTCGATCGAGTACCCAACAGGCAGACTACTGTTTTGCGTAAAAACATACTTACTCGACAGAGTAAGCCCCACTCGATAGAGTACTCATAGACATAGAAAACCGTAGTATAACAAATCCAAACCAAAATAAATGTTACTAAAGTTCAACAACTACAACTGAATGATAAAACTCATGACAGCGTCAGCTAGACTCGAGTGACGATTCCCCGTCTCGTCCCCATAGCTAGTAAATATCATCACCTGTCACAATTTGCTCACCATCCCCGAATGGATCACCATAGATTTTATAAAACAACAACGGGGTCAGTTTACTGTATAATCAAAATAAGACAAGTACGAAAAGACAACAGCTGATCATCATCCACCTCCAACTCCCAATCACAACATGTAACTGACTACACACTAAAGTGTGTAGCGTTGGAAGTGGGGGACCGCAGCCGTTCCCACCTAAGCCCCCGTTCATCAACGAGCGATAACCCTGTCCATTAAGGTGCACATCCCCTCCTATGGCGGGTTCCACAGAGGGCGAAACTAGGGCGTGAAGCCACTCCAGCAAGTGACTCCACTCAGTCGAGGACGCACCTCGCGAACATCACCATCAACCATCAAAAATCCAACACCCAACTCCAAATCAACAATCAGCGGATAATCACAATATCAATCGTACAACAATCACAATAAAAATCTTAAGTCAATTAACAGTAAACCGAGTAGAGAAACCCTACCTTAGCATAACTGCAATGAGACACACAAGAAAGCTAGAATGGCTCCTCTACGAAGTCCTCACCTAACAACAATCACATAATTCCAATTACCATATGCAAAAACCTTTTTTTCCCCAAATCACAAATTAGTGCAAAACCCTACAAGGTAAATCAATAGAATTAATGAAATCAAAAGCTTACCGACACAAACGATGCAATGAATGATGAAGAAGACTTGCTAACAATCCACGCACTTGAGAGAGAGATTTGGAGAGGATTAGAGATACGATGTATTGCTTAGGTTTTGTAAAAGTGATTAGAAAATGTTAAACGCGTCTTAAATAACTCTAATCCTTTCTAAATCAAACCCCGAAATTAATACCCGTCATACCGGATACTCGGTCGAGTATAGAGTATACTCGGCCGAGTATCCTCTACTCGATCGAGTATTCCCATACTCGGCCGAGTATTCCGGGGCAGTAAACTGTCCAGAAACACATGACACGCCTACTCGGCCGAGTAAGCCATATTCGGCCGAGTATCAGACTTAGGAAAAACCGTAGTATTGCAGGTGGATTACATAGGCAGATTCTTGAGACGATCTGTTGGACAGTGACCATTTATAGAATCCTCATGTTGCCTGGTCATGGCAAGGATTTCTATTTATTCCTTCGAGTCAATTCTTTAGACTTGCGACTATTTGTCTGAGTTGCTACGGTTTTCCGGTGGCTTTGGTTTTTGTCCTAGATCGCACCGTAAAAGGAGGTTGAAGGACATTTACTGGGTCATTGTGATCTGTATCAAACGAAGAAAATAGGTCAACAGGATTGTCCACCCTCGTCGGGGTTTATTATCTCAAGGCCACTCGAGAAGAGGTGACTGGAAATGCGTGGCCACGCTCAGATGAGATCTATTGTAGATTATCTGGTCAGACAGTCATTCTCCTGATCGAGTAAACCACTATATGAACGACCTGAAAGACAAGAGGTTTAACGGACAAGAGAACTGAAAGAACGATCTGAAAGACATCTTGCATTGAGTGGGAGATTTAACGGACAAGAGAACTGGTAGCGCACACTTGTGTCGGACAAGTGGGAGATTATTGGAGTAGTGTCCTCCTCAATAGTGCGTCTACATAATAAATCTCATAAAAGGAATATCAGGGAAATAATATCTTATTTGTTAACTGATTAACGTAAATCGGTAACGCTCGGATGATTAGAGTTTGACGTTACTGTCGTATGACGGCGGTGATCAGTTGATCCCTCTCGGTCAAACCTATAGGATGATGCTCAAAATGGAATAATTAATTATTTGTATATGGATACAATTTAATTAATTTATTGTATAATATTGACTTATAATTAGTTAGGTGATTTTATTATTTGATGACGAGTTACGAACTCGGACCAAAATTATTTATTATTTAATTATACGATAATCAATTAGTAAATGTTATGTGATAATTTAGTAATTAATATTTAATTAGCTAAAGGATTACGATATGTGTGTAAAGTTTGAGGCGGAGGTAATTAGCTAATTAAATTTATAAGAGGTTGTAAAATTAGCTAATAGAGTTTTATGGGACACATTTTATATTGATAAAATGGTCTAATAATACTTAAAGTTGGGTGGAAATTATTTGTTAATTTATATTATTTAAGTGTTAAATAATTAAATTAATATTTAATTATATAAGATAATTAAATATACGGCTTATAAGTATTTGTGGGACAAATATCGAAAGTCAAAATGGACCCGAAAGTCCACATGAATGGCACCTAAAATATATGAATTAATAGTCATCATGTGGCTAGGTGAAAATCCACTATCTTTTGTCTCTCATTTGTTTACATTTTGAGTACTATATAAACCTCACTATTCACACATATTAAGGGTTGATATTGAAGAAAAAATAAAAAGGCCACTTTAATAAGAAGAACAACTTCATTCTTCTTCATCAACTTCATCATATTTTTGATCAAACAGTTGATCAATTTTCATCAAATAAAATCACAAGAAAATAATATTCATCTACTAATATTATTAGTGTAATAATATTATATATATTATATATAATATTTATATATATATATATATATATATATATATATATATATATATATATATATATATATATATATATATATATATATATATATATATATATATATACTATACAAGGTTGTTCTAATAATTACCTAGTTAGTAATTTTAGGATCTTTTGAGCTAATCTTGGGTGAACACCAAGAGGAGATCACCTACTTTGGTGATTGAAGATTGGAGGATCATCCTTTGGTATTTAGCTCAAGATCAACAAGAGGAAGGAATCCTTCTTGTTGTGCCCATTTTTCCTTAATATTATGTAAGGAGTTCTTACCTTTTAAGTCATTTTGTAATTTTGCATGTAACTAGATCATTAAGACTAAATTAATATGTAATTTAGTAACTAATTAAAGGTGTCTAATTAGGGGTCTAGTATCTTCAGTTCGATCATTGTGACGTCTATTTCAATTCTTCTCGTTGTAAGTTGTTAATGTTATCTCTCATTGTATTAATATAGTGGTATAATATTTGACCCAAACCTTTGGTTGATTACTAAATACACATATTGTGAGATGGGGTTGGGAATAGTTTTATTAGATTGGAATTATGAATTATGTGAATTGTTATTGATTGCGAAACATTATATGATTATTAGGTGGTGGATTCATAGAGGAACGATTCTAGGTGCTGGCTTGTATTATTATCACGGAGTTTATTGCTAAAAGGTAGGGATATCATACTCAGTCATGTTTGTATAGTTGTTATTGTATAATGGTGTTGCAAGAGAAGTTATTGAGATGAGTTGCAGGGACGAACACATTGTGGGTCGATCGACCTAAGGTGGAGAATATACATGTTTTAGCTACGTTTTTCATTGTTGCGATATTATATTGCTATGGATATTATTTTACGACGTGATGTGAGAAGTTATATGGGAAAAATAAATGATGTGACCGATTTGGCATTGTGTCGGTCAACCTGGCCTCGGGCTTGGTCGACCTAGGTCGTGCGTATAAGAGCTCATGAATTCATAAAGTTACTTTACTATGATTCTTGTTTACTGTATTCCATGTTCTATTGTTATGCGTATATACTATTATGTTAATGCGGCGTGGTGAGAGGGAGATGCACCATTGTGAATGATATTGTAGAGCACGGTGTCAGGGAGTTGTGCCAGTATGAGTATGGTGTTGATATATGTATATGTGAGTTGCTACGGTGACAAGGATGGTACCATATTGGCGTGAGCACGGTGCCAGGGAGTTACGTCATACTTGCCGATAAGGGTGGCGGTTGGCTCATATGAGACGGGAGACCGGGCACACATTCGTATTGTGTGACATTAATATGGATGTTGCGATTACTATTTACATGTGGTTTACTGTTATTTATTCATTTAGTGTTATTGTTTATATCCCTACTCAACCATTGGTTGTTGTGAGTTTGTTTCTATTAAATTATCACCTATTTCTGGGGTGGCCTATTATGAACCATTCATTAATTTCTGATTGAATGGGGAGTAGTTAATAAAGCAAGTTCAGGTTAGTTATTGATGTTGTGCTTAGGGTGCTGGACGAGTGTCGTTGAGCTAGTTTGAGTCTAGATGTCATGAGTTATTTCATCCTTAGTCAGACATTATATTTTATTAGTTTCCGCCGTAATACATTTATTTATCAGTTGGATTTTGGAACTTGTAACTGTCCATTTTGTGACATAGTTTTAATAATGATGTAAAGTTTATATAAAGTACCTTGATTGTTTTTACTTTGTTATACACTGCCTCGGTTACCGAGATGGTAACATTCTCATTTAGTTGGGAATGTCATGCTAAAGGCTCCTTCCTAAGTGGGGGTGTTACACCTGAATAAGGCTAGTCCAAAGGATGGCATTCCGCTGCCATATATTGACCCATTAGAAGATAATACAGCTGATCACGCACTCCTGTCGTCCATGGATGGATACGCAGGTTATAATCAAATCTAAATGGCAGAAGAGGATATGCATAAAATGGCGTTCATCACTCAATGGGGGTACCTATTGCTACACAGTTATGCCATTTGGATTAGTCAGTGATGGAGATACATATCAATGGACCGCCACGACTCTGTTGCATGACATAATGCATAAGGAAGTAGAGGTGCATGTTGAAGATATGATCGTCAAATCCAACGATAGGCAAGGTCATATTGCCAGTCTTCGCAAGTTCTTCTCACACATCGCAAGTACAACATGAGGCTTAATCATCAGAAGTGTGCATTCTGAGTGACATCTGAAAAGTTGCTAGGATAAGTAGTCAGTCAAAGAGGAATATAGATTAATCCATCTAAGATCAAGACTCCCATCGAGATGCCTCAGCCGCAGACAAAGAAGGAAGTACGGGGTTTTCTGGGTAATGTTCAGTACATAAGCCGGTTGTAACACCCCCATCTACCAAGGAGCCTTAACAAGTCCTTCCCCAGCAGATAAGGGCATTACCATCTTGGTTGCCCGAGGAACGGTAAATATCATAACGTCAATAAAAGAACAATTAAGTTTATTACAAGTTTAACTCAATAAAAGAAAAAGGTACAACTGACGACAACCACTATCAACTACGGTGATACTATGCATGCTATGACTCATTGATAAACTCGTCCCTCCAAAGCACCCAGCCAAGCTCCTCATATCAACACCTCCTAAGACTGACTACTCACTATAATGGATCACAACAGACACAACACAAGAATAAATACAGACAACACCACTCAAGGTCAGTAACTGAAGAAATACAAAACAAAAAGTACGGCATACACAAACCCAACTCCACCTCCAATCACCCATCAATCATCAGACTACCCGAAGGTAAAGTCCTGCCAGAATATCCGTCGCAACAGATATTCCACACCGCCAGTGGGGGACCGCAGCCGTTCCAACCTAAGCCCCGCTCATCTCCATCGAGCGCACAACCCATGTCCATTAATGTGCACATTTCCCTTGTAGCGGGAACCACAAGGGGCAAATCAAGGGCGTGGAGCCATTCCCGAGATGACTCCACTCAGCCGAGGACACACCTCGCGAACCACAGACAATCAACAACAACCAATCACCATATTAATGTAAACATAACCAACACCAACTAGTCAACACAACCAACATACCAAACAATCAACAGAACTGAGTTGGAAAACCTACCTTTAGCAATTAGCAGCAACACCGCATACGACCATATGACGACCAGCAACCATCATTACCACCTATTACAAACAGTATGGAAAACCCTATTACTACCAATCACAACCACAACCAAAACTAAGGAAGATGATAATGGTGATGACTTACCTACGCTCAGTGTTTCAGCGACAAGACCGTTACCCGATTCATGCCCCCCATCCCCATGGTGTCTCAAAGCACAAAGGGTTCCAAGGAATGAAGGTTGGTGAAGGAGAGAGATGTATCGACGATTAGGTTTAGGAGAAATGAAATGAAAACTGGTTTTAAGTTCACGACTTCATGATTTATATTTTACTGCTGGACTCGACTTACTCGATCAAAACTACTCGATCGAGTAGCCTCTACTCGATCGAGTCACTGAGCTACTCGATCGAGTAGCCTACGCTAGATCGAGCTTCCTAAACCCAAGGGTTATTATAACGTAAGATAGAACCAATAAAGAGGTCTAGACATGTGTCTAAGGTCAGTCAACGACGGTTAACGGTCCCTAACAGGGCGGGTATTACAGTCTCCCCCCCCCCCCTAAAAAGAACTTCATCCCTGAAGTTCAACTCATCGTCTCTCATAACCACAAGGTACAACGTAACTTAAGGTAACTAGCGACAACTCATCCTGACAAGAACAATTTTAACCATTCCCCACATACCACCCAACTGCCCATGCCGACTACACATCATCATCATCATCTACTTCTGCGAATGTGACCATCAAACACAACTTCCCTCCAAGTCATCAACCACGTATTATACACAAAAAGACACACTACTACAAACTGTTACTTCTATTTTACCAACCAAATTTAACAACCCACAACTCCATACCCCATACATATCCTACACATTTGGCACTAACACTCTACTTACTCACCCAACTATTAATCATTAACATCCAATGTACAGTAAATTATCAACCAATTATTCAATAAATGATTCAATACCCATTTAAATTATTTATACAGCAACTTATTATATTGCACAACAAATTAAAATACTTAATAAATTTACTTAACAATTACTCGAAATTTCAACAAAGGAGGCCAATACACTACTTAAAACACGATATTTTTGACATTTCTCCGATCCCATGCGAGATTACTCTTCCTCTTTAGAAAGGAACTTCGTCCCAGATGTTCACCTTCAAGACGAATTATACCCATTACAAAAAGATGAAAAATCAATAATTACAATATAAACCTCTTTGACATTACTCGTAGAACATGTGTTCATGTGAATACATCTTAATGAAAATAACATACACAAAATGATTTAATTATGCGCAGCGATACCGAGCCAATATATGCGGAAATTTGCTTAACTGTTTATGTGACATTACAAAAACATGATTACTCAACATAACTACCTTTGAAATTATTACCAACGATGATATAACATAACCACCTTAGAATGATGCTCAAGGAATTTAGTTACGCACATAGAATTAGGACTAGTGTAAACCGTCTTGATATCACATGTATTGTAATATAAAGCATAAGAACGTGATTACTAGCCATGGGAACGAAATATATTATCAACAAAGTACTCTCATGATGCCAACTAATACATGTTAACGGATTAAAAGCACAACAGGGGGCACTCGATCGAGTTGAGGTTACTCGATCGAGTCCAGGTAGGCTACTCGATCGAGTACTGAGAGATTAGAATGCTGTAATACTCTGTATTTTTAATAATAATTTATAAGAATAATTTATGTAATCTAATAATTGATTAAATGACATTTCTAATAATAATTAAAATCAGACGTTAATTATATAATAAATTAGGCATCCAAGTGGGAATTAGGTTTAGCTAATATTTTGCATTGGGCCGTATGCCGTTGATAGTTGGACCAAAATTTATTAAATTGGTATGAGTGTAATCGGGATTTATATTGGGAATTAATAATAATATAATATGGAAATACTAATATGTAAAGGTAATAATAATTATATCAATAATAATAATAATAAAGTTATGGCAATAATAAATTAGTAAATATTATATGAGGAAATCCTAGCTATGGTAAAATTAACATATGTAATAATATTAATTATATTAGTTATTCCTATAATAATTGGAATAAGGAAATAGTTCTTAGTTTCCTAATCAATGTCATATGCTCTCTAATTCGGGACTATAAATACACAATAATCTGAGAAATAATTTATATAATAAGAAGGAAGAAATCTAAAGGAAAGAAGAACGGAATTAAGAAAGAGAAAAGAAAAAGGATTAATTTTTATTCTCGCCTCAAGGTAATTCTTTAAGACCGTCTTATGTATATACTTTGCGATATCACTTGTTATCTAGACCACCATAGATCAGGCCGTAAGTACCGTTGTGACCGTGGATGACCAAGGATCGCCGTTGACCTTATTTGACCACTGTTGACTGACGGAAGAGGGCGGTTTCAGGCGGATTTTCGAGGGTGGTTGAAGAGGATATGCAATATGTGGGTATACGGATTTTGACCCACTTAGCATGACATATCTGACCTAGGGTTGTGGGCGGTGGTTTCTGGGTGTTATTCGGTCCTAATGGTGATGGTAGGGTGGCGTGTGGTGGTCAAAGGTGGCGACTTTTACCGTTTTTAATTGTTTATGCGAAACAGGGGTACCTTAGGGGGGTTTCGACCCGAATTGGGATCCGTTAGGGTCGTGTTTTGGTCTGGGGTTGGTAGGGTTGGAACCTAGGGGTATAGTTGACCGTCGTGGGGGTGGTTTAGTGGCCGTAGATGGTGGTTTGCGGCGGTGGTGGCTAGAAAACGCGAAAACAGGGCAGATGTGAGTGGTTGTGTGTGACCGTTTTAAACTGACTGTCGTGACCTATGTAGTGGTGTCGAGGGGACAGGGAGACCACCCCTGGAACCACCGTGGGATATTAGTGTCAACAGTGGTGGCCATAGGTGGTGTGGGTAGCTGTGGTGGTGTTGGCGAGGGGTGTTTTACACGGTGATTGAGGGTGGTTGGTGATGTGACGACGGGTTGTGAGGGGGCTGGTTAGGGCATGGTTTTTAGGGCTGCTGATGGTGGTTTTACAGGAGGTGAAGGGGGTGGTTGGGTGAGTCGTGGTATGGGCTAGGAGATGGCAGGTTGGGTGTTCACGGTGGGGGTTGTGGTGTCGGGTATGGTGGGTTTTTGTGAGGGGTGTTGAATCGTGTAATGAGTGTGTTGGGGATTGGTTTGTAATCGGGTTTTTTATTAGTTAATTCAGGTGACTCGGGTTTTAGTAATCGGGTTTTTAATATCATAAACTTTAATAATTATAATAAATAAAATAATTAGTTTAATTAATATATTAGAAGGAATAAATAAATAAATAATTGAAATAAATTGAATTATAATATTTTGATTAGGTGACGGTTGTGAAGAATTATAATAGGATCGGATTTGCTTTATTTATTGGATTGCTTGAGCTGCTTAATTGGAATTGCTTATCAGGCAGGGATAAATGCTACTCAACTTTTACTTGATAATGTTTGTTGGATGATTTATATTAAAGTGAATTGATCATATGAGAATTGTGTTGGTTGATACCATTGAAATTGTTGGAAGGGAGAATTATATTGTATATGTTGGTTGGATTGGTTATGATGGAGTTATTGTTCTTGCATTGGTTGTTAAGTTTAATACTGGCAGACATCCCTTCGTGGTGATGTAGATTATTATTGCGGTTATATTAGCAGACGTCATGGTAAGAGCCTTCGGGTGACGTATTTCAGATTTATTCTGGCAGACGATATTTATCGTATTTACTCCAGGCAGGCTCCAGATTAGTCTGCAGGCCATCTAGTGGATATTATTCAACTATATGTTGAGGCAGACATTACCTTTTGGTAATGTAGTGTGTGTTTACTCACCTTCGGGTTGAGGCTGCCCCGGTCAGGGATTGGCGGGATGATTAGTGTAATGAGTAGAACTTGGCTTAAGTGTGCTAAGTAAAGGGATGAGCACGTTGTCAGAGGGTTGTGCAATGATAAAAAAAAAATTGAATTGTTATCGTATGTTTTTGTTGTTAGTATTTATTCCTACTCAACCTCGCGGTTGACTGTGTATTCGTGAACACCTGCGGTGAACCATTTTATGGGGAGCAGATTTGACAGGTACTAAAAATTAGCTGACTCGGGAGCTTTCGGATTAGAGCTCGACTTGGACCATAGTTGAAGTCTAGATCACATAGAATAATTATATCATTTTATTTATTTCCGCTGCGAGTTGTAATATTTTATATTATGTTTTAGTTGGTTAATTTGTAATAAACATGTATTCACTAAAGTTTTAATTTAAAGTACTTTGGTTTATTGCACTTTGTTATTCACTACCTCGGGAAACCGAGATGGTAACGCTCTCATTTACTTGGGAATGTCTAGCTAAAGGCTCCCGAATAAATGGGGGTGTTACAAATGCTCTCTAACTGGTCATAAGCAGGTACTCGATTGAGTTGGGGGGCACTCGATCGAGTAGCTTTAGGCCAAATTACTCCCAAATGCGACATCAAGCAATGAAAGTCTACTAATTTCCGGGGTTTCATCACCGTCGTCACATACCGGCATAACAAGTTCAGATATCCAACAAAATAAGGCCTTATTGTTGGAGTATGTGTCCTCAACAATAGTGCGATCACATAATTAAATCTCATAATAAGAATACGTAAGGGATGATTCAATTATATATTCAAATGATCAACATTAATCAGTAATGATTGGCTGACTAGAGTTTGACATTACTGTTGGTTGACGGTGGTGGTCAGTTGATCCCTTAAGGTCACACCTAACGGACGATTCCCTTAATTGTAAAGTTAATCGATTATATAACGATACAGATTGATTAAATCCTTAAATTGAACAAATTGATATGTAAGAGAGAATATTATATCTTATTATAATATGATTAAATAAGATTTATTTTAGTAATTAAAATGTTATATTACTAAAATTGATTATTGTTTATGAAACAATTAAAATAAGAATGATTAGTTAATTATAATTACAATATGTTGTAGATTATATTAACATGACCCATTTTATATTCTTGTAATTGTGAATTACTAGTCAATTTCATAAATGTAATTTATTTGACATGAAATGATATTAATTTGTTAAATATGCATTATAACATCAAATGACATATTGTATGTCACATGACATTTGACAAATGACAAAGATAAAATGAGGTCCATTTTATATGTATAAGAACCGGTTTTTTAGGTAGTATTTTAGTGTGATGATTGTTGTTCTTTATCATGCAAATAGACAACATGATTACACTTACATCCTACTTCCTAGCCTATTGCATGGGTATCACAAAAAGCATGAGCATGCTAAAAAAATAAGAAACATTCACACCCACTCAAGAGGTGGTGCCGGTTTTGGTGTATATAGATGGACAATAAGTTGTTCATTTTTACACACTTGATTATATATGAAAACCTCTTTCTCTTATTCTCTAAAAAATACACATAAATTGTTTATGTTCAATTTTGTTCTTTATATCTTTTTTTTTTTTTTTTTTTTGACAGCTGTAAATAAAAGGTTTCACAGTTTAATGGCCTGCTTAGCTAAGCTATGCGCAAGGCCATTTAAATGCCTTGGAAGGAAACTAAAGCATAAACAATGAAAATAACTAAAAGCTTTCCTAATGTCTTCTAAGATTCCTTCAATCATATGACTACCTCTATCAACCTCTGCTATTTGGTTGATAAGTTGCAGACAATCCGATGAGATATCCAGATGGTAAATCCTCTCCTCGCATGCCCATTCCACAATATCACGGACGCCCAATGCTTCAGCTTGCAGCGGTGATTCTGCCCTGGTACGCACTTGCCTTCGACCCAGCTCCTGCTCCGTATCATCATACGCAACCCACCCAAAGCCCGCATCAAAGGACCTGACCCAACTAGCATCCACTTTTACCCTTATCACAGCACATCCCGCTGGTTTTCCTAGGATGTGCACAGGGTTGCCATTGCGAATAGCCATAATCTCCCTTTGGGACGAGCCGTCTTCCCCAATTTGCCTGGCATTCCGATTCTGTTTTGAGGCCAGATCATTGCACAAGATTCTTGCTCTCTCCCCAACGACGTTGTAGAACATAGTCGTGATCAAATGCGAGTGTACAACCTGATCCTGGAATTTTATTCTATTTCTCAGAGTCCACAGACCCCACAAGACAGCCAAAAAATGAATCACCTGGCACATCCCCTCCTCTCGTTTGCTCAGATAGTATATCCAGTCGTAAATCCAATCAGCAATGGGAGTGCCTCTAGCACCCTCTACCCTTATACCAAGGAACGAACCTGCCCAGATTCGACTTGAAAAACCACAGTCTCTAAAGAGATGGTCAGAGGTTTCCATGACTCGTTGGTCCCCCTTGCACATACCACAGAAGAAGTCTACTTCAATATTTCGCTTGGAAAACTCTTGTCCAGTCGGTAACACATTGGTAATAATTTTCCATATAAGAATTTTCCACATCTGAGGTACAGGTAATCTCCATAGCACTCTCCGACAAAAAAGTCGACCTCGGTCATTCAGTCTACCTTTGTCCTTTATAGTCCCAGCATTTTCCATGTGTTCTTCAAAGATAAGACCATACCCACTCTTTACCGTGTAGGTGCCCGACGTTGTGCGTGGCCAGTAAGCTCTATCCCCCATTCGCAATTCATACCTCGGAATAGCAAGAATCCGTGCAGCCCATTCCTCCGTGAACATGCCCTCTATGAATTCTTTATTCCAACTACCATCAGGTCGGAGGAGATTCTTAACCTCTAAGTTAGCAAAATGAGTACTTTCATGATTTAGCCTTTCAATCCTAGGCTCCGGTCGCTCTCCCCCCACCCATCTCGCAGTCCAGACGTTTAGCCTCGAATCAATACCAGGCTTCCAGCCAATATTTTCCATGACAGTTGAGAGCCCATGCAGAATACTACGGATGCCCCACGAACATCCAGTGCCCCTGATAGGTGTCATACCCTGTTTTATTACTTGAGTCCCAAAGAGCTTTTGCCTGAATATCCTGCAAAAAAGAGATGACTCTCCAGAAACAATTCTCCATCCCAGTTTGGCTAGGAGAGCATGGTTAAGGCATTTTACATTACGGATGCCTAACCCACCCATACTCTTCGGCAAGCTTAGGAAATTCTTGCTGCACCAGTGGATATTATTCCCCATCTTACATCCCGTCCACCAAAATTGTGCCAAAATAGAATTAATCTTTTTTGCCACACTTACCGGAACTTTAAAGACCGATAGAAAGTAATTTGAGAGATTGGATAGAACCGATGAAATCAGAGTAAGACGTCCTGCTGGTGAGAGAAAAATCCCGTTCCACGAAGAGATGCGTCTGGTGACATGATCAATAAGTGCATTGAAGATGCCCTGTTTTGATTCTTTAAATTCCGCCGGGATACCCATGTATTTCCCAATACCATTGTTCTTCCTGATGTTGAAGGCTTTCATAATTCTTTGTGCTTTAACCAAGGTAGTGCTCGGACTGAAGAGTATCCCTGATTTATCCACATTTAACCTTTGTCCAGACGCCTCACAATAATCCTTTATGAGATGCACCAAGCGGGTCACCGTATCCCCTTTATCCTTGAAGAAGAAAACCGAATCATCCGCAAAGAAAAGATGTGTAATTGGCCTAACCCCCCTAACTAGTTGAATTCCATGAATCAACCGGAGATTATGCGCGTGATCAATATTGCGGGAAAGCACTTCCATACACAGAATGAAGAGATAAGGGGATAGGGGGTCACCTTGTCGTAGGCCACATTTGGGCTTAAATTGTGGTAGAGGGCTGCCATTGACCAGAATTTCATAGCTTACCGTCGTCACGCAATTCATCATGAGTGCAATCAAATGCGGCGGGAATCCATACCTTACCAAAACTGCTTCCAAGAAATCCCATCGGACTCTGTCATATGCCTTACTCATATCTGCCTTAAAAGCACCCAGAGCCTGTCTCCCGCATCCATGGGACGAGATTTTATTGATGGCCTCATGAGCCACAAGAATATTGTCACTGATGCTCCTTCCCGGAAGGAAAGCATTCTGTGTCTCACTTACAAGCGAGCCCATCACCTTTGCCAGTCTATTTGCTATACATTTCGTCACAATCCTCATCACCACGTTACAGAGACTAATAGGGCGGTAATCAGTAACTCCCTCCGGGTTTTCTTTCTTTGGGATAAGCGCAATAAATGTCCTATTTACCTCTCGTAGTACCCTCCCAGAGTTCAGGATAGAGAGGATGGCCTTTGTAAAATCTCCTTTGACCATTGACCAGCATCGTTGGAAAAAAACCGCCGGTATACCATCAGGACCCGGAGCTTTGAGAGCACCCATTTGGAAAACCGCTGCGCGGACCTCCTTAGCAGAAAAAGGCCTACTTAGACGATCCAGCTCATCCTGTGGGAAAGCATGGTCAATACACTTGAGCGTAGGCTCAAACAGGGAGCGGTCTCTCCATTCCACGCTGTCGTCCAGGGATAAATAAAGATCCATAAAAGCTTTCTGGAATTCTTCACGGACCCGTTCCTCCTCATAGAGCCAAATTCCATCCGAGTCTTTTAACCCGTGAATATAATTTCGCCCCGCTCGACCTTTGACCCAATTGAAGAAGTATTTTGTGCAAGTATCCCCATCAATCATCCACTTAATCTTTGCACGCTGTTTCCAGAACATCGCCGCCGCCCTTGCAAAATCCGTCACTTCCTCATTAGCTTTTGTGTACTCCTCATCCCCATTCCCCGCAATGGCCTGAGCCATTCCATGTTCTAATCGTTGATCAAAATCATCCTATTTGAGCCTCCATTCGGCTCGTTTATCCAATGTCCACCGTTTAACACTCATTCGGATTCGAGAGAGTTTCCTACTTACTTGATACGCCGGAGAACCCTTATCACTTCTTTTCCAATCAACCCGAATTTTTTCCACACATTATTCATGATCCAACACCCACGCATCGAGTTTATACGGCCTATTTCCGGACATGGTTGCGAGATTCAAGTCCACTTCAATGGGTGCATGGTCCGAGATTTGGATAGGGTAATGCTTGATACCCGTATTTGGAAAGACCGTGAGCCAATCCTTCGACCCAAAAGCTTTATCTAGTCTTTCATAAACCCGTTGTTCCCCCTTGCGATTGTTACACCACGTAAAGCATGGTCCCTTAAAGGGGATATCCAAGAGTTCATTTCGAATTTTCCAGAGACTAAAATCATCCGCTCCTCCTATGGGTCGCTGACTCGAACTTAGTTTGTCACATCGATACTCAACCTGATTAAAGTCTCCCACCATGAGGAACGGGGCCTTGCATGATCCAATCCACTCCTCAACCTCATGTAACACAGATGCACGCAAGTTTACACTTGGGGCACCATAAAAAAGCACAAGATACCATACTAATCCATTATATTTTTGAACCATAAGGATAATGAAATGATTACAAGCCTTGACCAACGACATTCGGGATTCTTTCCTCCATCCCACCCAAAGTCCACCCGATGCCCCCACGGCATCAACCCCAAAACACTTGTCAAAACCTAAATTCCTAAACATAGGGAAAAGCCGACTAGCATTACATTTGGTTTCTATTAAGAAAAGAAAATCGTAAAACTTACTACCTACCAACGCTCTTATTTTAGGAATTGTAGGGGCGAGCGTGTTATTAAGACCCCTACAATTCCACACCAAACCCATCATGGCGTAAGAGGAGGTTGTGAAGGCCCAACCTCCGCAAAGCCACCAACATCATTATCCACAGCCCCCCATTCACAGACGACATAGACGAGTCACTTGACTCCACCATCACCACATCTTCCACATGGACACGAAAACCCCAAGTGGGTTGTTGTCCAGCCTGCTGAACCCGGTTGCTCTCTTGAACCCAACACTGTCTTTTTGCCATTTTACGCAGATATTCCTTCGCTTCCTCCACTGACTGTTTTGCATACTCTGGAATAATGTATTCTCCTGCATCAGAACAACACCTGCGTTTCCTTGCCCCTCTGAGCTCCTCTTTATACTCCTCCCTCATCTCAGATGCATGATACATATCAATAAGGCCCAGGCAACCATCAGAGGAATTGCCAACAGGTAGTGCAGCAATAAGCTTGGATTTTGCACCCACCTCAGGAACATCAAAGAGCTGCACCCCAGAGATACAACCTGATTTCTTACCTTTGTCCTTGTCACCATTCCTGTGTGTCCCAGCTGCCATAACCTTCTCCCATGGAACCATGTTTGACGAGCCTTCATCCAATTCCTTTCCCTTTCTGACAATAGCACTGGAATAGAAGGAAGGTGTTGGATTTACCTGCTGGTGCTGCTGATTCTGCAAGTCATTTCCAGACATTTCTTGACAGTTGTTAATAGAGAGTCCCTTCTCAGTTCCTCCACCCAAAGCTAGTTGCAGTTCAGTGTTTACCCCTGCGGTATCATCAGAGGAGATCACAATAATCTCCTCCTCATCCTTGCCATCAGAGTAAAATTCTGATGCCAATGATTCAGAGGCAGGCATATCCCCAGAGAAAGATTGATCAGCAATGGGTGTATCCTCCCTCTCATTGTTCACAGGTTCATTGTTAACCTCAGCTTCCTCAGGAGTATTATTACCAGTTTCCAAAATATTTGGTTCAGAGTTACCTTCAGCCATAGTAACCATGAGCATTTCATCATTTCCTTCCCCATTTGCAGCTGCTTGCCCAGACCCCTGCCCCACGTGCCTAGTTGTCCCATCAGCATAATGATAAACAGTAGGCCAGCCCTCCATAGGTGGGTCAAAAGTCTGGTTGTACCCCCTGTGCTCATCTTCCATGTGTGCCCATCCCAGATCATCTTCAATTCTGCTCAGGATGGCCGCTTGGTTCCTCTGATCACGGTCTAATGCCCCAATCAGACTGTTCTGGTTAGAGTACAGAACATACGGGTCCTCAGCCTGCATCTGCTCAAAAACTCCTTGTTGCAAAATGTTTACATCTCCTTGAGGTTCCAGCTCCTCTCCTGCACTGTGAAAAGTTTCGTTATTACCATCTCCCTCATCTAGCCACCCTCCTGCCCCAGAGGGGCTATGATTTTCAGTGCCCATCACGACATCTTGAAACTGAGTTGTCAGACCCTGCCCCTGTAATCCCACTCCCTCCACTTCCTGCGCTTCAGTCATAGCCACATCTCCCTGCATTCTTCCCCCATTTACCTCTCCTGTCCCATGTATGTTTTGGACACCATGATGTGAATTAACATGTCCTTCCCCAAGCCCACTTCCAGCATGAACCACACCAGCACCCTGGACACCTGCTCCAGCTTCACCATGAAACAAAACTGGTCCAGCAAATGGTTGGGCCGTGACTGCAAAAGCCATACCTGGTAAAACTCTCCCTCCAGGAGTAATGCCAAGATCAAAATCCACCGCCCTCTCAGGAGATTCCCACCTCCTTCTCCTCCTATTGAGACCCCTAGCATTTCCCAGTCTAACTTTGGAAGACAGGTATTTGGTAGTAGAGGGGGTGGCACGCAAATCTAGATTGAACATGGTATGTGTACTGCTAGATTGAAAAACAGGGAAGCCATTTTCCACGGACCTATCCAACATACCATTAATTCCAGACATCACTGTCATAATAGTCTCCCTACACTGACCCCCTTTGTGCCCTATCTTGCCACACTTGATACAATACTTAAACACCTCTTCATAACGAAATTGGATCCACAAAAGATATCCTCCCTCCATGGCCAAAAAGAAACCGGGCATTAAGGGTTCATTTAACTGAATATGGACCTTTATCCTTAAATAGTCATTATCAGGTACGAATTGAAAAGGTTCCACATGGTAGTTATGACTCAACAACTTACCAGCAATGTTAGCCACCTGCATGGTTAAATACTCAAATGGTAGTCCACAAACTCTTACCCAGACCTCAGCATATGGAAACCTGACCGTACGTGGCACTGTATCAGCAAACCATTTCGAGAAGACCATAACAGCCCCATCAATAGTTGCTGTGGTCCTCTGCAGCAACCCCTTCATATCCTCAGGTTCATCACAATGAAAGACATATACCTCCCCCATACAGAAAGCTGTAACAGTCCCCTTAGTAGTCCACTTTTTTCTGATCACGCCATTGATTAGCTCTGCTTCGAATAAACGATAATCAACTAAGAAACCTAGTACACATCGACTCCAGAATCCTCTAGACTTTCCCAACTCAGAAGGGTCAAATATATTAAATCAAATATATTACTAATGTTGTAATGTTATTAATATTAGATCTACTATTAAGGTAAACTACTTATATCATCTAGTTAATAATATTAGTAGAATTTTGGGATTGTCTTGGTGCAACTAAGAGGAGGTGTTCACATTATTGAACCTATGGAGTTTTGGAGGATCATCCCATGTTAGTGAGCTCAAGAATAAGCATAGGAAGGTGTCCTTGCTTGTGCCCATTTCCGTCTCATCACCATTGTAAGAAAACCGTTTTCTCCTCATTCTTGTTCTAAGTTATGCATGCACTAGATTCACAAATACTAAATCAATGGTTAATTTAGATCTAATTAAAAATGAGTTTAATTAGAGGGTTATGGAATCCTTTCAAATGGTATCAGAGCTTAGGTCGTGCATGCATAATCGGTTTGCTTTTTCCGAGTTAAAAGTAACTTAATTAAAACAAAATATTTTGTGTTTTATTTAATAAGGTCACGAAAATTTTTGCATGTTATACATTCTGGTTCTAAAATAATTTTAGGTAATATTGATGATTTATGGATGATTATTGCTTATTTTAATGATTTTTAGTGAAATAATTGCATTTTAATGAATAAAATGACATTTTTTTAAACTAAAAATAGTTAAACTTCGATTCTGACCATGAAATTTTAGTATGACCTCACATGCATATTTTAATTATTGTATGTAAAATTTCGTATTAATGCGATTAATGATTTATGATTTATGATTTTTATGTGATAAAAATGCTATAAATGGAGGTTGAATGTGTAACACCCCCATACTCCAAGTGCCTTACCAGGACCACTCAGGTATAAAGATGCTATCATCTCGGTTGCCCGAGGCAATGATAATCATAAGACAATAACGAAACAGTATTTAAATAGTATAAAGTTAAATGAAAGATCCAATCCAAAACCAAAATACGGTTACATGTTCTCAAAACCAACTATCTAAGTGAAGGGTTTAATAAACTACTCGGGCTACAGCGGAAGACTCTATCATCTGAAAGTGGCACATCCCAGCTATCCCATGTAACTCGACTCATACATGCTCAACAACTGCTCACCATCCCCGAATGGATCACCACAGTTTTTAAAACAATAAACGGGGTCAGTACTAATCACACAATTTATATAATCCAACAGCACAACATATAACACAGCTCAATCACAGATATACTCCGAACTCCATTCCCAACTCCACAATACTGACTACACACTAAAGTGTGTAGCCCTGCCAGAGTGCCCATCGCAACAGGTCACTCCACGCCTTGATGGGGGACCGCAGCCGTTCCCACCTAATCCTCGCTCATCTCCGTTGAGCGATAAACCCAAATTCCTTAATGTGCACATCCCTTCTGTGACGGGTTCTACAGAAGGCGAATAATGGGCGTGAAGCCACTCCCGCAAGTGACTCCACTCAGCCAGGGACGCGCCCTGAAGAACACAGATAGATACAAACAATCACAACTACTAAACAGCAATCAACACCAACAACCGTCACAATACTCGTATGATAACAATCAACAATCACAAATCACCACCACATATTATGGGACTAATACTGAGTAGGGAAACCCTACCTGGAAAGCAACACAGTCAGACGATCTCAACAGCTGTTATCAAAAGGCCTCTTCTACGAATCCTCCCCCTAACATACAATCATACAATTACTACCAATCAAGAAATACAACAAAATCCCCAAATCCCCAAATTAGGGTTTAACTAACTTTAACGAAATACCATAAAAACAGTACGTAGATCTTACCCTCGACACAAGGATCACAAAGGTATAAAGAAAGACGAATTCCGACCTTCCAAGCTCCGGGATTTGCTAATAATGCAATTGATGCGAAGAACGTAGATTGTTTTCTCTCTTGAAAGTAATTAGGTTTGTAAAAGTGTTTAAGAAAGTGACGGAAGTGATTATATATTAAATCGCATTATTAAAAAAATCCGACAAATCATCCCCCCGTAAACCGGCAACTCGATCGAGTAGCTGACATACTCGATCGAGTGCCGCCTACTCGATCGAGTATCGAGGTTACTCGATCGAGTACCCAACAGGTCAGAAACTGTTTTAAATCGTAAAACAACCTTACTCGGCAGAATAAGACCCACTCGATAGAGTACCCAGAGGCTCATAAAACCGTAGTATTACAGTCTTCCCTCCTTAAAAAGAACTTCGTCCCCGAAGTTCAAACCACAACAAAACAAAGACACACACTACTACACTCACGACTCAACAACCAAAACAAAACTCAAGATGAAACATGTTACTAACCCAAACTCAACCCGACTCAACCACAACAAACATACCGACACAACATAAAAGGGTATAAAAAGCTCTTAAAAACTCTTCGCGATCATCTCCTACCCCCCGTAAAAGAAACAAGGTTATGTCCTCGTAACCATACATACCTGATCAAAAAGGAAAGGGTAACGCTCTCTCATGGCCTCCTTTGCCTCCCATGTAGCTTCCTCAAACTCGTGGTTAGACCAAAGGATCTTAAGCAAAACTGTCTCACCACTCCTAGTCTTCCTAACCTTTCGGTCAAGAATCTGCTTAGGCACCTCAAGGAATGACAAAGACTCATCTAGCTCTAAGCTCTCTGCCTCTAACACATGTGACGGATCACTCACATACTTCCGTAGCTGAGATACATGAAACACATTATGCACCCTCTCTAACGCAGCTGGCAAAGCCAAACGATATGCAACCTCTCCAACCCGCTCTAAGATCTCATAAGGCCCTATGAACTTCTGACTCAGCTTGCCTTTCTTCCCAAATCTCATAACCCCACGCATAGGAGACACTTTCAGAAGGATCTTATCCATAACCTAAAACTCTATATCCCGGCGATGTAGATCTGCATAACTCTTTTGCCTATCCTGAGCCGCTCTCATCCTTTCCCTGATCATCTTAATCTGCTCAACCATCTCATGTACCGTCTCTGGTCCTAGAACCACTGCCTCAGCACTGTCGTCCCAACAAATCGGACTCCTACATCTCCTCCCACATAAGGCTTCGAACGGTGTCATACCGATACTAGTGTGATAGCTGTTGTTGTAAGAAAACTCTATCAAATCCAACATTTGTTCCCAGCTACCACCAAAGTCCATCACACAAGCTCGCAACATATCCTCAAGAGTCTTGATCGTTCTCTCAGTCTGACCGTCTGTCGCAGGATGAAATGTTGTACTCCTCTTCAAAGTTGTTCCCAAAGATTCCTGCAACTCTTTCCAAAACCTTGAGATAAACCTCGCATCTCTGTCAGATACTATGTCCTTAGGGACTCCATGTAACTTAAGCACATTCTTCCGATAAGCCATAGCTAATTGTGCCTTAGTCCATGTATCTTTCATTGGCACAAAGTGAGCTGACTTGGTCAGTCGATCCACTATTACCCATATCATATTGTTACCCTGTTGACTCTTTGGCAAACCCACGATAAAATCCATAGAAATGGATTCCCACTTCCACTCAGGTACCTCTTAAGACTGAATCTTACCTTGTGGTCGTCACTGTTCCCCTTTAACTCTTTGGCATGTTAAACAACGGGCCACAAACTCAGCTGTTTCTTTCTTCATCCCAGCCACTAGAACGTGTTCTTTAAATCCTTGTACAGCTTGTCACCACCTGGATGTACTGAATACGATGTACAATGTGCCTCTGTCATGATTGTCTTTTTCAGCTCCTCATCATTAGGGACACACCACCTACCATCAAACCTCAAACTACCATCCGTATGAATAGAGAATCGAGACTCTGTCCATTTCTCTACTCCAGCTCTCCACTCAACTATCTTAGGATCCAACGCCTGTTTACCTCGAATATCGTCATAAAGATCAGGCTGCACTGTCAAATCTCCCATGGCATCCCCTCTCTGCATCATATGTATCCCATACCTCCCCACCTCATCTCTCAACCTCATCAAAGATAAAGCTGTACACAAAGAATGTACACTCTTCCTACTCAAAGCATCTACAACAACATTGGCTTTCCCTTCATGGTAGATAATATCCATGTCATATTCGCCAATCAGCTCCATCCACCTCCTCTGTCTCATGTTCAACTCCTTTTGAGTGAAGATGTACTTGAAACTCTTGTGATCCGAAAATACCTTAAAGGTCGCCCCATAAAGGTAATGTCTCCAAATCTTAAGAGCAAACACCACTGCACCCAACTCTAGATCATGTGTAGGATAGTTCTCCTCATAAGGCTTCAATTGCCTAGAAGCATAGGCAATCACCTTACCGTTCTGCATCAACACACATCCCAACCCATTCTTTGAGGCATCTGTATAAACCTCAAAGTTCTCGATCCCTTCAGGCAATGCTAAGATAGGAGTTGTGGTCAAACGCTCCTTTAATGTTTGGAACGCCGTCTCACAACTCTCATCCCAACGGAACCTGTTCTCTTTCCTCATCAAAGCTGTCATAGGTCTAGCAATCTTAGAGAAATCTTTCACGAACCGTCTGTAGTATCCAGCTAAGCCCAAGAAACTCCTGATCTCAGCAACATTCTTTGGTGCTTCCCACTTTGTCCTTTGCCTCAATCTTTGGATCCACAGCTACCCCATCCTTAGAGATCACATGCCTCAGAAAAGCAACTTTCTCTAACCAGAACTCACACTTGGACAGCTTAGCATATAACTCATGCTCCCTCAAGGTCTGCAACACAATCCTCAGATGCTCCTCATGCTCCTCCTTAGTCTTGGAGTAGACTAAAATGTCATCGATAAACACCACCACGAACTTGTCCAAAAACTGTTTGAAGATTTTGTTCATCAAATCCATAAACACAGCCGGTGCATTAGATAACCCAAACGGCATCACCACATACTCATAATGGCCATACCTCGACGTGAAAGCTGTCTTTGGTATGTCCACCTCTCTAATCTTCACCTGATGGTACCCCGACCTCAAATAAATCTTGGAAAAGACTGATGCACCACTCAACTGATCAAACAGGTCATCTATCCTTGGCAAAGGATACTTGTTCTTCACCGTCACTCGGTTCAGCTCCCTGTAGTCTATGCACAACCTCAAGCTCCCATCTTTCTTCTTCACAAAAAGAACTGGTGCTCCCCACGGTGATACACTAGGTCTAATGTATCCCTTCTCTATCAGATCATCTAACTGCTTCCTGAGCTCCTCCATCTCTTTAGGACCCATCCGGTACGGTGCTTTAGAGATTGGCCCCGTCCCCGGTTTTAACTCAACCGTGAAATCTATCTCCCTCTTCGGTGGCAACCCCGGAATCTCCTCTGGAAAAACATCTGCAAACTACCCCACCACTGGTATCTGATCAACCGTCGGACTCTCTATCTGGTTATCTCTCACATGGCACAAGAGCAAAGGGCGTCCCTTCCTCAGATAGGACTTCATGGTCACCGCTGCAATCAACTTAACTTTGGGTTTGACCACAAACCCACAATAAGACACACTAACGCCCTTAGGACCTCTCAAAGACACTTTCTTTTGATAACAGTCTATCTTAGCTTTATACTTTCCCAGTCAATCCATCTCGACTATCATCTCAAAACCATCAAAAGGAAACTCTAGCAAATCTACAGGTAGATCAACTTGCCCAACTATCATAGATACATCCCTATACAACCTCCCACATGATACAGACTTACCTGAAGGTATAAAAACTTTCTCACTTACAGACTCATATACCCTCAAACCCAACCGTTTAACATGACTCGAAGATACAAATGACTGTGACGCTCCCGAATCAAACAAAACAAAGGTATGAATACCGTTAACAAGAAAAGTACCAGTGATAACATGTGCATCATCCTCCGCTGCTTTCTTGTCCATCATGAACAGATTTCCACTGGTCTTCTGTCCACCTCCCTGGACAGTACTGGCTGATGTGGTCGGTTTAGCACCCGACCCCTGATTGTTGTTGTTGTTCGTAGCTGGTTTCTGATAGGAATTACCGCCATTGCGGTTACCTCCACCCTGGTAACTCTGACCTCCCCGGTTAGACCATGACCCAGACGGTCTATTGCTCGCATAACTCTGTGCCGGCCCCTGAGAATAGCTCCCTTGAGCTGATCTCTGAAAAGCTCCAGGTACACTCGTGCACTCATGTCTCTTGTGGCCTACACCGCCACAGCCATAGTAGGTCATCCCCCAACTACCACTACCACTCATACGACCAAGCCTAAAGGAAGCCCCGGCACTGAACCCTGACCCAGAAGAAAACGCTCTTGCTTGATTGTGGTTGCCTTTCTTGTGGCTAGACTGGCCACCACCTTCACTCTCAGCCTTTCTTTTCTCAACTACTCTCTCCTGAGCCATCTCCACCAACCTCTCAGCTCTCCCAGCCCTCTCATACGCTTCCTTAACATCAGTAAGGACTCCCACAGGTAACTTGTCTATGATCTTGGGGGTCAACCCCCTCTCAAATCTCAGCGTTAGGTTCTCCTCACTCAAACCCATGTCCTCAGCATACCTAGACTTCTCCTTAAACTGCTTGTAGTACTCAGCCACTGACATATCAGATGTCATCCTGAACCCATCAAACTCCTCCCTCAGCTTACTCCTCAAATGCTCAGGTATAAAATCTTTCCTCATAGTCCTCCGAAACTCTTCCCAAGGTATAGCAGGTAAGCCCTGCTTCGTATACATCTCTCTAGCACTCACTTTCACCTTGTCCCACCACTCCCCAGCTGCTTCCCTCAAGTAGAACGCAGCTTGTTCTACTCTCATCTCATCAGGACAGTGTACCAGGTCCAGTATATTCTCCATCTCACGATGCCAGTTGTCAAGAAGGTTTGGCTCCCCGGTCCCCTTGTACTCTTTTGGGTTAAACCTCGCTATATAAAGGCTGATCTTAGAGTGATCAACCTCCTTATCCTTTCCCACTCTCTTTAGGGCCTCCGTAAGAGCATCCTGATGCTCCAACATCTTAACGATATCATCGATGTTCATGTTCTCAGCTCTCGCATACAAAGCGTTTTTCTTGGGCGGCATCTTGAAACTATATAAGAAAGGGTAGATATAAACATACGCACTATAACCCTAAAACACGAAAACAGACTGCCCAGAACACACTCGATCGAGTGCCTAAACCTACTCGATCGAGTAGAGGCTACTCGATCGAGTGCCCACTATACTCAATCGAGTGCCCCGACATCAGACCCAAAACAGACCTTCTGATCTCTAACATACTCGACCGAGTAGCACAGCCACTTGATCGAGTGACCCCCTACTCGAACGAGTGCCCCTATGTACTCGATCGAGTACCCCAAAACACGATTCTGGTTATAAAAACGTCAAATACTCACTCGATCGAGTCGGACCCACTCGACCGAGTACCTCACCTACTCGATCGAGTACCCCCTACTCGATCGAGTCATGCTGACTCGTATATACTACCCGCATATTATCTCTCATATCCCAACATACTAAACAACTTTATAAACTCAACACTATAGTCTAACTACGCATGCGATTCTACACAACTCCTCATTCAATCATCAAAAGAACTATTTCATGTTATCAAATGCCACATAATAAACAACCATCATGCTTCTTATACAAACAAACAACATATATATATACCTCACTAACTTTTCAATCACCATATCAATCTTCTACTCCCAACAAACATCAATTCACAACATATATCGTCACATTCACATACAAGCTAACAAACACCACATATGACCTTGACATATACCCCCTATGTGACCGGTTCAAAAATGTAGGGCGAGTTCGCGACTTTAGGACGTCTCCCAAGCCTTTGCATTAGCTCCTAGAACCTTTACCCCGGGTTCATTTTAATTGACTCCCTATATTCATTAGATTCATTGGTTACAGATTTCAGGATCGTCGCTCTGATACCATTTCGTAACACCCCCATACTCCAAGTGCCTTACCAGGACCACTCAGGTATAAATATGCTACCATCTCGGTTGCCAGAGGCAATGATAATCATAAGACAATAACGAAACAGTATTTAAATAGTATAAAGTTAAATGAAAGATAGAATCCAAAACCAAAATACGGTTACAGGTTCTCAAAACCAACTGTCTACTCAACTAAGTGAAAGGTTTAATAAACTACTCGGGCTACAGCGGAAGACTCTATCATCTGAAAGTGGCACATCCCAACTATCCCATGTAACTCGACTCATACCTGCTCAACAACTGCTCACCATCCCCGAATGGATCACCACAGTTTTTAAAACAATAAACGGGGTCAGTACTAATCACACAATTTATATAATCCAACAGCACAACAAACAACACAGCTCAATCATCACAGATATACTCCGAACTCCATTCCCAACTCCACAATACTGACTACACACTAAAGTCTGCAGCCCTGCTAGAGTGCCCATCGCAACAGGTCACTCCACGCCGCCAGTGGGGAACCGCAGCCGTTCCCACCTAATCCCCGCTCATCTCCGTTGAGCGATAAACCCAAATTCCTTAATGTGCACATCCCTTCTGTGACGGGTTCCACAGAAGGCGAATAATAGGCGTGAACACACTCCCGCAAGTGACTCCATTCAGCCAGGGACGCGCCCCGAAGAACACAGACAGATACAAACAATCACAACTACTAAACAACAATCAACACCAACAACCGTCACAATACTCGTATGATAACAATCAACAATCACAAATCACCACCACATATTATGGGACTAATACTGAGTAGGGAAACCCTACCTGGAAAGCAACACAGTCGGACGATCTCAACAGCTGTTATCAAAAGGCCTCTTCTACGAATCCTCCTCCTAACATACAATCATACAATTACTACCAATCAAGAAATACAACAAAACTCCCAAATCCCCAAATTAGGGTTTAACTAACTTTAACGAAATACCATAAAAACAGTACGTAGATCTTACCCTCGACACAAGGATCACAAAGGTATAAAGAAAGACGAATTCCGACCTTCCAAGCTCCGGGATTTGCTAATAATGCGATTGATGCGAAGAACGTAGATTGTTTTGTCTCTTGAAAGTAATTAGGTTTGTAAAAGTGTTTAAGAAAGTGACGGAAGTGATTATATATTAAATCGCATTATTAACAAAACCCGACAAATCACCCCCGTCAGCCAGGGCTTACTCGATCGAGTAGCTGACATACTCGATCGAGTGCCGCCTACTCGATCGAGTATCGAGATTACTCGATCAAGTACCCAAAAGGTCAGAAACTGTTTTAAATCGTAAAACACCCTTACTCGACAGAGTAAGGCCCACTCGATAGAGTACCCAGAGGCTCATAAAACCGTAGTATTACAGAATGACTAAAATTAGTTAAACATCATAACAGGCCACAAAATTTTAATATGTTGTCATATGCATATTTTAAAAATTGTATGTAAAATTTGAGATAAATGTGATTTATTATGCATGATTTATAATTTTAATGGTTAAAATGAAATAAATAGTGACTATTTTTAGCAAAAATAGCTAAAATTAATTTTATGGCATGAATTTTTTCTCTAATGTTGTATATATGATATGGACATCATATCTAAAGTTACATGATTAATTTTGATTAATTTGGAAAGTTTATTGATTTTTATGTGATAAAATCGATAAAAGAGCAACTTTATTGGTCATAAAAATTAATTCGAAATTTTTGGTTGAAATTTTGCCATTTCCAGGTACTGGAAATTATTTAAGAATGTTCAAAATTTTGATTTTGATTTTTTCATAATATGTATGTTTAATTTGGAATTAAATGGTAAAAGTTATGATTTATACGATTTATCAATGAGGTAAATTATAAATATTTTGTGGGAAAATTTTATTGAGTTTTTGGAATATTGATAATATTCCAGTATTTAAAAAAATGTGATTTCTAATTTTTCAATTTTTTTTTGATTTATTGGGAATTATTTCATAATTGTTATGATAAAGAGAAGTTTAATAAGCAATAACAAAAAACAAAGTTGAATTATTGTCAAAAATTGAATAAAGACTAATTTTTAAGTCCTAAGAAGGTTAGGATAATTAACTTGGGCTTAAATTTGATTTAAGTATTGATTTGTGATTTTAATAAGTTATTTTCCATAAAACCGGGTTATATACGATATAAGATTTAAGTAGGACGAATTGGCACATTAATTTGGCATGTTAGACACATATATTAATGCTGCAATTTTTATTGATGAATGTCATATTTTATTTATATAATTTTGAATTATGTAATTTTATCTTAGTATGGCCTTAGTTTTAATCGATATTTCCCGTAATGTGAGGGGATATTGACTCGGTTGTAATCTAATGTGATCTCGTATAACCTTTATTTTTACTAGTTTTTCATATTACAAATATATAATAGGAATAACTATGTATTTTATTATATTTGTTATTCCGGAGTTCCTTCAAGATGATGTCATTCGGAAGGTGTTTCGACAAGACGGAGTTTTCTTGGAAGGCGTGTCATATGAAGATTCTAGGTACCAAAGGAGTTGGTTTCCGAATTTATAATAGATTATTAGATTTTCTATTTTAGGATAGGCAATACTAGGAAATTTATTTCTTGCTTTGCATTTTTTTTTTTATATGTTACATGCATTGCCAAATCGCCATTAACATCACATGCATATATATATATATATATATATATATATATATATATATATATATATATATATATATATATATATATACCAAGTCTTCGACCGTGTCAATTATAATTATCGTTAGTTCACTAATTTAGTTCACATAAAGGTGATAGCTAATAAATTAACAAGACCTCACACAGATTCAAAATTGAGATTAGCCTTTCCAAATAGTAGGACCCATGAATCCCTTTGACATTTGGGGTAGATTCGGTTACCCGGGGTACTTTCATTTTTCATTGGGTAAGTGGGGTAATAACAAGTTATTACACGCGAAATTTGGTTGCACTCAATGGGACATAAGACTAGTCTTATGTTCCGAGGCTAGAGATGAACTTAACGTAATTTAATCGACCGAGATTTGTAATTGTAGAATCGGTTAAAGAGTTAATCCACCGAGTTATATTTATGAGGGATGTATCGGTTTCCCCGTGCCTGAGTTAATATGGATTTGGATCTCGGAATCATTTATATAATTGGGTGGAGGTCATTATATAAATGCAAAAACATGCTAAAATGTTTTCATATTTTAACGATGAATGTTTCTTTTTCCATTATTTCGTTGTTTTATGTTGTTCTTTATCATTTCTCATATTAATATACGATACCAATTCGATTGTAACACGAGTCTCCGCTAAACCAATATTACTAACGTCAAATGTAATCTCTTTCTAAATTCTCATATGAACCGTTTAAATAGGGCATGAACTAGTTCCATAGGAATCGTTCTATTCGATCGAACTCCATAGGAGTTGTCCTATGTCATATAAGATTAGCATTTTAAAATTCCAAACATGCCTATGTATGATTTCTTGTGAAGATGTGTGAATAGAAGTAATAATTAGTCAAAATATATTTTGATAATATCATCTATGCATCCACGGTTCAAAAGTCTTATTGCTCAAACTAAACACTTGTCATTAAACACTTAAGTTGTTAAGAACATGACAATGTTAAATTGGTAAATTAATTTGTTAGAAATTTTGATTAACCAAATACCACAATAGAGTTAACCCTTGTGAAGGATTAACTAGGAATTTATATGAAGATAAGTCTTCATCAAGTAGAAATTCTTGAAGTCAGTGGGAGCAATAAGAAGTAAGTACCTATCTTAATTGTTAAGGATAGAACTAGGCTCGAAAGAGAAAGTGTTAGACACTAAAAAAGATACAAACCCCAATAAGTAAAGATCAAGGAAGTTGGTCGTGTGACTCCAACATATTCCTTCCTGAATATCTATGACATTGACATTGCATTTATGCTAATTACCACATCATGAGTATTTGATACAAATTTGTGAATCATGTTAGAAGTTGCCACATTTCATGATTATGAAATTTGGCAAAAGAATGTCAAAACCACCTTTCTAATTGGGTATTTAGAGGAGGATGTGTTCATAACACAATCCGAGGGTTTTGTAAATCCTTAGAATCCTAACATTGAATAATCGTATGATGACTAGCATGAATGAAATTGATATGAATGGAACTAGGGTAGTTGCCATTTTATCCATGAACATATGAATGTTGTAGTGTACTCATTTTAGTTTTATATTTAGAATTGTACCTCAATAATTGTTATGATGTATACCAAGTCTAAATAAGAATATAATTCAAGTTTTGTATAAAACGCAAAGGCTTTCTCTATTATGCAATTAAAACAAGAGTTGTGCCCTTACACACCACAATTACGTTTATGGTGAGACCATACAAAGCAAGGTAATTATATTCAAACTAAAAATAAATGTCATATATTCATAACTCGAGTTGGTGATCCCAAATTATTTCTCATTTCTCGATTGAAAGTCGCATTAAAACTAGTTTTGACTAGTATCCTACACCATTTGATTGTAAATCTCATAAAATGTGCAAATATTGCATTCAAAGTAAGATGTTTCATGACTTTTCTTGAAAAGTATAGCGAATAGAATAAGTTATTCACCAAAATTACACTTTAAGTGCATGGTCGAATACAATTTCAATCAGAAAAGGTTATTACTTCTTCATCTCTTATACCAACGAACTAGGTAAATACTTGGTATCCACTTAATGAGGTAAGAAGAGAAATTCTTTGAATAAGTTCAATGAATGTTTAAAAGGTATTAAAACCTAGAGATTATAAAACCAAAGTATTAGTACTTTGTTAAAATAGGGAACAATAAAGTGAAGACTTTTATATACACCAAAAGGAGTGTGATATGGTATCACAAGTTCACTTTCATTATGATATGATTGAATCTTTACTATAAAGTTGGAAGTAGTTTCTATCACAATTTGTCTAATATTTATTTATTCCACTAAAACAAAACATAGTTAAAGCAATCAAGTAGAATTCATATATGATATGATTAGGCATGGTACTTAAGTTGTAGCTTGTTTCGGAAGAAAGCATATGGCTTTGTAACCCAACTATCACGAGAACAACATGTTTGTGGCTCGTGATGCTGTCTTTTGAGAAAAGAGGATTATTTCTTAAAGACAGAGTGGGAGAAAATGTTCAAGAGCCACAAACTGAGAATAAGACAAAGGAATATGTTCCCTCTTGGTCAAAATCAGTTATTATTTCTTCGAAACCTAAAGTAGACAGGAGTCATGTTACCTTTTGGAAGTAATAAACCTGTAACTTATTAAGATGCTTTATCTTGAAGGAACTCCACAAGAGTCCGAAGTGAGCATAAACATGAAAATATTCATTTAACTTGGTTAATTTATTGCAAAGAGTTTTGCACGCTACAACAAAGTTTTATTGAATTCGGATTCTGTAATGGTTGGATTTTAAAATCATCTTGCATGAGTTTTGAAAATCGCAACTATCCTAAGGTAGGATGAAAACTTAAGAAGAAGTCTTAAGTAGAAGTTAAGGAGTTAAAGTGTGTATTTTTGATCATGTGATAAACCTTTCTAGAGTTGTCGATTAGTTTTGTTTATACATGGAGTTTAGTGGGCGTCATGTGGTGTTACTAGTCTTATATGTAAGCGACATATTGATCATTGTGAATAATGAAAGGCTTAGGAGAAGAATAATACATCTCTAAGGGATCCAGACCTATAAAGATAGATATAAGAAGATATTAGCATAAAGTTAATATTCTTATTTTAATAAGAATCTTGACAAGTCAAAGGTGTTGAACATGTAGAAATTGAATCCAATTGCTTCCGCTGCGGGATTAATTCATTATGCTAAGATGTATTACCATTCTTAAACCTCGTATACTTGGAGTATGATGAGATGTTACAAATCGAATCCTTGAGAGAAGTCTCTATATAGCCACATAGTTCATTAGTTAGTACTCAGGAAGTACTAAAGATATGAAGCTAAGCATTTAGAAATGAGATGGATTTATGTGCAAGGAGTTACACAAAAACCATATTCTAAACACATAAGGATGGTTAGAGAACCATCTGGGCTATATTATTTAAGGAGGATATCTGCTAGAAACATCCTAGGCAGTTGAACAATGAGATATGCGCAACGAAAATTGAGTACACTTGCAATAATGAGATATGCAAGAAGTAAGGGGTGATATTAGGATTCGGTTTTGTGAATTGGAGGAACTATGGTAGTTCGTTCCAATAACCGAAGATCTTATCCCTACTCACTATAAGGACAGTGGGAGCTATTCTAATGCAAGAGAGCCTATGTCTGGATTGGATCTAGACACGTACTCAAAAGTTTTATAATAAAGATTATACATAACAAAAGGAAAAGGTATATAGTATAGTTAGTTAAGTGCAAAGTGTTGCTGAGACTTACTAACCAAAGCCTTCTCAAGGGCTTAACATGACAAGTCATGTCATTTCAGTTAAGTTGAAATTTACAACCAAATACAAAATTAAAAATGGATTATAGATTATGTAGTAATTGAAATTGTATCAATTTTACATATGTGATAATACATTCGTCGTTAGAGTTTAATTATAAACTCTTTCATTACTTTTTTATATCCAAATAGGTTGTTAAGACAATGTTGAACCCTATCAAGGTGAACTGGATTAACATATTATTGGCCCCTAGTTGCTTATATGAGGTGACGTCTCCAAGTGTCTAGAGTGTGATGCGATTGATGGCAAGTTCAAGTGCCATAGAGATGACTAGTCGATCACATAGGCAGACTGTATGAGACACTCTGTCGGGCAGTGACCACTTATAGAGTTCTGGTAATTCATATAGCCTAGTCATGGCGAGAGATACTATAGTATTCTTTTGAGTCAATTCTTTAACTAGAGACTGTTCACCCAAGTTGGCACAGTTTCTGAGTGACTTTAAATCATGCTCTAAGACTTTCGTAAATGAGGTCAAATGGGCATCTTTTGGGTCATGATGAGATGTGGCTAGACAAAGGGAATAGTGCGATAGGAATTGTCCACCCCCTTGTCAGGGTTATTTTGAATCTCAGGGCCACTCGAGGAGTAGTGAACTGAAAATGCGTAGCCACGCTCGGAAGGTATCTATGGTAGATAATTCCGGTCAAACAATTACTCTCCAGATCGAGGAAACCACTCTTGACATGATCACTTGCAAGAATGACCTGCAAGACACCTTGAATTGAGTGGAAGATTGTAATAGGATAAGAGAATTGGTGACGCACACTTGTCTCGGACAAGTGGGAGATTGTTGGAGTATGTGTCCTCAACAACAGTGCGATCACATAATTAAATCTCATAATAAGAATACGTAAGCGATGATTCAATTATATATTCAACTGATCACCATTAATCAGTAATGAATGGCTGACTAGAGTTTGACATTACTGTCGGTTGACGGTGGTGGTCAGTTGATCCCTTAAGGTCACACCTAAAAGATGATTCCCTTAATTGTAAAGTTAATCGAGTGTATAACGATACAGATTGATTAAATCCTTAAATTGAAAAAATTGATATATAAGAGAGAATACTATATCTTATTATAATATGATTAAATGAGATTTATTTTACTAATTAAAATGTTATATTACTAAAATTGATAATTGTTTATGAAACAATTAAAATAAGAATGATTAGTTAATTATAATTACAATATGTTGTAGATTATATTAACATGACCCATTTTATATTCTTGTAATTATGAATTACTAGTCAATTTGATAAGTGTAATTTATTTGATATGAAATGATATTTAATTTGTTAAATATGCATAGGAAGGTGTCCTTGCTTGTGCCCATTTCCGTCTCATCACCATTGTAAGAAAATCGTTTTCTCTTCATTCTTGTTTTAAGTTATGCATGCACTAGATTCACAAAGACTAAATCAATGGTTAATTTAAATCTAATTAAAAATGATTTTAATTAGAGGGTTATGGAATCCTTTCACTTATGGCCAACTACAAATCAAAATAAATCCAAGTACGATCAAAACAAATGTAACAAATAACATGAGTCCTCTAAACAACACCAACAATAAATCACTCGAGGTTGCCACCTCGGTCCTCCTCGATCTCCTCATCTCCTCCTCCTTCTAATGTGCCGGCTCCTGACGTGCCTCCTCCGATGGTCGCTCCCGTGCACCAAGTTCATCTCTCGAGTCACTCCTTCATGTCAAATGCAATGCTAAGAACTTAGGGACGGATTCGGCTCGATTTCCGCTGGATTCTTCACATTTCTGCAATATTACACAAAAACACGAAAGTAGACGGAAATAGGGAAAATAGTAGCATAAACTACATATTTGAGCTCTGAAATGCGTGTAAAATAAGGCGTAAAGTATCATATAAATGACACGCATCAGGCCTTGAGTGGTGTTGTCTGTGTTTCTTCTTTTGTTGTCTCTGCCGTGATACATTATGATGAGCAGTCAGTCTTAGCAGGTGTTGATATGAGGAGCTTAGCTGGATGCTTTGGAGGGACGAGCTTATCACTGAGTCATGGCATGGATAATATTACCGTAGTTGATAGTAGTTGTCGTCAGTTGTACCTTTTCTTTTATTGAGCTAAACTTGTAATAAACTTAATTTTTCTTTTATTGACGTTATGATATTTACTGTTCCTCGGGCAACCGAGATGGTAATGCCCTTATTTGCTGGAGAAGGTCTTGTTATGGCTCCTTGGTAGATTGGGGTGTTACAAAGTGGTATCAGAGCGACGATTTGGGAACCTGTAACCAATGAACCTAATGAACATAGTGAGTCTTATAAAATGAACCTGGTGTATGTGTGTTGGGAGCCCCTTGAATTGCTTGATTTTGGGTGAGAAGGTGCCCTCATTTCAAAATCCTAGCCTCAATAGGCTTAAGCCAGCCACTCCAAATGGGAATATTGAGTCGGGAATTGTGTGTGTATGTGTGTAGTGTACGAAGTGGGTATAGGTATATGTGAGTATGAGATGATGTCTTGTGTGTGCAAGTGGTAGAGTAAGAATGTGTAATTGTTTGCATAGTTCTGTAGGCGTAAATATACATTGATGAATGGCGGGGTGTGTGGGAAGTATACATGAGGATATATGGTGACCTGAAAGTTGGTAATGGGCTACAAGTTTGCTATATATGATAGGTGATATGAACTTGCTATATAGTGTTGTGGAATTTGATATATGAATAATGTAGAGCACCGTTGTGAATATGCATAAATGTGTGAACTATAACATGTGATCGCAGGATTACGTGTGTTATGTCAAGTAATAGAGTAAAGTATGAGTAAGTGGTAGTTGATTTACAGGTTGTAATATTTGATAAAATAGAATGCACATGTTCTATGATAAAATTTGATATGCATAAGTATGAGTAGAATATTGTTATTGTTATAAAAAGATATGTGAACTAAAGTATGTAATGGCCGGATCGAATTGTATGTTGTTTGGAATATAGTAGAATAGGATTCGTAATGTTTGGTTGCTGTAATCGTGTTATATGCAAGGTAATGTTAATCGATAGTAATCGGATGGAGATAATTAGTGACGAGTTCTAAGTATACCTTAGACTCCGATCGAATTTTTGTTTTGCGGGAACGACCAATCGAACTCGTAATCTTTTGTCGCTTGTTTTAACTTACTCAACCGAGTACGAGGAACAACTCGACCGAGTATGCCTTACTAGACCAAGTAGAAACGTCACTCGATCGAGTTTGATGGAAAAATAGAATAAATACTAATTCTGCCAGCGTCAAAACTCGACCGTGCAACCTCAACTCGATCGAGTAGAGGCTACTCGATCGAGTACCTAAACCACTTGATCGAGTAACTGTGGTTCCAGTAACACGGGCTCTTAAACTTTTTTGGGGTATATAAACCCCAATTCCTTCTTTCTTCTTATTAAGTGAGTGGATGGTTAGGGCGAGATCGTGTGGCCGTGTGTGGTGGTTGGGGCTGGTGTTTGGGGTGTGTCTGGGTTAGCGGCAGTGGGTAGTCACGGTGGGGTCTGGTGGTAAGCTTGGTGGTTGTCGGGAATGGGAGTTTAGGACGGGTTTTTACGGGTGGTTCATGGGTTAATTACATGGGTGTTGGTCACGGTTTCTAAACCGTGTATTGGGTGCGTGTTTGTTTTGTGACGGGTTTTAATTGTTTAATTAGTTCGGGTGAGTCGGGTTCGTAATTGAATCGGGTTGTAGGTATCATAAACCTTTAATAATTATAATAATTAATTAATTTGAATAGCTAAATAAAAGGAATAAATAAATGAATAAATAAGTAAAGTTAGTAATTATAATTGTTGTAATTGTTATTATTATATAGGTGACAGAAATTGTGATGAGTTTATAATCGAATTTGCTCGCTTTAATTATTGGATTGTGTAATTGGAGTGCTTGCTTGCCAGGTAGGGATAATCCTACTCAACTCGACTTTTAATTATCTATGTTTGGTATGGTGGATTACTTACGTTAAAGTGAATTGATCGTATGTGAATAGTGTTGGTTGATATTATCGTAATTGTTGGAAGGGAGAATTATATTGATCATATGGTAATTCTTCGGAGGGTGAATTATATTGATTTATGTTGGCTAATATTAATAGTATTGATGAGGTGATTTGAATTGCTATCGTTGGTTGGAATGTGATTATTGTGAAAAGCTGTGCGACAGTCAGTTGTACGTTGTTTAGGGAGTTTGTACACTGGGGTGATGGTAATCTGTACGTTGTGAGGGAGGGGTACTATTACATATTGCGGTACGTTGTTAAGGGAGGGGTACCAAAGTAATGTGAGCACGTTGTTAAGGGAGTTGTGCTAAGTAAAGAAAAGGAGCACGTTGTCAGGGGGTTGTGCAATGAAAGTGAATTGAATTGGATTGATAATTGTATGTTCTTGTTGTTTAGTTTTATTCCTACTCAACCATTGGTTGACGTGTTTGCTTCTGTGTCAAAATAAAATTGATGCCTGCTTTAATTGATGGGATCCTGTGGTGAACCATTTAATATTTCCGGTTAAATGGGGAGCAGATTTAAATAGCAGGTTTTGAGTTAGCTGGATATGGGGAGCTTGGGCGTGTGAGCTTTCGGACCTGTAGGAGTCTAGGTCACAAATGTAGTTAAATCACTTATTTAATTTCCGCTGCGAGTTGTATTTATTTTTATATTAAGTTTTAGTTGATTAAAATTGTAAAACTTATGTAATCATTAAAGTTTTTATTTAAAGTATTTTGGTGAGTTGGACTTTGTTATCTACTACCTTGGGAAACAGAGATGGTAATGCTATCATTTACTTGGGAATGTCTAGCTAAAGGCTCCCGAATAAATGGGGGTGTTACAAAAGCTGAAGATGGTATATGAATAATGTTCTGCGTTGAAGCTTGAATATTGGTGATATCTTGCAGTATAACAGGGTTTCTGGATTCTGTAGAATTATGGGATAGATTGGTACTTTTATTTTTTGCTAGAGATTTGGTAATGTGATTAACAGGGCGATTTTGTGTAAGAGATTTATTTGCTTGCTTATTCGGAATCAAAATCTTTTGACTAGTCCAGCTATAAATTTGGGTAAAAATAGGAATGTTGTTAGAATTAGTAGCTGGACTATTATTTGACGGGATTTGCGTGTTATTAGATGAGATTTGCATATTATTTTCCATATTCTGTTGGTCAGATAAAATATTGTACCTTGATCCTTGCCTATTTTGATTCTTACCAAAATTGAAAATCGGACCGCTTTCTCTTGGTTGATTGGCTACCGGAACCGTTTTTCCTGGAACATTGCCTGACTTCTTTCTCTATGGCTTAGTGACCATCATCCAATTGTCGTAATCATTCTCCTCTTCTGGCCTTAACCCGGCAGCAAGAGAGTTTTCAGGGGGATGTAAAGCATCTTCATGTATGTTAGAGATCAAACTTGTATTTTGACAGTAGTCCTTAGGTTGCTCTTTGTGACAGTCTTCCAAATTGTGCCCTAGTTTACCGCATTTGAAGCATATCATCTTAAGTCCTTCATACTGTATGCAATAAACTTTACCATTAAGACGGAATTTGGACAACAGGGGTTTCGAAATGTCAACCTCAACACTCATACGAATAAATTGACCTTGCTCCGCATGAGCTGTATTTTTATCTATGCGTAATACCTTGCCTATTTTGATCCGACTTTCTTGAGAAAGGCCTCATTAAAGTATTCCACTTGGAGGCTTGGGATACGAACCCAAGTCGTCAAGAACTTTATGGAATCCTCGGAGGGGACGAAATTTGGAATCTATTTCCTTATCGTTAAGTAGTGGTCATCAATCATCCAAGGTCCTTGCGTGAGTACGAATTCATAGTCCTGTTTTGATTTAAACCTTGCTACGTAATACGACCCACTGAGATCGGTGAGGGTTAGTTTACCCTTGATCGACCACTTCGCTTGTAACTTTCTCATTAGAGATAAATACCCTATCTTTTTGTCAAACATTTTGATTATTATAGATCGTCGACATAGTTTACGAATATTTGCTTTTTCTTCTCTGGTAAGCGTTATGCGTGGACAATGGGTATCTTCATCCTCTGGACTATCCTCTTTGTCGTCCTCTGAGTCGAACCCGAAGTCGTCTAAATAAGAGTCTTCTTCCATGGCTGAATCTGATCCAAATCCCTGTACCGTCTCTCGATAAAAAAGAATGGGTGTTGGATATTTCCCAGAATTTGCCGGTGCCAACGGAATGGATATATTAGTGATAGGTGAGATAACAAGGGTGTTAATAAATTTACTTAGGTGCATCGTTTTGCGCTTCGAATTCTTTGTGAGAGGTGGGAATGATGAATCAGGGCTTTTTAGCAGAAGATCGAAGTTTGGGTTCGCTGGATGAAATATGGAGGTCTCCAGCGGGAGACCATTGGGGTTTTCAGTCATTTGAAAAACTTCTTTCTCTCTTTCTCTTTCTATCTCTAGAATTTTTGATACCAAAATTTATACATGCTATCATTAATTATACTTGAATTCTTATCTAACCGAAATTTGGAAAGTCAAAAGATAGAAATTTAGCAACATTATAATATAGGTGACACATGACATAATAAAATGGATTAGTTTGACTTTTAATAATATTGTATTGATAGATATAGATAAATATAAATATAGATATTCCCTCAAAAAAAATACAGATATAGATATAAATTGTTGTTTAATTTTCTTAACAAATAAAAAGCAAAATTTTAATAGTTATTGTGCTTTAATTTATATTTAATGTTACAAAAAATTTCAACTTTTTTTTAAATAATCAAACAATAAACCTTAAAATTTAAAACTTAGTATTTTTTAATTTTAATTGTTGGTTAATTTTCTTAACAAATAAAAAGCTAAATTTTAATAGTTATTGTGCTTTAATTTGTGTTTTGTTTAATTTTTTTATGTTTTTCTATTTTTTTCAAACTAAGATGTGGCATGCTCTAAGGTATTAGAAAGGTGAATGGTGAAAGCTAACGCTTAGTCTTGCCTTTTATATAATAACATAAAAAGGCATGTTGAGCTCCTATTGAAGTGTCACTTGTCATCCTCAACTTCTTGCCACACATCACCCTTTTAATAATCTATATATATTTATAAAAGTGGCTTTTTTCGAGCATTCTAGAGCGTCCACATCATCAAAAATAAATTTAGGAAAGTATCATAAATATTTATTTTTGACGTAAAAAATAAAGTGGAGAATCTTTTATTATTATAATATATATATTTCCTAAGTTATATTCAAGTGATATTTTCAATTTTTATATAAAAACTTTTCCATTTCATTTGACAACAAAGTATTGTTAAAAAAAACTATGAAAATAATATAATTAGATTCGTGATAAAAAATGCTATCATTAGAATGTAAATTTTATATCATTTGCACATACTAAAGATAGTGTACCTCTTAATTTTTAATACATTATATGTCTCACATTGAAAAATAATGGAGGTGTGCAGAATATACTACGTATAAATAATAGAATTATCCCACATTGCAAGATTAACAAATTGGGTTAACCCTATGATTATTATAAATAGGAGGCATCCTTGAAACTTAGGTATTAACCCAAATCTTTTGAGTCTCTTAAGTATTGTCTTAAAGAGATCTTAAAAGTTTGTATCATATCTCCACAATATGATATAAAAAATAAAGTGGATATTTTTTAATTATTATAATATATATTTTATATATTATATATCCAAGTCATGTTTATAATTTTTATATAAAAATATTTTATATTTCATGTGATAAAAAGCGATCGTAAAAAAATTATATAATTAGATTTGGAATAAAAAAATAAAATTATTAGAGTATGAATTTCATATCATTTGCACAAAAAAGAAAAAGAAAAAAGAAGTATTATTATTAATAAACAGTATAGGATGTCGAATTAGGTGAGAAATAGAAGATGTGCTTCTTAGTATGTTATATGTTACGCATTGAAAAATAATATAAGTGTGATGAACATACTACGTATAAATACTAGAATCATCACATATCGGAAAATTATCATAAGGTGGGGTTATGCAATTATAAATAATAGAATTATCCCACATCGAAAGATTAACATAAGGTGTGATGATCCTATGATTATATATATGAGTCATCCTTTGAACTTAAATATCAACCCAAAATTTTTCGAGTCTCTTAAGTATTATCTTAAAGAGCTCTTATATGTTACAGTTGTCTTATATGTTACATTTGTTATGCTCTAACAGTTAAATTGATACAAGTCACCTTGATTTTTTTGATTCAATTATCTAATTATATTATACTTTAGAGTTTTTTTATAACTGCTACCACGAGTAAACCACTTTTTGAGAACTACTACCAAGGTAAAAAAAAAGTTTAAAATCTGGTACCATATTCATTGTTTCGGTTAAAAGTCAGTACCAATTCATTAAACAAGACTAAATAAATGAATCTCAGCGCCATTCATTTCAAATCTTTAGTAAGTTATATTTTCTCTTCCTATTATACCCTTCCCCTCTTCCTTGTAACATTTTCCTCTTCCTTATAACACTACAATCTTCTACTCCATTAATCCATCTTTAATCTCTCCTTTATTTTTCTTATTTCATCAGGTAACATTTCCTTTCAAATTAATCTACTCTTTCATTTTCTCTTTCAATCTCTTCTATTAGTTAACATTTCCTTTCAATTCATTCATTCTCAGCCCTTCTACTCCATCAACTCCCGTCGAATCAAGGGTAATGTAAAATTAGTATATTAAACAATGGGTTAATACAATTTTAGATAAAGGAAAGCTATCAACTTTCTAGAAAACAACCAATTGAATTAGTCAAATCTATGCAATCAACCGAGTTTAAAGTGATAACAAAGACAAAAGTTTAATTAAAGAAATCAATGGAACAAATTTCAATGAAATTAAAAAATCGAAAAATTAGGGTTTTATGGAATCTAATAAAGATTCAATCATACAATCTAATAAACATTGAAATTTGTACTACTAAATTGAAGGTTGATTAAGAATAAAGAGTAAAATAGGAAAGGAAACCTGAGAATGAGTAGAAAACATCGCCAAATAAAGGGCTTTCCAGTTAAATAAACTGAAGTGAAGAAAGTGAATTTTGTTAGGTTAAATTCTTCAAATGAGTAGGTTAATTTGATAGAGTATGAGTGATGAAGTTGAAAATTTGAGTAATGAAGGTGAATTTGATATAGTAGAGTGATGAAGTTGAGGAGTTATGTCTGGGTAAGAAAGGGGGAAAGGTTGAAGAAGGGGCAAAGGTTAAATAAGGGGTAGTTTAGTCTTTTCACGTCAAAAATTGGGGCTCGGTGTGAATTGGTACTGACTTTTAACCGAACTAATGAATATGGTACCAGTTATTAAACTTTTTTTACCTTGGTAGCAGTTCTCAAAAAGTGGTTTACTCGTGGTAGCAGTTCTCAAAAAACCCTATACTTTAATCTAACAATCGAACACCGGTAAGACTAACTAACAAATGTAACAATAAGTATGCACGATCTCAATAATTAATAAGTCTTAAAAGCGATTAATATTGATTAATGCAATTTAATGAGAATGAAAATATAAAAATGAGTTAGGTATATTACATGTCACACATTGTAAAATAATAAGATCTGGTGAACATACTATGTATAAATAGTAGAATTGTCCCACACCGGAAAATTACCATAAGGTGTGGTCATCCTATTATAAATAGTAGAATTGTCCCACATCGAAAGATTAACATAAGGTGTGTTGATCCTATTACTATTTATAGTAGAATTGTCTCACATCGAAAGATTAACATAATGTGGGGTGATCCTATGATTATAAATATGAGTCATCTTTGGAACTTAAATATCAACCCAAAATCTTTTGAGTCTCTTAAATATTGTCTTAGATAGCTCTTATAAGAGTTTGTATTATTATCCCCACAACAGTGTAATTTATTTGTATTATATTTTTTATTTTGGTGGTTTTACAATTATATAATTATATATTGTTATATCATCTCCTTTTCTACTCAAATTTAGTAGTTTAACAATAAGTTATTTACTTTTTAATTTTTAAGCTGAATTTTTAAATAGCGAACATACATCAGTAGTATTCTTATTATATAGGAGACTTTAAAAGTAACGTTACATAATGTTAATTTTTCAAGTTTTAACATTTTTTTCATCTAGAGAGTTCAACCCTTAAAAACTACTCCCTCCTATTTTCTATGTTGTTCCCTTTTCTTTTTTCCTCAAGAATTAAGACAATCAATTTGGACCACACATTACACATGACCCCACATGTAGTTGATTTTTAACCACACAAACTTGTCCAATAAAGAAAAGAGGGAACAACAATGAAATTGGATGTAAAGGGAAAGGGGAACAACATAGGAAATTGGAGGGAGTACTTATTATTTGTAAGAAAAAATGTTAATTTTATACGTAAGAAAAACTTTCGACTTTAGATAAGATTAGTTTGTTAGCAATAAGATAAAATTGCACAAATATTACCTATATACATGCGAAAAACATTAGACTCTAGATAAGATTAGTTTGTTAGTATTTGCTCATTATTAATCGGATTGGATGTTGAATATATGAATAATATTAACATATAGTATTTGCTCATATTATTAAATATTAAATATAACTACTATTAGATATAATGAGTAGCAATTGTCCGTATTTCGGTGATTCGGGTTGGATGTCGATCTAGGTGTGAAAAAGATGATGTATTTATTAGTATGTTATTTGTCCCACATTGAATAATAATTGAGGTGTTGTGAATATACTACGTATAAATAATAGATTTGTCCCACATTGAAAGATTAGCATGCATAAGGTAGGGTGATCCTATGATTATAAATAGAAGTCATCCTTGAAAGTTGGGAATCAACCCAAAATCTTTTGAATCACTTAACTATTGTGAAAGAAAGCTCTTAAGAGTTTCTATCATTAACGGTTAAAATTAAAATTTAACAAACTATAATTTTGTTGTTACTAAATTGTACTTATGTTTGCTTATAATGGCCAAAGACATAGACGGATTTATCTTTTATGCCTTTACGCGGTGGAATGATAGCAATAAGATGATAGTATACATTACATGTGCTTTGTGAAAGAAATAACATAAAAATGAACTTTATGTATCAGTAATTAGAAGATTAATTATTATTATTATTATTTTATTATGTAAGACGGTCTTATTAATTGAACAAAAAATTTTTGAAATGACTAACTTATGAGAATGACATGTGTAAGTAAATTGTCCATATTTAAAGGGTAGGTTTATGGTTCAAACAAAATATATACTCACTCCGTCCCAATCAATAGTTTACATTTGCTATATTCTCCCTACCAAAAGATAGCAAATGTAAACTATTCATTAATTTCACACATGTCTTTGAATTAATCATAAGGGTTATCGATCAAAGCGTCCTCATTGGCTTACACTTATGATGATTAGTAGTTAATAAATTTTGCTAGAATTCGAGATAACAAAGCTTTAGAGGCTATTTAATGCTTAGAATCAAGTACGTATCAAGAGACCATAAGGAATTATGATATTTCATTTTTTAAAAATTATGTGACACCCAGATTTGAACTTCGAAACACTATCTTTATATTAATCATAAGGGCTATCAAAGCGTCCCGATTGGCTTACACTTATGATGATTAATATTCAATAAATTTTGTTAGAATTCGAGATAACAAAGCTTTAGAGACTACTTAATGCTTAGAATCAAGTATGTATCAAGAGATCATAAGGGATTAAGATATTTCATTTTTTCGAAACACCTATTCGATAATGTTCTATAACTTAGTTTTAAAATAATCAAGGTTATTTCAAACTAGTTAGTAATAAACATATCTTATGTATTACGTAGCTTATATTTTACCATAATTGTACCGTAAATTCCGTAAAAAGAAAGAAATACAAACATTACTCTTTTACTTCCTTCCCTGCCTCTTCGTACAATTTGACAAAAAAAAACTGAAAAAGAAATTAAATGTCTCAATTTATTACCCCATTTATTTACACAATATCATAAAAGACTATCCTAATTATAAGAAGGGTTTTTCTATCATGTGTCCACTAGGCACATGTTAAGAAAACCAAAGGATTAGCCACCAACCTTCTCATTCAAAGAGACTTACTGAATAATTAAGCCAAAGGGTCGGAGAGCACTACGTTCCTTATGTACGTTCAATGGACAACTGAAGCAGCTCCCGGACTTTACTAATTATTACCCGTATTAAATGTCTTTTTTTTTTTTTTTTTTTTTTTTGACAACTGTAAAGAAAGTTTCTACAATCTTATGGCCTGCCGAGCCAGGCCCTGAGCCACACTATTAAGGTGCCTCGGAATAAAACAAAAACTCAAACAATGAAAAAAAACCTAGCAGAACTATGAATCTCCTCCAGTAAATCCTTAATCAGATGATCCGTTTTAGTCAAATCAGCAATCACATTGATCAAATGTAGACAATCCGAAGAAATGTCCAGATGGAGTAGCCCTCTAGATCTCGCCCATGAAACCACATCCCTGACGCCGAGGGCCTCGGCTTGGAGTGTCGATTCCGCTCTAGTGCTCACCTGTCTGCGCATACACTCACGCCCCATCTCATCATATGCCACCCATCCGAAAGCCGCCTTGAAAGACCGATCCCAACTCGCATCCACCTTAATCCGAAGAGAAGAGCAGGAGCCCGGTTGTCCAATCATGTGAAAAGGGATACCATTCCGTAAGTCCGCTTTTTGCTGATCAATCTGGTCCCCAACGCTCCCTTGAGGCTCTTTGCGAACATCCTTATTATCCACCTGATTGTTTAGAATATGCACCCTCTCCTTGATAGAATCAAACAAGACACCAGTCAAAACCTGCGGGTTGGTCGCTAGACCTTCAAATTTTACCTTGTTTCGAATAATCCATAGGCCCCAGATAATGGCAATGAAGAGAATAACTCTTCTCAGTCCTTCCTCCTGTTTTCCCAGGTATTGGACCCAGTCAATAATCCAATCGGTCATAGTAAGATGCTTAGCGCCTTCCACCCTGATCCCAAGATCCGACCCCGCCCAAATCCTAGCCGAGGAGGCACAGTCCCTAAAAAGATGCTCAACAGACTCCAAATTACTATGCTCAGCTCCACATAACCCACAGAACACATCTTCCCCCATATTTCTTTGTTGGAACTCGTGTCCCACTGATAACGTACCCGTAAATATCCTCAAAATCAGAATCTTCCAAGTGTTAGGAACCGGCATAGTCCATAGGTGCTTTTGACAAAACACCTGTCCACGTTTTCCCAGTCTAGTGAAGTCCTTTTGGGATCCCTTCCTGGTTATATACTCCTCGAAGAACAACCCATAGCCGCTTTTTACCGTAAAACACCCATGGTTTGAGAAAGGCCAATACACCTCATCTTTTAGTCCCTCCGTCCTAAGCCTGGTTGCCAGAATCCTTTCTGCGTGTTCCTCTACAAAAACGGACCGTATGAACTCTTCATTCCATTGCCCATTTGGTGATACTAAATGACCCACTCGCAAATCCACAAGATGAACATCCCCATGTCCTAGCCAGCAATTCTTTGGTTCCGGGAACTCCCCTCCCACCCACCTTGACGTCCAAACATTCAAACGGGAGTTACCACCAGGCTTCCACCCCAAAAAACCTTTGAGGTTCTGAAAACCATACAGGATGCTGCGAACTCCCCACGAGGAACTAGTACCTGAACAAGGTACCGATTCCGCATCAACAATTTGAGTCCCGAAAAGCTTTTGCCTAAAAACCTTGCTGAAAAAAGACCTATCACCCGAGATCAATCGCCATCCATGCTTAGCCAACAATGCTTTATTCAAACATTCAATATTGCGAATCCCCAACCCTCCCTTACATTTAGGAAGGCTCAGGAAGTTTTTGCTACACCAGTGAACACTCTTCCCAAGTTTACACCCCGTCCACCAAAATTGTGCCAAGAGAGAGTTAATCTTCCTTGCCACACTTACCGGAATCTTAAAAACCGATAGAAAGAAATTTGAGAGATTGGAAAGGACCGAGGAAACTAGAGTCAACCGCCCCGCCGGTGATAGAAAAATACCATTCCATGAAGAGATCCGCTTAGTAACATGATCCACCAATGTTTGAAAAATGTCCCTCTTAGACTCTTGAAATTCAGCAGGGATACCAAGGTATTTCCCAATTCCTTTATTATTCCGGATGTTGAAGCCTTTTAGAATTCGTTGTATCGCTGCCAGAGTCATATTCGGACTGAAGATGATTCCTGATTTTGCTGTATTTAATCTCTGTCCAGAGGCCTCACAATAATCACTGATCAAAGTTTTAAGATGATAGGCTGAATCTCCCTTATCCTTGAAGAAGAAAATCGCATCATCGGCAAAGAACAAGTGAGTCATTGGTTGTACCCCTCTGCATAAAGTAAACCCATGCAACCTGCCAAACTCTCGGGCATATTCAATATTCGCCGAAAGAACCTCCATACACAGAAGGAAGAGAAAAGGAGATAGAGGATCTCCCTGACGAAGACCACATTTGGGCTTGAATTGAGGTAAAGGTATACCATTGAGAAGCACCTCATAACTCACAGTGGTAACACAGCTCATGATAAGTCTTACTAACTTTAGCGGGAAACCAAACTTAATCAACGTCATTTCCAAGAAATCCCAGCGTATCCTATCATACGCCTTACTCATATCCGCTTTAAAGGCGCACCGCCCCTGAGATCCTTTCTTGAATCGCGATATGTTGTGAATCGCCTCATGTGCCAACAAAATATTATCGCTAATATTCCGACCCGGCATAAAAGCATTTTGGAATTCACTAACCAGAGAACCCATAACCTTAGCAATCCGATTCGCAATACATTTGGTGACCACACGCATGATAACATTACACAGACTTATGGGCCGGTAATCTGACACTCCTTCCGGAGTGTCATTCTTAGGGATAAGAGTAATAAAAGTTCTATTTGATTCCCGTAAGACTCTCCCCGAGTTTAGAATGGACAAAACCGCCTTTGTAAAAACCTGTTTAACCATGGACCAGCATTTTTGATAAAAACACGCGGGAATACCATCCGGACCCGGAGCTTTAAAAGCCCCCATTTGAAAAACTGCGGTACGTACCTCCTTTGCCGAAAACGGTCTAGCTATACGATCAGCCTCATCATGATCAAGCCGTGATGACACATGATTAATGACGCGCTCCAAAGGTGTTGTATCAACTGGTGTCACATCAAAACTTGAAGCCTGGTACAAGTCCATGAAAGCATTTTGAAAGATTTCACCGACCTCCGCATCATCATACCTCCACTGACCATCCTCGCCTCTTATGCCATGAATAAGATTCCTCCCAGACCTTCCCTTGACCCAGTTAAAGAAGAACTTTGTACAAGTGTCTCCCTCCACCGTCCACCGCAGCTTAGCCCGTTGCTTCCAATACTTCTCAGCCGCAATTGCGAACTCCCGAAGTTCCGCATGGGCTCTCATATAGTCCTCTTCGCCTCTCCCCGAACAAGCAGCATTAATCCCATGTTCCAATTTCCGGTCAAAACCATCCCACTTCTCATTCCATTCTGCCTTTTTATTTAAAGTCCATTTCTTAACGCAACTTCGAACTCTTGCCAACTTTCGAGTGATACGAAACGCCGGAGACCCATTGTCATCAATGCCCCAGGCATTCCGAACTTGCTCCAAGCACTCCTCATAATCCAAAGCCCAAGCATCCAATTTAAAGGGTCGTTTACCGGTGGTACGGGTGAGATTCAGATCCACCTCAATCGGAGCATGATCTGAAAGTTGAATTGGATAATGTTTAATACCAGTATCCGGGAAAACAGACAACCAATCCTTAGAACCCAACGCTTTGTCCAACCTTTCATAAACTCGCTTATCCCCTTTTCTATTATTACACCATGTAAACCGCGGCCCCTTATAAGGGATATCCACCATCTCATTTCTTAATTTCCACAAAGAGAAATCCTCCACACCCTCAATCGGTCTTTGACTAGTACTAAGTTTATCACTTCGATATTCCACTTGATTAAAATCCCCAACGATAAGAAAAGGAAGAGAACATGTATCAAGCCAACTCTCTAAGTCTAACAAAACCGGTGCCCGCATATGTACATTCGGCGCACCATAAAAAAGAACAAGATACCATAATCGTCCATTATATTTCTCCACTAGAAAGATGATAAAATTATTACAAGCTTTGACTAACTTAAACTTCGACTCCCTTCTCCACCCAACCCAAAGACCACCCGAAGAACCAACCGCCTCCACCCCAAAATTCTCCACAAAACCAGAAGAGCGAAACAAAGGGAAAATATGACTCGGACTACATTTAGTGTAACACCCCGATATTCAGAGGAGCCTTAACTAGGCCTTCCTTAGCATATAAGGGCGTCACCATCTCGGTTGCCCGAGGTAAGTAATTATCAAACGTCAATAAAAGAACTATTAAGTTGTGTTACAAGTGATTTAAACCAAAATACAATACAATGTTACAACTCAAGGACTACTCGCTATAACCGTCACAACTCGTGAAGACTCATCCCCGCCGGAAATCGCCTATCAACATCATCAACACTGTTAAGACCGACTGCTCACCATAAGGGATCACGGCAGACACATAACAAACAAACAACCACACAAGGTCAGTACTGAGACAAGACAAGACAAGACAAGACCACAGCAACTACAAACGACAACACAAAGAACGATATCAGTCTCAACCGCAATCACCATAATCCGACCAAAACATCATCGATCGTCCACTTTGGACCAGATCCCGCCGATCTGGGGACCGCAGCCGTTCCCACCTAAGCCCCGGTCATCAAACGAGCGATAACCCTGTCCATTAATGTGCACATCCCCTTTCGTGGCGGGTTCCACGAAGGGCGAAACTAGGGCGTGAAGTCACTCCCGCAAGTGACCCCACTCAGCCGAGAACGCATCTCGAGAACCATCAACAAAGAACCGCAACCACAATCACAACACATACAAAACGCTATACCAAACAACCGCAATATTACCACAACGACTGACACACTAGACCGTCTACAGAAACTGAGTAGGCGAACCTACCTTTAAGCGACCGCAACCAATCCATGCCGACAGATAACACATCCAGCAACCAAGCAAAGCCTATTACCAAGATGCAAATCTCTATTACTACAAGCAAAACCCTAACTATAGAAGCAAAGGCACGGATGATGAATATGACATACCTAATAGGGAAAACTCCGCAAGAGACCGCTACCCGACTCAAGAGACGCTCTCCTAAGGCTCAAGAATCTTCAAAAGGCATCCATGGAGGTTTTGAGGTGAAGGGAAGGGAAAGAGGCGGCTGAAGGATAGGAGGAAAGTGGCGAAAGTGATATGCGGATCTAACAAAACGCGATATATAACCCCCGCTGGAAACTGGGCACTCGATCGAGTACCCAACCTACTCGATCGAGTAACCCCCTACTCGATCGAGTAACCTAGCTACTCGATCGAGTAGCCTCTACTCTATCGAGTACCACTCTTTCAACTCAACTCTAGATGACCTCGGCACCTAACTCTAAGGTCATCCCGCTCCCAAGGTCAGTCAACGATGGTCAAAGGGTCCCTAGAAAGGGCGGGTATTACATTTAGTCTCCATTAGAAAAACGAAATCATAAAACTTACTACCTAATAACGCTCTTAGTTTCGGAATTGTAGGGGCGAGCGTGTTATTTAGACCCCTACAATTCCACACAAGTCCCATCATGGCGAAAGAGGAGGTTGTGAAGGCCCAACCTCCGCAAAGCCGTCAATATCAGCTGCTCCACCGTTCACAGATGGAATTGATGAGTCACTAGAGTCCACCATAACCACATCTTCAATGTTAACCCTAAAAGCCCAAGGTTGCTGTGTAGTTGCTGCTACTGTCTTTGCCTGATCTTCCTTACCAAGTCCAGCACTCCCCTTGCTCCTCTTAGCCAGGCGGTACAGATACGCCATTGCATTTCCCGTTGATAACTTTGCCTCCTCAGGGATAATATAATCCCCTACATCAGTACAGCACTTCCGTTTCCTAGCAGCTCCCATGACATCTTTATACTCCTCACGCAGATCAGAACAGTGATAAGCTTCCACCAAACCAAGGCACCCATCAGAATTGCTTCCCACTGGTAACTCTGCAAACAGCTTAGCCTTATTCCCAACAGGAGGAATATCAAAAAACCTTAAATCCTTACCTTTACCCGGTCCTAGTTTAACTTGACAGGCCTCCCTTTCATACGCATCCTGTAATAATTTTTCAAGAGGAACCAGATTTGAAGAGCCCTCCTCAATCTCCTTCCCTTTCCTTTTAATAGCAGCTGATTCAAAAGAGGGTTGCTGAGTTGTCCTTTGATCAGGCTCAGCTTCAGGGAAAGATGAAGTGGAACCCTGCTGCCCAGACATAGAACCCATCCCCACAGCAGCCTGTTTCAACTCAGACTCCCCATCAGAATCATCCGAGGAGATGATGATAATCTCCCTATCACTGTCACTAGCCGTATCATGATGGGAGTCAGACTCCATAGCCATTGTCTCATTTGACATAGGCCCCTCAGAATTTGAGGAAGCCTCATCATCAGCATCCACCATGTCATCAGCAACATGTTGGGCTCCTGCCCCAACCACATCAGCATCCTCCACCTTCTCCGCTGAACCCACGAGCAGGCTCATCATCTCCTCCTCAGCAGCTACCTCCCTCCTTGGCCTAGAACATTGCCCCACTTCCCTAGTAGTGAAACCAGTTGAAGTATGATACCAGTTAGGTAAACCTCCTTCAGGAGGCTCAAAGGCCTGATTAAAACCCCTCTGTTCATCCTCTACTCTTGCCCACCCTAAGTCCCCTTCAATCCTATTCAAGATAGCATTCTGCAACCTTTGATCCCTATCCACCAACCCGCTTAAACTGTCTTGTTTAGAGAAAATAACATACGGTCCTCAGCCTGCAACTGCATAAGGACCCCCTGCTGAAGTAGATTTGGCTCAGCAGGCCCCTCCAACTCCTCACCAGCCGTGTGATACTCATCATTATTCACACCCTCTTCATCCAACCACCCTCCAGCCCCTGGAACTCCCCCACCTGTGGTGCCATGATTTACAGATGTCATTTCCACTTCCTGAACTTGAGATGTACCCACTCCTCTCCTAATAACTTCCAGATTGCCTTCCTCCTGCACCTCAGTCATCACAACATCCTCATTTGCCCTAGTCCTAATAATGCCAGTACCATTAAAACCCCCATGAGCATGAAATCCTCCACTAGACCCAACACCAATGTTTCCATTTCCTGATGCACCCACCCCTTGATTTCCAACCCCCTCAGCAGCCCTCTCCTCAACATGGAACACCACAGGCCCAGCAAAAGGCTGAGCCGTGACAGCAAACATCATACCAGGTAAGACCCTGCCCCCTGGGGTGATCCCTAGCTCAAAATCAACAGCCCTTTCCGGTGATTCCCATCTTCTTCTCCTCCTTGGCATCCTCGTAGGATCTCCCAATTTGACCCTTGAAGACAGAAACTTGGTTGTTGATGGAGTGGCACGAAGGTCTAAATTGAACATCGTGTGATTACTATTTGCTTGATAAACAGGAAAACCTCTTGCCACAGACCTATCTAACATCCCATTTACACTCGACACCACTGTCATTAAAGACTCCCTACACTGTGACCCTTTATGACCAATCTTGCCACACCTAATGCAATATTTGAAGACTTTCCATATTTGAATTGCACCCATAAAAGGTAACCCCCCTCCATGGCTAGGAAGAACCCAGGCATCAGTGGTTCATTAAGCCTTAAATACACCCTCAATTTCAAATAATCCTCATCAGGTACCAGGTGGAAAGGTTCAATATGAAATTGATGACTGAGCAGCTTACCTGCAATCTTAGCTACCTCCATATTCAGATATTCGAATGGCAGGCCACATACACGTACCCCAATTTCAGCATAGGGGAACCTAACAGTGCGTGGCACCGTGTCAGGAAACCACTTGGAAAAGACCATCACTGCTCCATCTATGGTGGCAGTGGTCCTTTGTAGCAGAGCCTCCATATCCTCCACCGCTGTACAGTGGAAGACATACACCTCCCCCATGCGAAAAGCCGTGACCCTACCATTAGTAGTCCATTTACGTCTGATAACATCATTCAAAAGTTCAGCTTCAAACAGGCGATAGTCCACCAGAAACCCCAAGACACACAGACCCCAGAACTCTCTGGCCTTACCCAGCTCAGATGGGTCAATGTTGATGACACCACCTGAGCGAGGGTATCTCCAGATATTAGCGTGAAATGAGTTCTTGGGATTAAACGCAATTGAGGGAGGTTGTTGCTGAACATGTTGGTGTCCACCCAGAAGTTGATCCCCCAACTCATTCACCCCCACAGCCTGGTCATTACTCGCTGGAAAAAACTCACCCTCCATACTCAAAGAAGACAAAGAACTTAGAGAAGAAGAAGTTGGAGGAGATTTTTGAAACTGAAACTTGTATCGAGATTTTTTATGTGAGTGAATAAGATTAATGGAATGTGATGATTGTGATACAAATCCTGAAGCCATCAGGTTTGATTTAAATAGGAAAGGTCAAACGAACAAACACTCGTTACTAAGGAGAATTAGCAGCGTCTTTGCTAATCAATGCAGCCAAATGACCAATCAGGATCCAATAAATTCTTGAGCCCCCCAATATGCCCAAAACTCCAATACCAGTAACTAATAGGAGTAGTAAATAGGCAGCTATTAAGATTCTTTCATAAGCACCTAAAATCGCCTCTTCGAAAAAAGCCCAGAAAAATTAGGGTTATTCACCCCCAATTAAATACACACTTCAGTAATGATTAATATAGGTTTAACAGCTGAAAAATTGAAAGAAAACCACCCCCAATCAAAGACGAGAGTGACTGTAAGAAAAAACTTGGGAAGATCAAAGAACAAAAGGGACAAAATTAAGATTCCCAGAAAAAGCACTCTTTGAAATCAGACCACCAATTAAACACACTTGCTCACAATCATGAGCTAGCTATAGCTCGAGCAAAAGAGAATAACTGGGAAGATTAATCAAACAAATAGGATTTTCAGATTACGAATTTTGGAGTACGCGAAAAAAGCTCCCCTATTTGGGAGAAGGGCTCTCTAGCTAGAGAGAGAAAGTTTTTTAGAATAAATGACTTTTTTTATTAAATGTCAAATGAGGCACTAAATAATAGTTGTCTTGCCTCTTAGAGTCTTAGCATAAATTCACAAACAAAGTTTTACATTCCCTCTATATGATTTCTGACTATAAAATAAAGGTCCTCTCTAATATTTCTCACTGCTCAAGGGGACTATAAATGGTTGGTGTTAATTGATTATAAGAGAGTTTGATGTCTCAATTATTTCGTTATCCTTTTGAACGTGATAATTTCTGATGGCAAATTATATTAGATGGTTCCTCAGCCCTTCTTTATCAATCTCGGTCAAGGCAAGTACTATGGACAATGTCAATTCTACTTATACTTACGCAACCGGGTGCCAATAATGATAGAGCTCATTGATCATATCATATTTCTACTTTTGACGAAAAGGATTTGAGATTTATGATTACCTCCGGTAAAATCTATTTGATTTGTCCTTTTTTTTATAGCATGTATAGATGTTCATCAAATTTGAATTATTACTATAATGTATATTTGGTATCTCAGTAATTATTGGCTTATATACAAATAACATAATGACGCTAGGAAATATTTGGTTGTGATTTGTGAGTTCTATAGATGACAGGAAAAGAAATACTACTATCAGAAAACTGCATCATATATCATTAAATGTGCATCTACTCTTCTGCTTTAACGGGCGAACTTGGAAATTGGGTTCTGAGTGCTCGTGCTGCTATTCATTTGCTTATGGTCAAGCGCTTAAAGCACGACATTAAATGTTGGCACTTCATATTTGGACTATGGTGTAACACCCCCATACTCCAAGTGTCTTATCAGGACCACTCAGGTATAAGGATGCTACCATCTCGGTTACCCGAGGCAACGATAATCAAATAGACAATAACGAAACAACATTTAAATAGTAATACTTTAGCGAAAGGTTACAATCCAAAACCAAAACCAAAATACGAATACAAGTTCTCAAACCAACTGTGTACTGAGCTAACTGAAATGTTTATTAAAACTACTAAGCTACAGCGGAAGACTTCTATCATCAGACGGTGGCACATCCCAGCTATCCCAGTAACTCGACTCATACCGCTCAATAATCGCTCACCATCCCCGAATGGATCACCAGCAGATTTTAAAACATTAAACGGGTCGAGTACTAATCACACAATTTATATAAATTAACAACACAGTAAAACAAACAGCTCAATCATCAAAGATATTCTCTGAACTCCAAACCCAACTCCACAATCCTGACTACACACTAAAGTGTGTAGCCCTGCCAGAGTGCCCATCGCAACAGGTCACTCCTCGCCGCCAGTGGGGGACCGCAGCCATTCCCACCTAAGCCCCGCTTATCTCCATCGAGCGATAAACCCAAATCCATTAATGTGCATATCCCTTCTGTGGCGGGTTCCACAGAAAGCGAATCATGGGCGTGAAGCCACTCCCGCAAGTGACTCCACTCAGCCAGGGACGCACCCCGAAGAACACAGACAGATACAATCAATCACAACTACTATCAGCAACCAAATCCAGCAATCGTCACAATACGAGTATGATAATATTCAACAACCACAAAACACCACAACACATTATGGGACTAATACTGAGTAGGAAAACCCTACCTGGAAAGCACAACACAATCAGACGATCTCACAGCTGATATCAAAACGCTTCCTCTACGAATCCTCCTCCTAACATACAAACATACAATCACTACCAATCACAAAATACAACAAAACCCCCCAATTCCCAACATTAGGGTTTAACCAACTTTAACGAAACACTATAAAAACGGTATATAGATCTTACCCTCGACGCAAGGATCACAACGGTATAAAGAAAGGTAAAATCCGACCTTCCAAGCTCCGGGATTTGCCAACAATGCGATTGATGCGAAGAACGTAGTTTTATTTCTCTCTTTGAAAGTAATTAGGTTTTAAAAGTGTTTAAAGAAAAGTGACGGAAGGTATTATATACTTAATCGCATTATTAACAAAACCCGACAAATCAACCCCGTAAACCGGCTACTCGATCGAGTAGCTGAGGTACTCGATCGAGTGCCCCCTTACTCGATCGAGTATCTACGTTACTCGATCGAGTACCCAACAGGTCAGAAACTATTTTAAACTGCAACTCACCCTTACTCGACAGAGTAAGGCCTACTCGATAGAGTACCTAGAGACTCATAAATCCGTAGTATTACAGTCTTCCCTCCTTAAAAAGAACTTCGTCCCCGAAGTTCAAACCACAACAAAACAAAGACTCACATTACAACACTCCCGACTCAACAACCAAAACAACTCAACATAAAACATGTTACTAACCCAACTCAACCCGACTCAACGACAACCACCATACCGACACAACATAAAAAAAAGTATAAAAACACTTTGCGATCATCTCCTACCCCCTAAAAGAAACAAGGTTACGTCCCCGTAACCATACATACCTGATCAAAAAGGAAAGGGTAACGTTCTCTCATGGCCTCCTCTGCCTCCCATGTAGCTTCCTCAGTCTCATGGTTAGACCAAAGGATCTTAAGCAAAACTGTCTCACCACTCCTAGTCTTCCTAACCTTCCGGTCAAGAATCTGCTTAGGTACCTCAAGATATGATAAAGACTCATCTAGCTCTAAGCTCTCTGCCTCTAACACATGTGATGGGTCACTCACATACTTCCGTAGCTGAGATACATGAAACACATTATGCACTCTCTCTAGAGCAGCTGGTAAAGCCAGACTATATGCAACCTCTCCAACCCGCTCTAAGATCTCATAAGGGCCGATGAACTTCTAACTTAGCTTGCCTTTCTTCCCAAATCTCATAACCCCACGCATAGGAGACACTTTCAGAAGAACCTTATCCCCAACCTGAAACTCTATATCCCGGCGATGCAGATCTGCATAACTCTTTTGCCTATCCTGAGCTGCTCTCATCCGTTCCCTGATCATCTTAATCTGTTCAACCATCGCATGTACCATCTCTGGTCCTAGAACCATTGCCTCAGCACTGTCGTCCCAACAAATCGGACTCCTGCATCTCCTCCCATATAAAGCCTCAAACGGTGCCATGCCAATACTAGTGTGGTAGCTATTGTTGTAAGAAAACTCTATCAAATCCAACCTCTGTTCCCAGCTACCACCAAAGTTCATCACAAAAGTTCGTAACATATCCTCAAGAGTTTTGATCGTTCTCTCTGTCTGACCGTCTGTCGCAGGATGAAATGATGTACTCATCTTCAAAGTTGTTCCAAAGATTCCTGCAACTCTTTCCAAAACCTTGAGATAAACCTCGCATCTCTTTCAGATACTATGTCCTTAGGGACTCCATGTAACTTAAGCACATTCTTCCTATAAGCCATAGCTAATTGTGCTTTAGTTCATGTATCTTTCATTGGCATAAAGTGAGCTAACTTGGTCAGTCGATCCACTATTACCCATATCATGTTGTTACCCTGTTGACTCTTTGGCAAACCCACGATAAAATCCATAGAAATGGATTCCCACTTACACTCAGGTATCTCTAAAGACTGAATCTTACCTTGTGGTCGTCGTTGTTCCCCTTTAACTCTCTGGCATGTCAAACAACGGGCCACAAACTCAGCTGTTTCTTTCTTCATCCCAGGCCACCAAAACGTGTTCTTCAAGTCCTTATACAGTTTGACACCACCTGGATGTACTGAATATGGTGTACAATGTGCCTCTGTCATGATAGTCTTTTTCAGCTCCTCATCATTAAGGACACACCACCTACCATCGAACCTCAAACTACCATCTGTATGAATAGAGAATCGAGACACTGTCCCTTTCTCTACTCCAGCTCTCCACTCAACCATCTTAGGATCCAAAGCCTGTTTACCTCGAATACCATCATAAAGATCAGGCTGTACTGTCAAATCTCCCACAGCATCCCCTCTCTGCATCATATGTATCCCGAACCTCCCCACCTCATCTCTCAACCTCATCAAAGATAGAGCTGTACACAAGGAATGTACACTCTTCCTACTCAAAGCATCTGCAACAACATTGGCTTTCCCTTCATGGTAGATAATATCCATGTCATAATCGCCAATCAGCTCCATCCACCTCCTCTGTCTCATGTTCAACTCCTTTTGAGTGAAGATGTACTTGAGACTCTTGTGATCCGAAAATACCTTAAAGGTCGCCCCATAAAGGTAATGTCTCCAAATCTTGAGAGCAAACACCACTGCACCCAACTCTAGACCATGTGTAGGGTAGTTCTCCTCATACGGCTTCAATTGCCTAGAAGCATAGGCAATCACCTTACCGTTCTGCATCAACACACATCCCAACCCATTCTTTGAGGCATCTGTATAAACCTCAAAGTTCTCGATCCCCTCAGGCAATGCTAAGATAGGAGCTGTGGTCAAACGCTCCTTTAATGTTTGGAACGCCGTCTCACAACTCTCATCCCAATGAAACCTGTTCTCTTTCCTTATCAAAGCTGTCATAGGTCTAGCTATCTTGGAGAAATCTTTCACAAACCGTCTGTAGTATCCAGCTAAACCCAAGAAACTCCTGATCTCAGCAACATTCTTTGGTGATTCCCACTTTGTCACTGCCTCAATCTTTGCCGGATCCACAGTTACTCCCTCCTTAGATATCACATGCCTCAGAAAAGAAACTTTCTCTAACCAGAACTCACACTTGGACAGCTTAGCATATAACTCATGCTCCCTCAAAGTCTGCAACACAATCCTCAGATGCTCCTCATGCTCCTCCTTAGTCTTGGAGTAGACTAAGATGTCATCGATAAACACCACCACAAACTTGTCCAAAAACTGTCTGAAGATTCTGTTCATCAAGTCTATAAACACAGCCGGTGCATTAGATAACCCAAAGGGCATCACCACGTACTCATAGTGGCCATACCTCGACGTGAACGCTGTCTTTGGTATGTCCACCTCTCTAATCTTCACCTGATGGTACCCCGACCTCAAATCAATCTTGGAAAAGACTGTTGCACCACTCAACTGATCAAACAGGTCATCTATCCTTGGCAAAGGATACTTGTTCTTCACCGTCACTCGGTTCAGCTCTCTGTAGTCTATGCACAACCTCAAACTCCCATCTTTCTTCTTCACGAAAAAGAATCGGTGCTCCCCACGGCGATACACTAGGTCTAATGTATCCCTTCTCTATCAGATCATCTAACTGTTTCCTGAGCTCCTCCATCTCTTTAGGACCCATCTGGTACGGTGCCTTAGAGATTGGCCCCGTCCCCGGTTTCAACTCAACTGTGAAATCTATCTCCCTCTTCGGTGGCAACCCCGGAATCTCCTCTGGAAAGACATCTGCAAACTCTCCCACCACTGGTATCTGATCAACTGTCGGACTCTCTATCCGGTCATCTCTCACATGGCATAAAATCAAAGGGCATCCCTTCCATAGATAAGACTTCAAGGTGACAGCTGCAATCAACTTAACTTTGGGTTTGACCAGAAACCCACGATAAGACACACTAACACCCTTACGACCTCTCAAAGACACTTTCTTTTAATGACAGTCTATCTTAGCTTTATACTTTCCCAACCAATCCATCCCGACTATCATCTCAAAACCGTCAAAAGGTAACTCTAGCAAGTCTACAGGTAGATCAACTTGCCCAACTATCATAGACACATCTCTATACAACCTCCCACATGATACAGACTCACCCGAAGGTATAAAAACTTTCTCACTTACAGACTCATATACCCTCAAACCCAACCGTTTAACATGACTCGAAGATACAAACGACTGAGACGCCCCCGAATCAAACAAAACAAAGGTATGAATACCGTTAACAAGAAAAGTACCAGTGATAACATGTGCATCATCCTCAGCTGCTTTCTTGTCCATCATGAACAGACTTTCCATCGGTCTTGTCCACCTCCCCGGACAAGATCTTGGCTGATGTGGTCGGCTTAGCACCCGACCCCAGGTTGTTGTTGTTGTTCGTAGCTGGTTTCGATAAGAATTACCGCCATTGCGGTTACCTCCACTCGATAGCTCGACTTCCCGGTTAGACCATGACCCGGACGGTCTATTGCTCGCATAACTCGTGCGGGTCCCCGAGAATAGCTCCCCGAGCCGATCCTCGAAAAGCTCCGGTGCACTCGTGCATTCATGTCTCTTGTGGCTACACCGCCACGGCCCAAAGCAAGTCATCCCCAACTACCACTACTAATCACACGGCCACGCCCAAAGGAAGCCCCAAAGATCGAACCACGACCAAAAGAAAACCCTCTAGCTTGATTGTGGTTGCCTTTCTTGTGACTAGATTGGCCACCACCCTCACTCTCAGCCTTTCTTTTCTCAACACCCACTCTCTTCTGAGCCATCTCCACCAACCTCTCAGCTATCCCAGCCCTCTCATAAGCTTCCTTAACATCAGTAAGGACTCCTACAGTTAGCTTGTCCATGATCTTAGGGGTCAACCCCCTCTCAAACCTCAGTGCCAGGTTCTCCTCACTCAAACCCATATCCTCAGCATACCTAGACTTCTCATTAAACTGCTTGTAGTACTCAGCAACTGACATATCATATGTCATCTTAAACCCATCAAACTCCTCTCTCAGCTTACTCCTCACATGTTCCGGTACAAACTCTTTTCTCATAGCCCTCCGAAACTCTTCCCAAGGTATAACAGGTAAGCCCTGGTTCGCATACATCTCCCTAGCACTCACCTTCACCTTATCCCACCACTCGCCAGCTGCTTCCCTCGGGTAGAACGCAGCTTGTTCTACTCTCATCTCATCAGGACAGTGAATCAGGTCTAGTATGTTCTCCATCTCAAGATGCCAGTTGTCAAGAAGGTTTGGTTACCCGGTCCCCTTGTACTCTTTTGGGTTAAACCTCGATATAAAAACACGAAAGCGAACTGCCCATAACACACTCGATCGAGTGCCTAAACCTACTCGATCGAGTAAGAGGCTACTCGATCGAGTGCCCACCATACTCGATCGAGTGCCCCGACATCAGACCCCAAACAAACCTTCTGATCTCTAACATACTTGACCGAGTAGCCAGGCTACGCGATCGAGTGCCCCCCTACTCGATCGAGTGCCCTATATACTCGATCGAGTATCCAAAAACACGATTCTGGTTGTAAAAACGTCAAATACCCACTCGATCGAGTCGGACCCACTCGATCGAGTATCTCACCTACTCGATCGAGTACCCCATTACTCGATCGAGTCATGCTGACTCGTATATACTACCCGCATGCTATCTCACATATCCCAACATACTATGCAACTTTATAACTCGACATATAAAATAGTTAAGCATGCATTTCTACCAAGCTTTTCATATGATCAACAAAACAACTATATCATATTATCAAACGCCACATAGTAAATATCCAACATGCTTCTTGTTCAAACAACAGTTCTATATATACTTCACCAACCTTTCATGCACAAACTCAACCTTCTACTCCAATCATTCAACAATTACAGCATACTTCATCACATTCGCATACAAACTAGCAAACATCACATACTACCTTGACATATACCCCCCATGTGACCGGTTCAAAATTGTAGGGCGAGTTCGCGACTTTAGGACGTCTCCCAAGCCTTTGCATTCGCTCCTACAACCTTTACCCCGGGTTCATTTTAATTGACTCCCTATATTCATTAGATTCATTGGTTACAGGTTTCAGGATCGTCTCTCTGATACCATTTTGTAACACCCCCATACTCTAAGTGCCTTACCAGAACCACTCTGGTATAAGGATGCTACCATCTCGGTTACCCGAGGCAACGATAATCAAATAGACAATAACGAAACAACATTTAAATAGTAATACTTTAGCGAAAGGTTACAATCCAAAACCAAAACCAAAATACGAATACAAGTTCTCAAACCAACTGATGCGTGTCTTTTATATGATGTTTTACACCTCATTTTACACGCATTTCAGAGCTCAATTGTGTAGTTTTATGCTACTATTTGCCCCATTTCGTCTACTTTCGTATTTTTATGTAATATTGCAGATTTACGCGGAAATGAGTAGAAATCGAGACGAATCCGTCCCCGAGTACCTTGCATTGCTTTTGACGTGAAGTATTTACTCAAGGAACGAGCTTGGTACGCATTTCGAGGCCTGAAAGATAATTTTATGAAGAATTAGAAGCGGGCTATCAGCTAAAGCAGTCGATCGACTGACCTCTATGGTCGATCGACCAGAGCACGAGTTCCAGAGGGTATTGTTCAGTGCAGACCAGTCGATCGACCGGTTCTAGTGGTCGATCGACCAAGCCGCTAATCTGACGCAAATAAAAAGATCGAGAATTAAGAAGCCCATTGTATATTAGGTTAAGGAATAAGTGTTACGTATATTCCTATATAACGTAACCTAGGTTATTCAGAATAATAATCTAGTTTTTATCAAGCTTTAATTCAGTTTTATCACTAAGTTCCACATATACATTAGTTTAGGTTACTTCCGTTAATAAAGTTTCATTTCGCATTCGGTTTTTGATCTTTCTTCTGCAAATCCTCTACACGGTATTCATCTGTTTTAATTTTCAGTTTGTTTGCTTTCATTCGTAGTATAGAATTGCTAGGTTAGATCTCCCGAGTCGGAATTATCGCTTTACGTTATTTATTTGTTTAATTATTTCAAGCATGAATTCAGTAGTTTTATTCGTTAATTTTATTGTTGTTTTCATCATAGTCATGAGTAGCTAAATATCTTGTGCTAGGATGTAGGGGATCTGTAGAAGTAGGCGGCGTAGAATAGTACGACCTAAATCGCGCCATGGTCGATCGACTGGGTCACCTGGTCGATCGACTCGCCACGAGAGTTCAGCTTCGTTTTAATTAATTTAATCGCCGTGTTTGACGAATCGAGTGCACGCGACTAGTTGAATGTCTAGGATTTGACCGACCCAATAGAGATCGAAAGATAGGGAAGGGAAATAGCCTACCTAATTAAGACGACTAAATTAATAAGATCGAGAGATGAGTTAATTTAGCCTTTTTAGTCACTTTTCAGGACGAAAGTTAGTATTAGTGATATTAGGGACCTGTAGCGAGATCGAAAGATGCTACCTGTAAGAATGGACCGAGAGGACTTCTTATTTTCCCGTCTCACGTGTTTGTTTTAGACCTACCTAGTATACTGCCGCCGAAACTATAGTGAACCGACCATCTTAGCACCCTTTTAATTTGATTTTATCCGTTTATTTAGTTTACTGTCTTTTATTACCTTTAGCTATAGACCAAATCAAATCAAAACCCCCACATACTGTTACCCTTGGACTTAAATAGAACAACTATTAATTGCATCGCCTCCCTGTGGTTCGACCCTGTTACCACCAGCTTCTGTTAGTTTTAAGAGGTTTTATAAATTTATTTTTGGTGCACATGATACGTGCCTAATGTATAGTCTTTTTGGCCTATTTCAGCACGTATTTCTGTGCATTTCTATACTGTTTTTATAGTATTTTGCCCCGAATTGGCTACTTTGGTGTATTTTGTCCTTTTTATAGGAATGATCGCGAAAGTGGTGGAACCATGCTCCTTTTCGTCCTTTTTGCATGCATTTAGAGGAGACGGGATTGTCCCAGAGTGAGATACTGTATTTGGAAGCGTCGTGGCACGCATTACGAGGCATTTGGGTGAACACGTGAGCTGAATTGAAGATACAAGTGCTCGATCGAGTTGTTTGCTGGTCGATCGAGTGGGTTCTAGGCTCCCTGATGCTCGATCGAAGTGTTTGCTGGTCGATCGAGTAAGCTGCACATGACCAAGTCCTCGATCGAGTAAGAAGTTGGTCGATCGAGGGACTTCTACTGAGATGTTGGTCGATCGAGTGATTTAATCCATTCGATCGAGTGGTTTTCACGGGAATGGGCTTTAATTAGTCCATGTGTTGGTTATTTCCGCAACCTTAGTTCTTTTTCTATTTAAACCCAAGTTAATTAGGTTAATTCATCATCTTTCATACTAGAAAACTACGGTTACCTTTGCTACATTGCTTTGAACTTTCTCTACTGTTACTTTCATTTTGGGATTATTTCACTCGGACTCGGTTGTTCTTTACGCCGGAATCGCTCGGATTGTAATCTCCTCTCTTCCCTTAATAATAATTAACCTTCTTGTTGCATTAATTCCTTGCTTGCTTTATTTATTCTCTTGCCCTAATTTATCAGTATTGCATTTTATCGTTCATTTCATTATGTCATCTGCTGGGAAATTGTTTGCTGTTAGTTTTATTAAGAGTATGAGTAGCTAAACCCCTTCATGTTGGGATTAGGGAATCTGCGGTAGAAAATGACGATGTAGTGAATGATTTAGACGAATTGATTACGAGACTCTGTCCCTATAGCAATTTAACTGTAATTCCCGACCTAGTTGAGTGCACGCTTCTATGTCACCCATTAAACTGGCTACAATTAATCCTGGATCGAAAGATTGGACTAAATAGGCCTGCTATAAACAGTAGACTGCCCTAATGAGGACGAAAGTTAAGTTAGTGGTATTTTAGGGTAGGAAGTGGACCGAAAGGACCTTCTAACATCCGTCTCACATTAGTTCGTCTGAGTCATTTAATGCTGAGTTGTTGGACTACCGTAGTGAACCGAAATCCCGACATGTCCCTCTCTTCTTGATAGTTAAATCGTAATTTACCGCTTTAATTCTCGTAGTTTAGAGACCAAAATTTAAACAACCCCCAATTGTTACCATAGGATTAGAATAGACAGCTATAATTACGTTTCCTCCCTGTGGATTCGATACTCGACTGCCTCTACTACATTTTAGTTGAGACCGTTAGGTTTTATCTTTGATAGGGTTGCGATAGCCGTGTCAAATTTTGGCGCCGTTGCCGGGGATGCAACTGTTCAATTTATTAGTTGTTTCGTTTTAATCCTTTTTCGGTCTAAGGGACACCAGTTCCTTGGACTATTCTCATTTTTGTTGTAGTTTCTTCTTATGCGCAGGTCGCAGGGTGGTCCACTACTACCGTTCGATCCCGAGATTGAGAGATCTCTGCACGTAAAGAGGAGACTGTTTCAAGAACAACAGTTAGAGGAAGAGTCTAGTTCTCGTTCCAGCTTCTACGAGAACGAACTGTTCGAAGACAATCCACCGTCTTCTCCAGTTTCCAATTGGTCGGTTGAATCCGTTATTTTTCCAAACATTCCCGAAATGGCCGAAGAAGCGACCATTGCCAGTCATTCTGAACCCTCAGCTGAGGATCTTTACAAAGGATTCGAGCTACCAGGGGAAGCTCGGAAATTCGAGCCGAAACCTTCTTACCTTAACATGGTTGAGAAGAATCGTTCGGTGGGCCGCAAACGAAGATGCGGCAAAGCACATGGAGACTTTCATTGATTACTGCTGCTCCATACCCCCACCTGCCGGCGTGACAGCTGATCAGATAAAAGAAACCTTGTTCATCTTCTCACTCCGCGATGCTGCAAGGGAGTGGTATAGGGATTTGGACCGAGCTGCCCACGGCATAACGGATTGGAATTCGCTAGCACTAGCGTTCTATAAGAAGTATTTCTCTGCTTCGAGAACCATCGCCATTAGAGCTCAGATAACAAGTTTCAAACAAGGGTCTGACGAGAACTTCCACAAGGCATGGCTTCGATTTAAGAAACTAGTGCGAATCATACCGCACCACGGTTTCGAAAAGTTGAGCTTGTGCAACCATTTTTACAATGGTTTATATGACGATCAGAGGGCTATTTTAGATGCTGCAGCCAATGGTCGATTTGCTGACAACTTGGGAGCGACCAAGGGATGGAAGATTATAGACGATTTGGCCACTCATAAGGCCGAATATGGGAATTCAAGAGGAAACCAAAGGAGAGCCGCTGAATCCTCTTCTGTCGCTGCACTTGAAGCCCTTACCGCGAGGTTTGACAAGTATGAACTAGGGGGAGCTTTCAAGGGAGGAATGTACCAGGTTAATGCTATGACAGACGGTCCTTTCGTCTGTACAAGGTGTGGGGGAGATGGACATGTCTCTGATTATTGTCCTAGTCCTTATGAGCAGTGTGCTGCCTTTCAACATTACAGGCAAAACAACACTCATTACGAGCCAAATGTCCATCCCAATTTGAGGTGGACAAGCCAAAACGTGCTCAATCCTACTCCTCCTCCGAATCAGCAGCAACAACCGTATATCCCACCGCATAAGAACCAACAAGGCTATCAGAAGCCTCCGTCTTTCAACCCTCCTAACCAAGGTGCTTCGTCATCTAGTGGGGTGAGTGAGATGGGTGAGTTAAAGTCCATGATGCAGTCCATTGCAAAGCAATTACAACAGAAGGACACGGCATTCAAGGCACTTGAGACTCAAGTTGCCCAACTTGCCGCGAATCAATCCTCGAGGAAGCCGGGTCATTTACCAACTCAAAATGAGAAGAACCCAAATGAGACGGTAAATTTGATAGAATTGAGAAGCGGTCTTTCTTATGAGGGACCAGGAAGTACAAAGAATCGGACCGAGGGAAGCTCTCACTGATGGTGAACAGTGTTCTGTTAAGAAAAAAGGACTCACGACAAATGAGTTACTCGATCGACTGAAATCTGGAGCTCGATCGAGTGGAAATGGTGAAGAAAGCCCTCGATCGAGTAGTCTTTCTGCTCGATCGAGTGAACAGGAAGCTGAAGATGGTCGATCGAGTGGGAACGTTGCTCGATCGACTGATGTTGATGAAGAAACCGCTCGATCGAGTGAGCACATTGCTCGATCGAGTGATATTGATGACGGGAAGCTTATTCGAGAGCCTGCTAGTGCTCGTCTAAGCGAGGAATTACCAGAAAGGCCTCGTTCGAGAGGTAAGAAGCGTTCAAAAGATACCGAACTTGCTCCGGAAGACACTTTGGAGGCGAGAAACAAGGGACTCGAGATACCAATCACGGTCCCCTTCCCGAGGCGGCTGCAGAATACCAAGGTTAATCAACAATTTGGTAAATTTGTTGAACTTTTGAAGAGTTTGGAAGTTTCCGTGCCGTTCACTGAATTGCTGACTAAGGTACCCTCTTATTTAAAGTTCATGAAAGAGATTTTAGCACGTAAGAGGACTATTAATGATAATGAGACCGTAGCTTTGACTGAGGTGGGGACAGCCCTATTTCAAAATAAGTTACCTCCTAAGCAGTCAGACCCGGGTAGTTTTTCGATCCCTTGTCACATCGGTATGCAATTGATTGATACTGCGCTATGCGATTTAGGCGCTAGCGTAAGTGTCTTATCTTTGTCTCTGGCTAAGAGACTTGGTTTGACAAAGTTGACCTGTACCAGTATGACTGTTCAGATGGCCGACCGTAGTCTATCACGGCCAATAGGTGTAGCAGAAGACGTACCTGTCCAGATCGGGAAGTTCTTTATTCCCGTCGATTTTGTTGTCTTAGACATCCCCGAAGATGCACACACCCCTATCATTTTAGGGAGACCATTTTTTTCCACTGCCCGTGCAGTAATAAACGTCGGGGGGAAGACTTTGACCTTCCACGTAGGGGATGAGGAGCTGATTTTTCATCAGTCCAAGTCCCGGAGGGCTCCCATGCAAGCTCAGCCTTGCAATGCCCTCTCTTCTGTTGACCCTATTATTGACACTCCAGATGAAAATTTGGAGGATATTGTTGTTATTGCTAACCCTCCGCCTCATACTGAGAGCAAGAAGGAGGAAAGTTCGTCTGTTTTCCTTGCTGCAGGTACAGATGAAAGCAAGAAAGGAGCTGTCAAGGGACATGGCGCAACCATTATCAATCAAACTGGAGCCAAGGATGCCAAAGAAGATGACAGAGGAGCAAGAACGAAGAAAGTTCGAACCTACATAGATTGGAACTACATTCCTCCTACTGTCGCAACTGGTGATTCAAGTTCGTGGAAGATGAAGAGGTCGGTCAGTATTGCTGTGGTGACGTCCTCCAGTCAGAAGCCCACGAAGGGGCTACTGAAAGCTGATGAGAATTAAACGGGGAAATGCCCCGTGTAACAAATTGTAATAGACAATTCGTTGAATTTCCTTTGAATTTGCTTTATTACGTTTTAATTAGGACAACTAGTTTAGACAATTTTTAGCATAGACCAAGACTATAGACTGTGTTTTCTGCGTATTTGGTATTTTGGGATGTTTTTGGATATGTTTTATGCAGGATTGGGGAGATTTCACGCACTTCAAGGAAGTAAAGACGGAAATCCAAAAGTCTACACGAGGAAGTCCTCGATCGAGTTCTTTTTGTACTCGATCGAGCGGAAATTGGGTCGATCGAGCTGTCTGGTTACTCGATCGAGAAAGGCCACAGAGGAACTGGTCAATCGAAGGGATGCTTACTCGATCGAGCAAAGGGGACATCAAAAGTCCTCGATCGAGTGATTAAAACCACTCGATCGAGTGAAATGAACAGTGGACACGGGAGTTTTCTTTCTTAAAACACTTTATTTTCCTAATTCTATTTCATTTCACCCTAATTCCGTCTAACCCCCTCCCTAATTGCGATTTTCACTCCCCCAAATCCCCAATTTTCTTGCCCATATTACCAAATCCGTCACCTACATTCCATTACTAGCACTTTAATCTTCAATAGCCCCTTGTTTCCCCTTCTATTTGTGTTCATCTTCACTGTTTTTTAAAGGGAATTAGGGTTTGCGGTTTTTCGATCAAAATCTGCCTTCATTGCTTGTTTATTTGAAGTTTAATTGCTTTTATAGGATCATCATCATCAAGTAAGTGTTTCATTCACACTCTTTGCGTTTTCTCTTCGATCAATTCGAATTTCTTGAGGATGGATGCTAGTTCTTTGCCTTCTGCGAGTTCATCCTCCAGCCCTTCTTCGAGCGAGCCAGTGGTCCCTGCTGTTGCCACTAGCTCCGCCCTAGTCACCACTGCAGCACCAGTTCTCCTTGTCTCGGCTGCGGGACAGTTTACACCGCGACCCGGCTCGCCGGGAGCTCGATTCGAGCTACACCAGCCACCACTCCCGAGGCCCTTCTCCATGCCGGGACGAGAGGACTCACTCCTCGTTTCCCACGGACTGGTATGGTGCCACCGAGGCCGAACCAAAGCAGGCTAGCCGATTAACCATCACTTCGCCCTTCCGAGGTCGTTGTTGCGGGAGAGGGCACTCTCACACCTTTACCAAAGATACCCACGGTACGTTTCACTTCAGAGGCTCACCGGACTCGGTTAGCCGCTTTACTTCGTTGCCCTCTCTCCTCCACCCGTTTCCTTGCACGGACTGACCTAGAGACCTTAGGCATTTATGAGGAGGTCTGTAGTTTATTGAACGGGACGGGTATGTCGGGTCTGATTACCATGCAAGAGGCTACTATTCGTATCCCTACATACGAGTTCTTCAGCTCCTACTCCTTCGACACCGACTCTTACGATGCTGACCACTCCAGTTCTTGCATTCACTTTCGACTCCGCAATGAGTCGCACCACTGGACTTTGGCCCGGTTTGGGCAGGTTTTAGGCCTAGTTAGTGACGGTCCCACCGACCCACCTCGAGACCTCCTTCAGCCACTTTGGGCTGCACTTACTCACACCCCCTTCCCTTCACGGAAGGGAGCTCACGTACACTTACCTGCCCCCCGTTACTACTTGCGTCTGATAGGAGAGACCATCTTTGGGCGACCTGAGCCCAATAACGTGACCAACACTGAGCTAGCGATTCTCGCGGGGTACCTCAACATTGACTACGGTACCCCGTTTGTTCTAAACATTGCCTATCTAGTAGCTCAGCATTGGAACGAAATTGGGACTCGGGTCAAGACCGTTGTTGTCTGCGGCGGGCTAGTGACTAGGATTGCCTGCCACCTTTACCCCACTGAGCCTGGACTTACTGCACCTGATAGGATGGTTTACCTTGACCTGGGTGCCATGGCTGACTTCGCCTGGTTCCCAAAGGCGAAGGGGAGCGCGAGGACGTGGAAGATTTGTGGCTCCACGTCTGTTACCTTGCCGTGCTCTACCCTTCCTCCACTCTTACCGCTCCCGTCTGCTGCTGAGGGAGCGAGGCCACCTCCACCTACCTACCACCTTACCTTCACCCCTACTTCTTCTTCTAGGAAGAGGAAGCGGGAGGCCGGAGCATCTTCTAGCTCTCAGGCTCAGACTCAGGCCCAGGCTGGACCGACCCCCACGCTTACGCCTACACCCACACAGACTCCTACTCTTCCTCCACTTGACCCTCCTTCTGGTTCGGCTTTGCCGGCCAATTTTGTTTGTCCTCCTGTTTTAGGGGCACCCGAGGTCATGGACCAAGGGCGTCGTGATGCCTTGCTTTTGGATATGTGCAGGTACATTACTGAGATGCGACGGGATATGGCTTTGGCCGTATTCCCGCTCTACGAGTACCATATCCGAGCCGGCCGACCGATTCCAGAGGGGTGGCCGCATCCCTCCTTCTACCGATACCCAGCGGACGGGTACCCTCCACTTCCTTCTGACTCAGAGGAAGAGGCGGAGGAGACACCGGTAGCACGAGAGGTGCGGTTGCGGGGCCGAGCAGCAAAGACAAATGAGAGCGCCAGAGAGGAAGAGAGGGATCCCCCGTTTACACCGACTGCGGAGGACTTGGCTGGAGGTGACGACTAGAGGTCTCCCTTGTTTGTTGCTGGTTTGGGGAGACCGTTTTGTTGAGTCGGAGTACCTGGGAGACGGTGCGTGCCGACGACGAGTAGCTCTTGGTCTACTCACTTCCCCGATTTTCTTTGGTTTGGGGAAGTTCGTGTTTTGTATGTTCTCTTACTCTTTTTATTTCGTCTCCTTTATTTTTCTTTTATTGGTTGTATACTCCCATCCCCCATTTTTTCGCTTTGGTGTATCTTTGGAGGACAACGAGGGCGTTGTCCGTTTTGGTTTGGGGAGGGTATTGCATCCTTTTGAGTCTGCATCTGCATTTGTTTTGCATTCACGTTTAATTTTTCAGTTTGCATTGTTGTTTATTTTCAATAAAAAAAAAATCAAAAATCCAAAAAAAAAAAAAAAAAATTTAGAAAATTTCACGTTTATTTTTGCATTTAGGTTGAGTCGGAACGGTAGATTTCCATGATGATAATGCACTATAACTTGTCAATTTACTTGAGCCTTGCACCTTATTGATGGTTTTTTAGCTTTGTCATACGCATAATCTACGAATTTCTGTTCAAATAATAGCTGACTGTTTAGACTTGACCTATAAACTGGCAAACTACTTAAAAATTCTGAGTTTTTAGAGCCATAACTGGTGCCATTCGTGACCAGTTCATTAGGAATTTTGAGAGTAGTACTCCTTGCATAGCATGTTCATCTCATTTGCACATTTATGACATTCAATTTCTCGTCAAATGCACATATTCGGGTTTGTGGTTGGTGTCATATGCAGGGAGGGTCTTGCAAATTCCCCTTTCTTTACATCTTTCACCCATTTAGCTCCACTTTAGCCAAAACTTGCCTTTTTGACCCATTAGCTACATTCCAAACTAAGCCTGCCTAGTCAAGCTAGTTAGTTTGTCCTCTTGTGGTATGTTTTCCATTGCAGTTTGGTCTGTCATTCTTGTTGGAGTTGGTGTCTGTATTAAGGAAGGAGGAAAGAAAAAAAAGTATTGAAAAAGAAAAAAAGAAGGAAAACGTGAAAGAAAAAAGAAAATGAAAAAAAAAATGATGAAAAACAGAGAAAAAAAAAGAGAGAGCTGAAAAAAAAAAAAAAGAAAAAAAATTTGTTGAGAAAACAGTTGTACCCTCTTGTCAGAGTTGAGAAGATGTTCGAAGATGTACAATCGAAAAGGGGTGTTTGTTCAGTTAGTATTTTCAGACGGTGTTTAAAAAAAGGGAATTTTGTGACCGTCTGACTCCTCCACTCTTATTCCATATTTTCTTGAGGAGATTGTGCTTGAGTCTAGTGAGTTTTGTGCCAATTGAAGGGCACTTGTGTTTAGTCTTTCAGTCAGTTGAGATCCGGATGGTTTATTATGGTCCTGTTAGGAACTAGCTTGACGCTTTTACCTCCACATTTCCATAACTTGTTTTGCCTTTTCTCACCTGAGCCTCACTATTCCCATATTATTTGCAAATCCTCGGCTGTGACGGACATTATTGGTTGGAGTGTGTGCATTAGTACTTGAATTGTCTTTCATTTTTGTTGCATGCATGCTATATAGGTCGCAGTTAGGTGAGTGACTGTCTTTTCTTCTCTCTTTTACATATAACATTTGCCCTTTGCTTCATGAGAGAAGAGTGACCACGTGAGAGTCTAGTTTTGTTGGTCTTGCAAGGTCGATAGGTCAGCTTTATTTCTGAACAGCTTATAATTCGTTTGCGTATTGACTACTTAGCTTTAACTGTTGATTTCTGTTGCATTAAATCGGTTCAAGTAGACAAGTTAAGCTAGCTCTGAGTTATCATTTCCGTTCCATTAGTTTAGTTTTGAGTTTACTCGAGGGCGAGTAAAGGTTTGGTTTGGGGAGATTTGATACGTGCCTAATGTATAGTCTTTTTGGCCTATTTCAGCACGTATTTCTATGCATTTCTATACTGTTTTTATAGTATTTTGCCCCGAATTGGCTACTTTGGTGTATTTTGTCCTTTTTATAGGAATGATCGCGAAAGTGGTGGAACCATGCTCCTTTTCTTCCTTTTTGCATGCATTTAGAGGAGACGGGATTGTCCCAGAGTGAGATACTGTATTTGGAAGCGTCGTGGCATGCATTACGAGGCATTTGGGTGAAGACGTGAGCTGAATTGAAGATACAAGTGCTCGATCGAGTTTTTTGCTGGTCGATCGAGTGGGTTCTAGGCTCCCTGATGCTCGATCGAAGTGTTTGCTGGTCGATCGAGTAAGCTGCACATGACCAAGTCCTCGATCGAGTAAGAAGTTGGTCGATCGAGGGACTTCTGCTGAGATGTTGGTCGATCGAGTGATTTAATCCACTCGATCGAGTGGTTTTCACGGGAATGGGCTTTAATTAGTCCATGTGTTGGTTATTTCCGCAACCTTAGTTCTTTTTCTATTTAAACCCAAGTTAATTAGGTTAATTCATCATCTTTCATACTAGAAAACTACGGTTACCTTTGCTACGTTGCTTTGAACTTTCTCTACTGTTACTTTCATTTTGGGATTATTTCACTCGGACTCGGTTGTTCTTTACGCCGGAATCGCTCGGATTGTAATCTCCTCTCTTCCCTTAATAATAATTAACCTTCTTGTTGCATTAATTCCTTGCTTGCTTTATTTATTCTCTTGCCCTAATTTATCAGTATTGCATTTTATCGTTCATTTCATTATGTCATCTGCTGGGAAATTGTTTGCTGTTAGTTTTATTAAGAGTATGAGTAGCTAAACCCCTTCATGTTGGGATTAGGGAATCTGCGGTAGAAAATGACGATGTAGTGAATGATTTAGACGAATTGATTACGAGACTCTGTCCCTATAGCAATTTAAGCGTAATTCCGGACCTAGTTGAGTGCACGCTTCTATGTCACCCATTAAATTGGCTACAATTAATCCTGGATCGAAAGATTGGACTAAATAGGCCTGCTATAAACGATAGAGATCGCCCTAATGAGGACGAAAGTTAAGTTAGTGGTATTTTAGGGTAGGAAGTGGACCGAAAGGACCTTCTAACATCCGTCTCACATTAGTTCGTCGAGTCATTTAATCGTTGAGTTGTTGGACTACCGTAGTGAACCGAAATCCCGACATGTCCCTCTCTTCTTGATAGTTAAATCGTAATTTACCGCTTTAATTCTCGTAGTTTAGAGACCAAAATTTAAACAACCCCCAATTTTTACCATAGGATTAGAATAGACAGCTATAATTACGTTTCCTCCCTGTGGATTCGATACTCGACTGCCTCTACTACATTTTAGTTGAGACCGTTAGGTTTTATCTTTGATAGGGTTGCGATAGCCGTGTCAGCACACAACGACAGGCATCAAATTTTGGCGCCGTTGCCGCGGAGGCAACTGTTTAAAATTTTTAGTTGTTTTTTATTTTTAGTCTTTTTCTTAGTTTAAGGACATCTGTTCCTTAGACTATTCTCATATTCTATTTGTAGTTTCTTCTTATGCGCAGGTCATAGGGTGGTGAATTATTACCGTTCAATCCAGAGATTGAGAAGACTTTGCGTGAGTTGAGACGATCATCTAGAGTATTGCCGACAGAGGAAGAGCTGAGTACTTTGTCTAGTTACTACGAGAACGAGCTATTTGAGGAGGATCCACATTCATCTCCTGTTTCCACTTCTTCAGCTGAGACCGTCACATCTCTAGATTTTCCAGTCATGGCTGAAGAAGCAAGTATAGCCAGTCACTCAGAGCCGACAGCTGCGAATCTTTATAAGGGATTTTCATTACCAGGGACGGACAGAAAATTCGAGCCGAAACCGTCTTACATCAACTTGGTTGAGAGAAACCAATTCGGGGGAGCTGCAAATGAAGATGCAGCCAAGCACATGGAGACATTCATTGATTACATTTGTTCCATACCCCCACCAACCGGTGTGACCCAGGACCAGGTGAAGGAAACTATGTTTATATTGTCTCTTCGTGATGCTGCAAGGGAGTGGTGCAGAGACCTGGATCGAGCTGCTAATGGGATCACTGACTGGAATTCTTTGGCCCTAGCATTCTACAAGAAATATTTCTCTGCCTCGAAGACTAATGCCATTAGAGCTCAGATCACGAGCTTTAAACAGGGTACTGATGAGAACTTTCATGAGGCATGGGTCCGTTTCAAGAAGCTGGTGCGAACCATTCCGCACCATGGGTTCTAAAAATGGAGTCTATGCAATCAATTTTATAATGGGCTCTATGACGACCAGAGGGCTATCTTGGATGCGGCAGCTAGTGGCTGATTCCAGGAGAATATGGGAGAGACTAAGGGGTGGAAAATTATTGATGATTTGGCCACCCACAAAGCTGAGTATGGAAATTCCAGGAGAAATCAAAGGAGGAGTGCTGAATCCCCTTCTGTAGCTGCACTAGAGGCTCTTACGGCGAGGTTTGATAAGTACGAGTTGGGAGGAGCTTCAAAAGGAGGGATCTATCATGTGAATGATGTTTCAGACGGTCCTTTCGTCTGTAAAAGATATGGAGCCGAGGGACATGTTTCAGATAATTGTCCTAGTCCCTATGAGTCTTGTGCTGCCTTTCAACATTATAGGCAGACAAACACTTATTTTGAGCCGAACACCCATCCTAACTTGAGGTGGAGTAGCCAGAATGTCTTAAATCCTACTCTACCTCCACAGCAGCAGCAGCAGCAGAATTATGTGCCCTCTCATAAGCAACAACAGTTCCAAAAGCCTCCGTATGTTCCTCAGCAGCAGCAGCAGTCTCAAGGCTCCGAATTTGCCGAGTTGAAAAATTTGTTGCTGAAAGAGTCTCAAGCTAGAGAGGCCGGGATGAAAATGTTGGAGAGCCAAATTGCCCAATTGGCTAGCAAGAATACAACTCGAGCTCCGGGACATTTACCGACGCAGACCGATCAAAAGGAGACCCTTAATGCCATCACCTTGAGGAGTGGGTCTACCCTTGATGGGCCCGCTATGGTCGAGGACATTGCTGAAAAAGATGAGGCGGAACCGAGTCAGAAGAAAGCTGGAACGAACAGTGGAAAGAAAAAGACGATTACCAGGTACATCAGTCGATCGACTGACATACCCAGTCGATCGACCAGTCCGCGAGAAACAGTAGCTTCTGGTGCTGTAGAAGTCAGTCGATCGACTGACATACATGGTCGATCGACTGACAGCGCTGCTGATCATGAGTCTTTCTGTCCTCCAATGCCAGATAACTTGAGGGACCACTTTTTTCGGGGTAAGACAACTCTGAAAATATTGAGGCAAGACCCGAATGCTGATGGGTCAGTTCCGGTTCCAAAGTATGACCCGATAACGATTAATGGTTCATTTTCGAGACGGTCTGAAGAGGGGTCAAGCTACAACAAGGAGAAGATGGTGGATTTTCAGCCTAAATCCACTGACACCGGTGTGCGAGATTGAGAGGACAGGGCTAAGTTGCTTCTTACAGCCCCTTATCCGGAGAGATTAGTGCCGACAAAGGAACAGGTATCATTTAATAAGTTTAAAAATGTTATTCGTAGCTTAAACGTACAAGTTCCTTTTCTTGAGTTAGTTAATCAAGTGCCTGCTTACATGAAATTTATGAAGCAACTTTTATCTAAAAAGAAGTCACTTGAAACTGTGCATACTGTCGCACTAACTGAGGAGTCATGCTCTTATTTGACCCACACTGCACCCCATAAGCTAGAAGACCCAGGTAGTTTTTCAGTCCCATGTAGTATTGGCACCTTTTCTATTGAGAAGGCCTTGTGTGACTTAGGAGCCAGTATTAGTGTCATGCCCTTGAGTCTTGCTAGAAAGTTGAAACTGATTAGGTTTGCAGTTACCAACATGACAGTACAGATGGCTGATCGTTCTGCGGTCCAGCCTATAAGAGTCTTAGAGGACATTCCTGTGCAAATAGGAAAGGTTTTTTTCCCTGTTGACTTCATTGTACTAGATATGCCCGAGGATGCCCACATTCCTATCATTTTGGGTAGATCATTTCTGCACACTGCTGGTGCAGTTATAGATGTCGGTTCAGGGACTCTGACCTTCAAAGTAGGGAAGCACTCCATTGTCTTTGCCCAGACGGCTAAGAAGAAAGACCCCATGTGGCCAGTAACCTGTAATACGGTTTCTGAAAAAAAATCCTATTTTATGCTATCTGACATGCCTGTCTCTATGCCTGTTTCTGCTATAACACCTCCGCCCCAGATTGGGAGCAAATTGGAGGAAGATTCTTCTGTTTTGGATATTGCAGGAGCTGGTTTGGGGAAGGAAGAGCCGCATGTTGCTCTAGCTGTGAGGGAGCCAATCGTTCAAAGAGGTGGTCTAGGATGTCTTAGGTATGGCACTGATGAGGAGCCTGATGAGTAGCCAGTCAAAGTAAGGGAGTCCGATCTAGATTCTGATGAGCCGGAAGAGGTCATTGATTGGGGAGATACCAAAGCTGTTGATCCGTTGAGTTCTGCGGATGTTGGAGTTAAGGAGAGTGCGGTTGAGAAGATGAGCACTGTAGAGGCTACTTCTTGTAGCCAGAAGCCGACCAAGTGGGCCATTCCGTGGCCATTCTTGATCAACTATTAGTTGATCAATTGCTTTATAAACCATTCATTTTATTGCTTTTAAGATTGTTTATCGTTTTTCGTGTGCGCGCGACTTCGCATTTTAATAAGTTTGCTTAGGATTTTATATACTTTAGACTTTACATTTGGGTTTTGCGCAATTTTGGGCGCGTTATTGTGTGTATTTGCAGGTTTATAGACCTTGATAGCTCAATTTATTGAGCTAATTTGAAGAAATCAGAACTTACAGCAGGTTTTTCAGTCGACCGACCGCCTCCTATGGTCGATCGACTGAGCTGCGCTTTCCAGGAGCTTCTGTTCCTGTTCACCGTGGTCGATCGACTGGGTGATGTTGTCGATCGACCGCCCAGTGCTGTTGTACCTGTTTTCAATCATTCCCCTGCTGTGTTTGGTTGATTTGCGGAGTTGAGGGAGTCTTTTCTCCACTTTATTCTCCGACTCATTTCTGTTTTCTTCCGTTTCTTTATTTTACACACAATGTTGTGTTTCAATAATTGTTTTTCTCGGATTTATGTGTGGTATTGTTTGTCTTTCCAGGTACTTATTGGTAGCACTGCTAGCTACTGAAACCTCCTAGCTCACGCTGGTTTGGGGAGGTTTCCTTTTGCTGCGCTTAAAGTCTTGTGAGTTCCGAGTCCTTACTTCATGTTTTATTTATCTAGTTTATCGCAAATTCCCGTTTTCCTTTATTTCATTACATGATTTTGCACAATGGGGACATTGTGCGATTTGGTTTGGGGAAGGGTTTTACGTTGCATTTCATTTGCTTGCATTCACGTTTACATTTTGTCTTGCATTGTTGTTTATTTTCTCTTATATATACAAAAATTTCAAAAAAAAATTGAAAAAATTTAATTGAAAAAAATTTAAAAAATTTCAAAAATATGCACGTTTATTTTAGCATATAGGTCGAGTCGGAACGGTAGTATTTCAATGATGACATTGCATTTGCATCTGTTTTATGCCTGAGCCTTGCTAATTTACTTGTTATTAGTAGAATCATATATGCATAGTCTACGAGTTTTCGTTAAATTTCTTGCTGAACTTGAGACTTGACTTAAAATTTTGGCAAACTACATCATATTCTGAGAATTAGAGGCTATAACTGGTGTCATTCATGACCAGTTTATCTAGGATTGTGAGTAGTTACTCCTTATGAGACATGTTACATCAATTTGCATAAATATGAACTTAATCTGCTTAATACTTGTATGCATTCGGTTCGTGGTTTGTTGACACATGTGGAAGAGGTTTCCCTTTATTCATTTTGCCCATAAGCCCCCACACTGCCAAAACTAGCCTTTTGTCCCGTTAACTACATCCTACACTTAGCCTGCCCTTGTCAAGCTAGTAGTTTATGTTCCTGGGATTGTTACTACGTTTTTGGTGGCATATGCTCATTTTGAGATGTTGTTGGGAAGATGAAAAAGAAAGGAAATAAAGGAAATAAAGAAAGAAAAAAAAGAGGAAGAAAAATGTTTCGGAAAAGAGAAAAAGAAAAGAGTGTTGTATTGTGGAGGGCGGTCGATCGACTGCCCATCTTGGTCAATCCACCGAAGCCCGAGAAGAAAAAGAAAAATCATTTCGCATAATTCAAAGTCCTTATTAAATGGCGATTTTTGCTCCCATGTTGCATTTATATCTTATGGGTAGTTGATTATTATGGAGATTGTGAGATTTGTGCTTGATAATTAGCACCCGTTTTGTTGATATGAGCAAGAAGTTGGATGTTGTCATATGGTTTTGTTGGGTACTAGCTTGATCACCTATACCTCCACATTCCCATAAATGTTTTTGCCTCTTCTTACCCATTACCTCACATATCCATATTTACCTCGGCATGTGTCATGGTCATCTGTTTGGTTGGAATGCATATGTACGGTTGTGGAGATTATTTTCATATTAGAATGCAGGCATGTTCTTATAGGTCGTAGTTAGGTGAGTGTCATTAAAAAATTAATTCTTTCTATCTTTACATTTATTCACCTGTGCTTATGAGTGATTCGAGCGACCCGTGAGAGTCCATATGATAAGTCTCTACAGTTGACAGTTCAGCAGTTTTTGACGACTATATAACTCGTTTACATGATTCATATTGCTAATTGATTGTTAGTTGTTGCATTAAGTTGGTTTAGGCTTTACAGTTTGCATTTCGCTCTGAGATTGAAATCGTTCCATTAGGTCTTAGGATCGAGTCTAGTTCTTGCTTGGGGACAAGCAAGGGTTTGGTTTGGGGAAGTTTGATGCGTGTCTTTTATATGATGTTTTACACCTCATTTTACACGCATTTCAGAGCTCAATTGTGTAGTTTTATGCTACTATTTGCCCCATTTCGTCTACTTTCGTATTTTTATGTAATATTGCAGATTTACGCGGAAATGAGTAGAAATCGAGCCGAATCCGTCCCCGAGTACCTTGCATTGCTTTTGACGTGAAGTATTTACTCAAGGAACGAGCTTGGTGCGCATTTCGAGGCCTGAAAGATAATTTTATGAAGAATTAGAAGCGGACTATCAGCTAAAGCAGTCGATCGACTGACCTCTATGGTCGATCGACCAGAGTACGAATTCCAGAGGGTACTGTTCAGTGCAGACCAGTCGATCGACCGGTTCTAGTGGTCGATCGACCAAGCCGCTAATCTGACGCAAATAAAAAGATCGATAATTAAGAAGCCCATTGTATATTAGGTTAAGGAATAAGTGTTACGTATATTCCTATATAACGTAACCTAGGTTATTCAGAATAATCATCTAGTTTTTATCAAGCTTTAATTCAGTTTTATCACTAAGTTCCACATATACATTAGTTTAGGTTACTTCCGTTAATAAAGTTTCGTTTCGCATTCGGTTTTTGATCTTTCTTCTGCAAATCCTCTACACGGTATTCATCTGTTTTAATTTTCAGTTTGTTTGCTTTCATTCGTAGTATAGAATTGCTAGGTTAGATCTCCCGAGCCGGAATTATCGCTTTACGTTATTTGTTTGTTTAATTATTTCAAGCATGAATTCAGTAGTTTTATTCGTTAATTTTATTGTTGTTTTCATCATAGTCATGAGTAGCTAAATATCTTGTGCTAGGATGTAGGGGATCTGTAGAAGTAGGCGGCGTAGAATAGTACGACCTAAATCGCGTCATGGTCGATCGACTGGGTCCCCTGGTCGATCGACTGGCCACGAGAGTTCAGCTTCGTGTTAATTAATTTAATCGCCATGTTTGACGAATCGAGTGCACACGACTAGTTGAATGTCTAGGATTTGACCGAACCAATAGAGATCGAAAGATAGGGAAGGGAAATAGCCTACCTAATTAAGACGACTAAATTAATAAGATCGAGAGATGAGTTAATTTAGCCTTTTTAGTCACTTTTCAGGACGAAAGTTAGTATTAGTGATATTAGGGACTTGTAGCGAGATCGAAAGATGCTACCTGTAAGAATGGACCGAGAGGACTTCTTATTTTCCCGTCTCAAATGTTTGTTTTAGACCTACCTAGTATACTGTAATACTACGGTTTTATGCGCCTCTGGGTACTCTATCGAGTAGGCCTTATTCTGTCGAGTAAGGGTACTCTATCGAGTAGCTTTAGGTACTCGATAGAGTAGCAGGGTACTCTATCGAGTAGCCTTAGGTACTCGATAGCGTAGCCGGCACTCGATCGAGTACCTCAGCTACTCGATCGAGTAGCCGGTTTACGGGGTGATGAATTGTCGGGTTTTGTTAATAGTGCGATTTGGTATATAATTACTTCCGTCACTTTCTTTAAACACTTTTATAAACCTAATTGCTTTCAAAAGAGAAAACAAACTACGTTCTTCGCATCAATCGCATTGTTGGCAAATCCCGGAGCTTGGAAGGTCGGATTTTATCTTTCTTTATACCTTTGTGATCCTTGAGTCGAGGGTAAGATCTACATACCAATTTTATAGTATTTCGTTAAGTTTCGTTAAACCCTAATTTTGGGATTGGGAGTTTTTGTTATGTTTCTTGATTGGTAGAAATTGCATGATTATATGTTAGGAGGAGAATTCGTAGGAGAGGAATTTTGATACAGCTGTTGAGACCGTCTGATTGTGTTGCTGTTCCAGGTAGGGTTTCCCTACTCAGTATTACTTACATAATGTGTGGTGATTGTGCTGTAATTAGTGTGATTGATTGATTCAGACGCTTGTGCTTATACATTGTTGATTGGTTCAGAATGTTGTTGATATTGTGATTGTGATTGTTTAACTGTGGTTCTCGAGATGCGTTCTCGGCTGAGTGGAGTCACTTGCGGGAGTGACTTCACGCCCTAGTTTCGCCCGTTGTGGAACCCGCCACGGAAGGGGATGTGCACATTAATGGGACAGGGTTATCGCTCGATATGATGAGCGGGGCTTAGGTGGGAACGGCTGCGGTCCCCCACTGGCAGGGCTGGTCCAGTGGACAGTCGGTGACGGAGACGGAGTGGAGTGCCTGATTGTGTATGATTGCTTGAGCTGTGTTGGTTGCTGTACTGTTGATATATAACTTGTGTAAATAGTACTGACCCCGGTTAAATGTTTTAAAAACTGTGGTGATCCATTTGGGGGTGGTGAGCAGTTATTGAGCAGGTATTATATGATGCGTACGGGATAGCTGGGATGAGTCATCACGTTGCAGTTAGAAGTCTTCCGCTGTGTCAGACGATGTCTAATAGCTTGATAGTTTTATCAGTAGACGGTTTGAGTACTTTGTAATTCCTTTGACAGTTTTGGGTTTGAGATATGAAATCACTTAAATTATATTAACTATTTAAATATGTTTCTTTATTGTCTTATGATTATCATTGCCTCGGGTAACCGAGATGGTAACATCCTTATACCTGGGTGGTGTAGATACCTCATTTCTGCACCTCCCGCAAACCACCCGGTGATGATTGGGCCGCATGTTTGATACGCGGAACGATTTGTGACAATTCGTAAGATTATCGTCAAGTGATTGCTCAAATATTAATGTCTACCTCTTAGTTGTCATCTACGTCCCGATACGGTCATTTTGACATTAATTAGAGTACATTCGGAGTCCGGGCCTAAAACCGTCTCCATTTTCTGATAACCGTTAAATCCCGAGTCAGAATGTTCTGGAATGTTCCGGATATTTCTATTCCATATTTCATAAATTTTATCTTTTAGTAAGCAATTTCCCGTAATATTCACATAAGATATTAAGGAAAACCGGATTATTTCCGTCCTACCATAACTCAAACACGGAAATCTTTCTTCTGCAGGAGGAAACCCCTTGGGAACAGACGCAGCAGGTGTTGCGCCTCTTCCAAGAGACGCAGTGGCTGCTGCGCCTCTTCCCAGGCCCTTTTCTGCATGTTTCTCGTATCTTTTTCATATCTTTCCGAGATTCACTTCCAAAGAGTCTCCGAAACCCTAATTCCTTCACGTGATTAGTATAAATAGGAGCCTTCGCTCCTCATATTTCTCACGCGAGTGTCCGCCCTTCTCTTCTCCCTTTGCATTCTAGACTTTGTTCTTACTTTTTGGCGTCTACGTGCTTGAACTTTCGACCATGTAAGCTCGGATCCTTCTGAGTACCAGCCTCCCCATTTGCATGACCGACCAATTTGACCAACTACACCATAATCAACTTAATTAATTAATTGTTTTCCTCTTACGAGGGCACTTTCTTTGCATTCGCGTCGAGCATCACTAATCGATATCTTAGTCCTTCTCGTTTCGTCAACATGTAAGTCTGAGGGTGTAAATCTCTCTTTTATTTATTGTATTTTAATTATTGTATCATCATTGTAAGGTTTATGTCGAAAATACCATTAAAACCGATTTCTAAAACCATGCTTTAAAAACCTCTTTTTACGGATTTCCAGTAGATAACCGTCGAGAAAGGACGCAGCAACTGCTGCGCCTCTTCGAAGGAGCGCAGTTCCTGCTGCGCCTCTTCGTGAGGCTGCCGCAGTTCCTGTTTCCTTTCTTCTTCGTTTGTCCTCTGTTATTCGTTTCAAAATCCTTTTGATTGTTTCGTTTTGTTTGTTAATTCTTCATCATAATAGTATATAATTCACATGTATATTGTAATCATCACCGTTAACATGTTTAGTTCATCACAAACCCGACTTAAATCCCTAATAATCCAATATTTGCGGGTTTTCTTCATTAAATTCAATTCCGGGTTATAGAGATTCAATTTGTTCATATTGAGTTTCTGGAATTCGTCTTTGATATAGTTTACATCTGTTTATTCATACGATCGTCGCATATTCGTTACTAATCCATCATATCTAACCTAATCAATTGAATTAATTTGTTGGACTCATTAATATTTTTCACTTCTGTCATTATTCCATCTTGTAATTAATTCGTTTGCATCCGTCTCACTCAAGTTTTACTGCTTTCATGACCCATTCATATGTTAAATAACCTATTAATCACTTCCATCCGAGTAAATAATTTAATCAATCGTTAAAATTACCAATCGACATTAACGGCTTGCAATTACGGCTTCACATCCAGAACTGAGCCAAGGAACAGACGCAGCGTCTGCTGCGCCTATTCCAAGGGACGCAGCTCTGCTGCGCCTGTTCCTGGCTGTGTTCTGTCCCTGAACTCCGTTTCTGCCCGACCTAGTTTAATTAGTTTACATATTAACTAACTATTAACCGTAATATCACGCTAATTCCTGTTCGTTGATTTATTTCTTTCTTGTTCATTCTTTTTCTCAAATTATCCGTTTTAAAGGTATTTTCGACATAAATCGCCTATTCCGTTGTAATTATTGTAATTTTCATTATTGTAATTCATATTTATTGTATTTTCTTTTATTGCTGGTATGTTTTCACATGTAAATGAACATTAAATCCTACTTCGACCCGATTGTTTGCTAATTAATTGTCTACCGACTTAGCCTAATTCTCACATGCTAGGATTAAAACTTGGATGTTGCATTGCATGCATATAGCCGACGATATATCGAGTACGAATAACTTCCCTAATCATTAGTAGAGGCCGCTATCGAGGCGGGCGGGATTAGGTGTTCGATCAAAAGAGCTTCCTAATACGTACCCTCACCCCTTACTCCAGATATCTGTGAACACCCGTGTTCATTGGCATCCACGAGAGTCATTCTAGACATAGAATGCTAAGGGTAACGATTGCTTAGTGTTCATGTCTCTACTTTGTGTCTTGACATGACACGAGGTATTCGAACGGTTCCAATTTCCCATAAAAATTGGTGGCGACTCCATACAAAAATGCAAACGCTTGTTTCTCTTTTCCTACCCGAGCGCCCCCGTGGGCCCCGCGCTGTCCACAGTTTGTCGACTCCGCTGGGGATAATACACTTACGTGTGGCAAGGGTGAAACTTGAACAAGGTTAAGGAATAGTTTGTACAAGACAATTGTCGGTTTTCATAACTCGGTCTTCCTAGACCGTTTTATTCGGCCTTCCTATGCCCAACCCAACCCATTCGACCAATCGTCCCGTCTAAACGGTCCTAATTCTTATTTGGGCCTAAGGATGGATAGCGATTGACGTCATCCGTACCATGATGCTTACTCTTGTTTGTATCAAGGGCCTTCACTACTTGAGGAAATGGATTAGGAATCGGCCTTACTCTTGTTTGGTACGAGCCTCTCCACAGACTTCGGGTTTGATGGTTCGGTATGGCAACCCACCTTTTAAACCAAATCCCTTTTAAATGCACTCAGAATCCCGTTATAATGCTTGTATAAATATGTATACCTTATGTGATCACCATTTCTAAACGAAACCATGACGATTTTTCAAAAAAAAAATCAAAACCTGTTTTCAAACAAAAAATTTCGAACAAGGATTTTAATTAGCGCAAAATCCGGTCGAAACTCTGTCCGTTTGTCGTGTCAAAATTCGGGCCACAAGCCCATTTCAAAACCTCACTTCGAGTCCACTCCTACAACTACACTATAGTTGACTAGGACACACATTTTCAAAGAACTTGTCTTTCTTCAAAACTCACTCAACACAAGTGGCACACACCCACTTCACGAGTCAAAACATTTCTTCTTTTAGCAAGTGTGTTAGAATGGTCGATCGTGTTTTGATTCGTCGTCGATCTCTTATCCAGTTTTCAAGATGCCCGGATCAAGTGATGAAACGAACTTCAACCAACTTCAAAATGGTAATGATCGAATCCTAGCCGCGCTAGCCCAAATGCAAGCTACCCAAGAGCAAACCTATGACCGCCTCGAGCTCATCGAAGGTCGTATCTATGCCGTAGAGGGAAGGTTGCCTCCTCTTGAAAATGAAGTACTACGTAACTCCGATGATGAATCTAGGGATGAGAATCCTCCCATAGGGATGATCAGTAAATGAGAAAAGACTCCAATACCTAGAGGAGCAATTGATGTACCTTAAGGGTGATGACATTTATAGGGAGAACAATCGCAAGTATGAGGCCGTCAATTCCAAATTGCCAACTAACTTTAGTATGACGGATATCCCTAAGTTCAAGGGACACGAGAACCCTTTGAACCACATCCGAACCTTCAAGGATTACATGTCTATCAAAGGCATCAAACCCGAGATGTTCTTAAGGATCTTTCCTTCATCTCTTGATACCATCCCAAGGCAATGGTTCTACTCTTTAGATCACAAGAAGGTCGCTACTTGGGAAGATGCCGCAATCGAGTTATCTAAGCAATATGCGGATAATGCCGAGATCCAAGTCAACATGCGTACTCTAGAGGTTCTTACCCAAAATGACAAAGAAGGATTCACCGACTTCCTAAGTAGGTGGAGGAAGACTAGCACTCAACTAGTTGAACGCCCGGATGAGGCTACTCTTGTGGAAAAGTTTGTGGATAATCTCAAGCCCATATATGCCAATCATTTGAGATACCAAAACATTAAAACCTTCAAGGACTTGACTGTACTAGGGACAAGGATTGAAGATGACATCCGTGAAGGACTCTTGTCCAAAACGGTAGGTCGAGGATTTCAAGGGTCCACAAGTCGTTCATACGGCTCTACTAGCAAGACCGATGAAGTTAACCTTCTCGAAACATCCAAGAAAACTACCCCACCAAGGAAATTCACAAACCTTGGGGAAACTTACTCCAACGCTCTAAAAAGGTTAATGAAACAAGGTAAAATCCAACCCATTGGACCTACTCCCGAACCCGAGAGGAAGTCCAAGTTTTGGGACGAAAATTCGTACTGTGAATACCATAGGGGCAAAGGGCACGACACAGAAAAATGTTACAAGTTGAAAAACGTGCTTCAAGACATGATTGAAGATGGTCGATTGCCAATACCACCGGGAGGTAAGCCCAACAACACTCAGAATCCTCTTGGAGTTCTAGTGATCACAAGTGATGAATCTACCTTAGATTGCTCACACCTCATTTCTCCCACCGAAAATGAAATTCATGCAATCGAGAATGAATGGCTCTACTCTACTATCTCCCCTACCATTTTCGACTTCATCACATGGGCAAGAAGTGTGGATAGACAAGTTTGGGAACTAGAAAACATGGTAACAACTTTACACAATCCCAACGCAATACCCGAAGAACATGTGCCACTAATCTTCTCTCAAAATGCCACTATGCAAAAAATAGTCACCGTGGTTGATAAACTAGTCGACCAAATCATACGACTAGAAGATGATATCATGAGAATGAGGGAACTAGCTGCAATCAATGGGGTTTGGGCCGATGATGATGAGGACGAGTATCTCATTGAAAACTCCCTAGTCAAGGAAATAGTCCAAAATGGTGAAGACCAAGATGTGGGCCACCTAACTCGTTCGGGCCGTCCATATCAAAACACTACTCAAAACAGTCCAACCAACGTCATCACACCAAATGACAACGAAGATGACTCCACTGATCATTTGCTCAAGCAATTACAGAAAACAAAGGCTGATCTTTCAGTCTGGCAATTAATAGCAAGCTCATTCCCACATCGCCAAGCTTTATTGCAAGCTCTAGCCCAGCTAAATGTGGCACATAACTCCACTCCTGAAGATGTAGTCAACTTGGTCTTCCAAGAATCACCGAAGCTAAGTAATCCTATTACTTTCTCGGATGAAGATTTGCCACCCTTTGGCGCTAGTCACAACCTTGCTCTATACATCACTGTCATTTGTCTAAAGAAGAATGTGCCAATGACCTTGGTGGATGATGGCTCCGCGGTCAACGTCATACCCCTCAAAACGGCAAACAAGCTAGGCATGAAAGAGTCGGATTGGACCCCTACCAATCAAGGTGTGCGTGCATATGACGGTACACGACGAAAAGTAGTAGGACTTGCTAACCTAACCATAGCCACATGGCCAATCGAACGAAAGGTTTACTTCCAAATAGTGGACATTGAAGCTTCATTCAACATACTTCTGGGAAGGCTATGGATTCACGCTTCCAAAGCGGTAACATCCACCCTTCATCAAAAGATCAAGATCCCACTAAATGGCAAAGTAGTGATGATCACTTCGTCACCCATCAAGGCAATAATCGAAAAACAATCGAACAATCAAGTCCTTGCAGATCCTATATACGAACTTGGGGGCTTCCAAAGTGTAAGTGTCATAGAAAGTGAGTTGGCACCTTTATACTATAATTCCTACTCCAACTTGGTGGTCAACCACATACTTAAAACCCAGGGATACTTCCCCGGAATTCCCTTGAACCCTATTCGGAAGAATACCTTCGCACCATACAAGGAAGGCAACTCAACAAGGATACCACTTGGACTAGGGTACAAACCCACGAAAGAAGAGGATCTCGAAATGCTCACCCAAGTCCAAAACCGCAAGCATGTAGGAGTCCAAATGAGGCCCTATCTCCCTACTTTAAATGGGTACTTTGTTCAAGAAGGAAGTCTAGAACTCTTTCACGGATTTCCCGAACCTTGGCATTATCTCGAGAGGAAGTTAGCCGGAATCGAGATCTTTCACGATTGCTACTTCATCCCTCCAGAAACGGTTCCTACCGTCAAAACCCGTCAAGCACCTTGCTTAGACGAACAAGCTGTTAGCCTATTGTTTGGAGAAGATCGATTCGTTAGGGCCGCGCAGGATGAGATCATTACCATGATACTTCAAGACGATCGCTTCAACCCCACGCGTTGATCACGTAAACCGACACAAAAAAAAGAGAAAGGATGGAGAAAATCTATCAAATGGACCAACAACCAAGGAAGAATCTTCAAGCTCACCACTGGAGAAGGAGAAATGTTCAAAGGAGAACCAGAAGATGATGAGTTCGAGTCGAAGTCGGAGTCAGAGTCGGAGTCTAGAGAAGTCATTAGAGAGTCTACTCCTGTCGTCATCCCCACTCCCTTCGTTTCTCCTAACTTAGCCTCGAGTAGTCACAGTAGTTCGGGAAATGCCCCAACCACTGTCCCTTTGCCGCCACTGACCATGGATCAGTTGGCTTCTTTGTTCCAACTTTACTCAAATTTTAATATGAATAAATCAGGTTCTGCTTACTCTTTGTGTTATCTTGAGAGCAATTCATTTACGATGATGCGAGGATGACCAAGACCCAGACTCGATCGAAATACCTCCCTACGTAGCCAAAGAAATACTACAGGAAGGGGAAGGGGGACCAGTAATAGAGGACACCGAACCCATCAATGTAGGAACCGAACCAGAACCCCAAGAACTTAGGATAGGGACTACCTTGACCTCTACCGAAAGGGCCGATTTCAAATATCTCCTAAATGAATTCAAAGACGTTTTCGCTTGGTCCTACAAAGATATGCCAGGGATCGACAGGGATATCGCGGAACATAGGATTCCGATTAAGCCGGGTTTCAAACCTGTGAAACAGAAGCTTCGACGAATGAGAACGGAGTGGGCTCTAAAGATTAAGGAAGAAGTTGACAAGCAATTCAAAGCCGGGTTCATCAAAGTTTCCGAGTATTCTGACTGGGTAGCCAACATATTGCCCGTACCCAAAAAGGATGGGAGAATTCGCGTTTGTGTTGACTTTAGGGACTTAAACAAAGCAAGTCCAAAAGACTACTTCCCTCTACCTCACATCGACATATTGGTGGACAATACTGCAGACCACGCATTACTATCCTTCATGGATGGGTATGCGGGTTATAACCAGATCAAGATGGCCATGGAAGATATGCATAAGACCGCATTTGTCACTCAATGGGGAACCTACTGCTATACGGTAATGCCGTTCGGATTGATCAACGCCGGAGCTACATATCAACGCACCGCAACTACACTCTTACATGACATGATGCACAAAGAAGTTGAGGTATATGTAGACGACATGATTGTCAAATCCAAGGAAAGAGAAGGGCATATTGCGAACCTTCGCAAGTTCTTCGCAAGGCTACGAAAGTACAACATGAGACTCAATCCTCAGAAATGCACATTCGGGGTAACATCTGGCAAACTCCTGGGATACGTCGTTAGTCAAAGAGGTATAGAAATAGATCCTTCCAAAATCAAAGCTCTGATCGAAATGCCACAACCTCAAACAGAAAAAGAAGTCAGAGGATTCCTAGGAAAGGTGCAATATATAAGTCGATTCATATCAAAACTTACGATGATTTGTGAGCCTATCTTCAAGAACCTCAAGAAAACAGACCACACCATGTGGGATGACGATTGTCAAAATTCATTCGATCGAATCAAGGAGATATTGGCTAAACCATCAGTGCTCATGCCACCACAACGAGATCAACCTCTTGGTTTATATCTCACAGTAACCGAAACAGCCATGGGTGCCATGCTGGCTCAAACCGTAGGAAGTGAAGAAAGAGCTATCTACTATCTTAGTAAGAAGTTCTTGGAATACGAGTGCAAATACTCACAACTCAAAAATACATGCCTCGCTCTTGTGTGGGCAACGAAGAAGTTAGGCCATTACATGCTTAGCTACTCCGTCAAGATATATTCTAAAATGGATCCAGTCAAATACCTCTTCGAGAAACCCGTCCTCAACGGACGTCTAGCAAGATGGACCCTGATGCTCTCAGAATTCGACCTCAAATACGTGCCACTGAAAGTTATAAAAGGTCGCGCCGTCGTCGAATTCTTCGCAGAAAATCCTATCAATGACGCACAAACAATAGATACTTGGTCATTTCCAGACGAGGATATACTCCAAACTGATGTAGACTCCTGGCACCTGTACTTTGATGGGGCATCGAATTTAAGAGGATTCGGAATAGGAGTGTTGCTCATTTCTCCTGAAGGCGAGCATACACCAATTGCTGTCAAACTCGACTTCGAGGTGACAAACAATGCCGCAGAATACGAAGCTTGTCTCATTGGACTACAAGCGGCAGTGAGTTTAGGCATCAAAAACCTCCGAGTACATGGGGATTCATCACTGATCATCAACCAAGTTACAGGATCTTGGAAAATCCGAAGCGAAAGCCTAGCACCTTATCAGGCTAGGATAGACCAAGTCGCTCAATTCTTTGATCACGTAACCTACCTACACCTACCTCGGGAAGAAAATCAATTTGCAGACGCTCTTGCGAAACTTGCATCTTTGATTAATATGCCAGATCACATGGTGGAAATGCCTTTGTGCATCGAACGAAGGTCGAGCGCTTATGTCCACCAAATCACCGATGAAGAGGAAATCGCACAGGAACCCTGGTTCCAAGCAATCCTGAATTTTAAGCTTAATGGTACATATCCACCAGATATGGACAAGAGGGGACAACGTGCTATACGCCTACTAGCTTCCCAATACGTCCTCATGCAAGGAGAATTATACAAAAGAACGCCTCTTGGTGTAGTCCTACGTTGCCTCGATCATTCACAGGCACGAAAGGTGATGGAAGAAGTCCACGACGGAGAATGCGGTCCTCATATGAGCGGGCCCATGATGGCAAAGAAAATCACACGTTTGGTATATTATTGGACCACAATGGAATCCGATTGCATCAAATACGTAAGACATTGCCACAATTGCCAAATCTTCGGGAATGTGCAACATGTCCCTCCTTCATTGCTCTATACAATGACATCTCCTTGGCCATTTTTTGAATGGGGAATTGACATAATCGGGAAGATAACCTCGGCCGGAACAGGAGGTCACTGTTTCATTCTAGTAGCAATCGACTATTTTACCAAATGGGTAGAAGCGGCTTCCTACACTGGTCTTACAGCTAAAAATGTGGCAAAGTTCATACAAAACAACATCATCTGTCGGTATGGATGCCCACATGAGATCATTAGCGATAATGGATCACATTTCCAGGCCGAGACCGAGCAATTGCTAGCCAAATACAAGATTAAGCATCTCCACTCTTCGCCCTATAGACCACAGACTAACGGCGCGGTAGAGGCGGCAAACAAGAATGTTGTCACGATCCTCAAGAAAATGATCGACAACTATAGAGATTGGCCAAGCAAGATACCCTTTGCTTTATGGGGGTATCGTACATCTGTCAGAACGCCCACTGGGGCTACTCCTTTCTATTTGACCTACGGCATGGAAGCTGTACAACTAGTCGAGCTAGAAATACCATCCTTGCGTATTTTACTCGAAAGTCATATCCCGGAAGCCGATTGAAAAAGGGATAGATATGAAGAACTCATCCTCCTGGATGAACGTAGGCTACGCGCCTTGCATAATGTCCAAACATATCAAGCACGTATCAAACGGGCTTTCAACAAAAGGGTTAGGCCAAGGAACATCAAAGAAGGAGACTTAGTGCTCAAATCGGTTAGAGCTCTCTTACCAGTTGACCCACGGGGAAAATTCAAACCTAATTGGGCCGGACCATTTCTAGTCAAATCCATACTCCCAGGGGGTGCGGTAAGAATCACAGACCTAGACGGAAATGAGTTTTCAAACCCAACAAACCTTGACCAACTGAAACAATACTATGCCTAGAATAGGAACAAAAAACGCGCCTCGCGTAACCCCACGTGTCGCTCTTGTGGCACTAAATAAACGGCCCCTGGCCAAGCTGAAATAAGCTAATGTCACTATGCTCTTGCATTTTGACAAATTTGTCATCCTCATATCATCAAATAAACTAAATTCGCACCTTCAGAGTAAGCAAAGGCTCATGCTTCTTTTTTAAGTTCATTACAAGCTCTTGCTTAGAACAATTATTCTTTTACATTTACTCGAACTACGCGCAAGGGTTTGATTTCGCTTTTTTTAAGTGAATACGTAGGCAATCCTTCACGGGATTCAACCCATCATATCTAAAATGTAAATAGAAGGACATTTGCATTGCATTTGAAATTCAACAAGAATAATAAAAAGAAAATCACAACGGTTTCATAACCATTTAACCTTTTTTATTTTTTTTTTCATTCATTTTTTTTAATAATAATAGTACGCTACATAATAAAAATAGAATAGGCTAGGATTCTAAAAACCCCACTTTTTTTATTACAACAATAATAATAATAATCAAATAAAAAATAAAGACTCGGGCTATTCCTCCATCTTCCCCTTGCCCTTGTCATTCTTGTCATATTTCTTGTCACGACCTCGAGTCGGACGCTCTTGAGCCACTTCAGACCTAATCACCAACGGTCTTTCTCGAGGCCTAGCTTTTCCATTTTTCCCAATCACCATTTCCGCGACAGGAGTAGTCTTCGGTTTCTTCGACGGATGAACAACTTGAAACCCGGCTTCTTCTTCTCCCTCTGTTAGATGCTTCTCCTTCTCTTTCTCTCCCTCGCGCACCTTGTAGTCGATGGGCTCGCGCTTCCTCAATTTCTCGCGCTCTTCCGGAGTGGTAGCCTTTCGCCATCTCAGATAAGAATCCGACACCCATAAAGCATTGGCGGAGAAGTTCAAGAACCACATGTTTCTTTGGGCCCATTTCATAGCCCACACTCTTCGGCTCTCTGTAGTAAGCGCCATAGCAGTCTGCGGGACGGTATCAAGCCTAGGGATCGTCTGTTTCAGCCCAACTTGTCTCATCAGCCTCTCCGGGAAGATGCACACCATAAACTCCAATCCGGGAATGCGCACGGACCTAGTGGGATCCAAAGAAGACACTCCAGTGACGGACTTAAGGTGCCACCACGGCACGACCCACCTGATCAACGGGCCATCATCACTCTTCAGCTTGTTCTTCCAATAATCACAGACCCGGGTGAAGTCCACCATGTACAACCGCGTCCTCATCGCAATCGAACGAGCATGATAGGAAAGTGCATGAACTCGGGGCTCGATCAATCGGAGCCGTTCCATAAGCCAAACCTACCAAAAGCGGGTATTAGACATCAAAACAAAAAAAAACAACAAAAAAAAAACAAAAAAAAAAAAAAAAAAAAAAAAAAAAAAAAAAAAAAAAAAAAAAAAAAAAAAAAAAACAAAAAAAAAAAAAAAAAAAAAAAAAAAAAAAAAAAAAAAGCAAAAAAAAAAGAAAAAGAAGATGTCTTTTACCTGCAGAATGACGGGACTCCCCAAGAATGGCAGATCACGGTTGGATTTCCTATTATCCAAGCCCAAAATAATCTCTCCTAAGCATAAGCAAGCCGGGCTCCTACGCAGTTCCATCTGCTCAACAAGGCCCAGAAGACGGGGATCACCTCTCAAGTCTTCATCAACATGCCCTTGGAAGACATATACATGCAACAAGCAAAAGCCAAATGCCCTCCGCCTAGCAACATGAGAAACGGTGGGGTCGGCCCTGTTGATGAATCGATCTATGAAGTCCAACATTCTCACGCCTTTTGAGGTAACTAGACGGTCCACTTCAAGCCTAGTCAATCCGAGCAAATCTCTAAATTTGCTTTTGTACCCTTGAGAAGTAGAAGGAATAGCAGGCAAATGTTCGGGGTCCCATCCACCAATAGCAATTTCTTGGGAAAGGGGCAAATATCACCCCCAGGGAACGCAAAAACATGGTAGTTCGGGTCCCAGTAGTCAAGGCAAGCATCCAAGAACGGTTTCACAACCTTGATGAGTTTCAAACTCAACAACGACCCAAAACTATAAGAGCCCATGTAATGCTTCTCCATATTTGAAAACTCGTTGGTCCATTCCTTCAAGCGGATCTCCAAAGTATTCATGATGAAGAAATTATTTTGAGAATTTTATGTAAATAGACGAAGAAGAGACGGAAGATTTATGTGAATAAAAGCTCTATCGACGTTTCTATTTATACTAATTTCTGTTTCCAAAAATCCGTCAGAACAGGACAGCTTGGGAACAGGCGCAGCACCTGCTGCGCCTCTTCAAAGGAACGCAGCTCATGCTGCGCCTCTTCCTCAGTTTCACATCTAGGATTTTCCGCGTTGGATCTTTCCTAATTCCATGACGAATAATTTCCTATTCCCACGGGTTATTATTTTGGTAAATACGGGAAGATTACCATGTTTCAAGTTTCCTAATTCCGCGGGCACGCATTTCGAGACGACATCGACATTTCGCCATCTTACCACATGCGCACGTTTTCATTTTTAGGAAATAAATTTCGTTTTCATTTTAGGAAATAAATTTCATTTTTAGGAAATAAATTTCATTTTCATTTTTTTTATAAATTTCAAACAGGTATATATTAGTTTCAATTCTTTAATTTCATTTCTACATTTCTAACTTATAAATTTCCTTTTTTCTTTTTTTTTAGGGGATAACCCTCCCTACCGTCCGGTCATTTTCGGCAAAATTTTTGCATTTTTTGCAGTCTCTCGAGTCTCTCATTTTGCGCTAATACAGGCCATATGTATATACAAATGTATGTTTTGCATGTTTTCTATGTAATTTTCGGCAGCATGACGGCGTAAACCGTCATCTACCAAACCTGTTCGAAACTAACCTACAGGTACAAGCAACACAATCCAGCAGCAAAGGCGCTCAGGCCATCGTATATATACCAAATGAAGAAAATGTACAACAAACTGGGGACTCGAGCCCCAAACAAAGTCCAAAAAATGTTCAAAATCAATGTACAAATGTGCAAAATACGACAAAAGCCACACAAAACTACTGTTGGGCGCCCTCCAACTCTGCAACTCTCGCCACAAGAACGGCGATCTCGGCGTCCCGAACCTCGAGCTCCCTCAACAAGCGAGCTGTCTCCTCCCGGGACTGGGCCAACTCTCGCTCCGACCCGCGGTCACCCTGTAAACAATAAATTGGCTCATGTCAATCGATTCGAGCAAAATTAGAAAAGTCGAAAATCAAAAACAAAATAGGCGTAAGGTTCATACCTGACGACCTCGACCGCCGACAAGTGCCTCGACGGCAGTAGCTCGCAGCCGGTTGGCCACCCTCCACAACGCCACAAACCGAGACGGCGCAACCTGCATTTTCAAAAAGAAATTCTCAACAATTGAACAAACTCAATCAAACGTGTTCTTACACAAAGGTAATGCAAGTTAGAGGCTCACCCTCCGAATCAGATGCTGCCAGTCGTCCAGGCCAGCATCCGTCACAGCTACGTCAAAGTCACGCAGCTCGGAGATCGTCGTCCTCCCGGTCGCGTCAGTGTACTCAAGGGTGTCGGGGTACTCTGGGGGCTCGATGCCCGCCGCCTCGACCTCCTACGAAGACAAATGGTTCTCATCAATCGATGATCTTTCATCATGATTCTCAAAAAATCAAATCAAAATAAAAGATACTCACCACTACTGGCCAGTACGCCAACCTCCCGTAAAGGAACGCCGAGTAGTCCTCGCCAAGGAGAAGAAGGTCGTCACCACCGGCACCGCCCAAGTCCGCCTCCCTCTCGGCCTCGAAGGCTCCCTAAACATCCTCCCGGGAGGATCGACGGAACGTCAACACGCCCCGTGAGCACCGACGAGCCAAACGCTCGCCCAGTACCACACGGGACCCATCGACGTCCTCAAGCGGCGGCGGCTCGAGCTCCTGGGTCGAAGGACCTCGGCCACGAAAGGAGGCGCTCCAAAGATACTCCGCCCAAGGTCTGGGCACCCACTGTGACAAGATAAAACAAGGATCATTCCTATGATCAACTAAAAGCGAATATAAGAAGCACGAGCAAATATAAGTAAGATACTCACGCTACTCAGCTGAAGAGCGTTCACGTCCCGCCGGTAGACGTTGTGAGAAGAACGCTTGCTCTTCGTTCGGCACATCACCCAATCCCTCACCACGGGATAGGCCCTCTCCAGCGGCTCCGTCCTCTTGGGCGTGAGGCTCGGGATGTAGGAGTACACCCACGCCTGTAAAACAAAATAATCAATGATGATCTTTCGTGATTTGATAAAGAAAAGGAATTTACTTTGGTCTAAAGGAAGGTTCATACCTCCAAAGAAGAGTCCGGTCCGACGGCGGAGGAGAAGTCCCCTTCTCCATCAACTACGGACGAACCATGGCCCTCATGAAGCGGATGAGGACCGCAAAACCAGCAGTGACCCAGTCCTAACGCCCTAGGGAACTCAGGTCAGAAAGGAAGGGAAGAAGCTTCGTCGACAACCTCTCGCCCTTGTCTCCGAGGTAAATCGAAGACAGAAACCACCAAAGCCACAGACAAGCCCTCGCTCACTGACGGGGAGGAGGAGCCGTCTCCCCCTCCCGTCAATCGTCACCGCCGGGGTCTTCCCGCAAAGTAGTCTCGAACGTAAGAACGGGTATCAAACCCAAGATCGAACAGACCTTCGGCGACAAGTTCCAACCGATCAATTTCCTCGCCTCGGCCGAATCCGCCCTCATGGCAGTCTCCGGCCACACCACCTCCTCGGTCCCACACGGCAGACCAGAAATCATGCCGTAGTCCTCCAAAGTGACTCCCACCTCACCAAAAGGCATGTGAAATGTGGAAGTCGTATCCCAGAATCGGTCCAAGAAAGCGCGGACCAGGCTAAGGTTAGCCCGCAACTTCCTCTTCGCGATATCTCTCCGGACTGAACAAAGGACCGAACGCTCCGCGCTCGATCATGGCCCTCTCCTCCTCCCGACCCGCTCGTAGTGCTCCCATTGTCGTGTAGCCCGAGAACGACCTGATGTTCCCGGCCTCCTATTATGATTTAAAACAAAGCTAACTTTAGTTTTGAATGAAGTTTGAAAGAAATCTGAATAAAAGAATGAAAGAGGATGGGTAATGAGTAGTGAATTCCAATTTACCAGACTCTTCACCGTCCTGTAGGACAGGTGACCCTCTGCAGCCCACACCAGGTGCCTGCTCTCCCAAGTCTCAGCCCACACGAGAGCCCCTCTCAGCTGACGACCTCCTCGTCCGACTTTGGCCCGTCTCGGGGCCTCCTCCTCCTCGTAGAGCCCATCCCCAGCAGCCATCACCGCAGCGGTGAAGGCCTGCTCTAAAGCCTCCTCGACAGTGGCAGCGTCAATCTCCATGGGAGCTCTCCCAGAAGTAGAAGCCTCATCACCTGCAATATTAAAGCAAATTTAGGTCGCGTCACATGACGACAAGCCTTGGTTAAGGGATTTTCGAGCCTTCAAAGCCCTGAAACCACCCTTTTCTCGCCATCTTTGGCCATATCCCCACCTACCCGATCACTCATGTGGTAATTAGGGTCAAGTCAAGCCTAGTTTGAAGCCTAGTTCCAGGTTCGAGTCGAAATTTTGGCAGCATTTCGCTATAATGGCGATTATGCCCTAGAAAAGTGCCCTGAAAAAGCCGTCACAAAGCAAAATTCCGAGATGGTAGAAAGTTTACCCATCATTCAAGGATCCCAAATATCAAGTTTCATCGCAAATGGGCAATCCTAAGGCTATTTTCGAAGCAATTTACGGTTTAGGCTTAGTCAGAAACGTCTCAAAATTCACTCAAAGGCTCAAAACTTGATGAAAATTCGAGACAAATACATGGTTATGTTCCTAATATTACCTACTATCCATTTCTAATGTCAATTTGACAAGGAAAATGCGTTTGGGGGAAAAGCCCCAAATTTTCGATCAAATGGGTCATAAACCCTAGATTTTTCGGCTCAAAATTGGACAAATATAGACGATTAATGCAAGATTGAAACACATACCTCGATTAGTCATGATTAATGCAAGCTTTTGGATTAAACCTTGGCGGAAATGGTGAAGATTTGAGAGAGAAATGAGTGATTTATGTTTCGAGCAAATGAATACAAAGCCTCCTGATTTTCGCGTTTTTACGCAGGAAAATCAATTTGGGGAATAGACGCAGCAGGCGCTGCGCCTCTTCCAAGAGACGCAGCTCTTGCTGCGCCTCTTCCTTTTGTTCCCTCCATACGGATTTTCAAAAATTCGTTATGAATTCGTTAATTGTGGGCCCATCTTTGGTGCGCCTCTTCCCCGATGCTATTTCATTCTTTCGGTCCGTTTGGCGATTTTCTTTCGTTCCGGCCCGCATTTCCAAGCCCGCAGCAGGCTGTTGCGTATTATTTATCCCGTCCAAGACCTTTTGCGTGTCGCAACGAGCATTCATTCCTTCACATAATTCGACACACCTTCGTTATGTCTCCAGCGAGAGTAAGCGGATATACTTTCCCTCTCACGACAAGAAGAATAAACTCCCAATCATGTCTCCAGCGAGAGTAAGCGGACGTACTGTCCCTCTCAAGACGTGAGGATTGACATCTACCTAAGCAGATTTCCCCTCAGCAGTTCTCGCCTGTGTCCTGCTACTCGCAATTATTTCCCGAAGACTCCCCAAACAGTTTTCTCCTCAGCAGTTTCCGCCTGTGTCCTGCTACTCACAATATTTCTTGTTTCCCCGCGGAGTGCGACAAAGGTGTCATTCTCCAGAAGTTTCCAAACCAAAGCCTTCTTTCTTGGGTTCGTAAACCCAAATTAGGATTTTTTTTAACTATAGGATCCCAATCCTTTTAGGTTCATAGGCCTTCAAATTCCCAAACCAATAGAGTTCCTATACCCAAGCTTTAGTTACCCTTTAAGATTCCTTCCCGTCAATGCTTTCCTTTAGGGTCCCACACCCTAGTACCAATCCTTACTTATCTTTTAGGTCTTAACCTTAGCTCCTACGCTTACCCTTAGCTCCTACGCACCTCCGAAAGCATCTCGAGAAGAAGTCTCAGGTATGGTCTCTTCTTATGGCTGGCGAGCCTCCTTACGTAGTCTAATGGACTTTAAGCGACCCTCCCCGATAGTCGATAGACTCTAAAATGTTCCCGACGACAGGTCCTTGGCTCAGACCCCTTGAGCCGCCTCGCGTCGCCATAGTCGTCAGGTTGTAATCTTCGATTGACCTGATGGCTATACTTTGACTTTTGCCTTATCCAAGCCTCAGTCAAAGTGGGGGCTCTGTAGATACCTCATTTCTGCACCTACGCGGAACGATTTGTGACAATTCGTAAGATTATCGTCAAGTGATTGCTCAAATATTAATGTCTACCTCTTAGTTGTCATCTACGTCCCGATACGGTCGTTTTGTGATAATTAGAGTACATTCGAGTCGGGCCTAAAACCGTCTCCATTTTTCGATAACCGTTAAATCCCGAGTCAGAATGTTCTGGAATGTTCCGGATATTTCTATTCCATATTTCATAAATTTTATCTTTTAGTAAGCAATTTCCCGTAATATTCACATAAGATATTAAGGAAAGCCGAATTATTTCCGTCCTACCACAACTCAAACACGGAAATCTTTCTTCTGCAGGAGGAAACCCCTTGGGAACAGACGCAGCAGGTGTTGCGCCTCTTCCAAGAGACGCAGTGGCTGCTGCGCCTCTTCCCAGGCCCTTTTCTGCATGTTTCTCGTATCTTTTTCATATCTTTCCGAGATTCACTTCCAAAGAGTCTCCGAAACCCTAATTCCTTCACGTGATTAGTATAAATAGGAGCCTTCGCTCCTCATATTTCTCACGCGAGTGTCCGCCCTTCTCTTCTCCCTTTGCATTCTAGACTTTGTTCTTACTTTTTGGCGTCTACGTGCTTGAACTTTCGATCACGTAAGCTCGGATCCTTCTGAGTACCAGCCTCCCCGTTTGCATGACCGACCAATTTGACCAACTACATCATAATCAACTTAATTAATTAATCGTTTTCCTCTTACGAGGGCACTTTCTTTGCATTCGCGTCGAGCATCACTAATCGATATCTTAGTCCTTCTCGTTTCGTCAACATGTAAGTCTGAGGGTGTAAATCTCTCTTTTATTTATTGTATTTTAATTATTGTATCATCATTGTAAGGTTTATGTCGAAAATACCATTAAAACCGATTTCTAAAACCATGCTTTAAAAACCTCTTTTTACGGATTTCCAGTAGATAACCGTCGAGAAAGGACGCAGCAACTGCTGCGCCTCTTCGAAGGAGCGCGGTTCCTGCTGCGCCTCTTCGTGAGGCTGCCGCAGTTCCTGCTTCCTTTCTTCTTCGTTTGTCCTCTGTTATTCGTTTCAAAATCCTTTTGATTGTTTCGTTTTGTTTGTTAATTCTTCATCATAATAGTATATAATTCACATGTATATTGTAATCATCACCGTTAACATGTTTAGTTCATCACAAACCCGACTTAAATCCCTAATAATCCAATATTTGCGGGTTTTCTTCATTAAATTCAATTCCGGGTTATAGAGATTCAATTTGTTCATATTGAGTTTCTGGAATTCGTCTTTGATATAGTTTACATCTGTTTATTCATACGATCGTCGCATATTCGTTACTAATCCATCATATCTAACCTAATCAATTGAATTAATTTGTTGGACTCATTAATATTTTTCACATCTGTCATTATTCCATCTTGTAATTAATTCGTTTGCATCCGTCTCACTCATGTTTTACTGCTTTCATGACCCATTCATATGTTAAATAACCTATTAATCACTTCCATCCGAGTAAATAATTTAATCAATCGTTAAAATTACCAATCGACATTAACGGCTTGCAATTACGGCTTCACGCCGGCCGAGCCAAGGAACAGACGCGGCGTCTGCCGCGCTTTATTCTGGGGACGCGACTCTGCTGCTTTATTCTGGCCGAGTTTCGTCCACGAACTCCGTTTCTGCCCGACCTAGTTTAATTAGTTTACATATTAACTAACTATTGACCGTAATATCACGCTAATTCCTGTTCGTTGATTTATTTCTTTCTTGTTCATTCTTTTTCTCAAATTATCCGTTTTAAAGGTATTTTCGACATAAATCGCCTATTCCGTTGTAATTATTGTAATTTTCATTATTGTAATTCATATTTATTGTATTTTCTTTTATTGCTGGTATGTTTTCACATGTAAATGAACATTAAATCCTACTTCGACCCGATTGTTTGCTAAATAATTGTCTACCGACTTAGCCTAATTCTCACATGCTAGGATTAAAACTTAGATGTTGCATTGCATGCATATAGCCGACGATATATCGAGTACGAATAACTTCCCTAATCATTAGTAGAGGCCGCTATCGAGGCGGGCGGGATTAGGTGTTCGATCAAAAGAGCTTCCTAATACGTACCCTCACCCCTTACTCCAGATATCTGTGAACACCCGTGTTCATTGGCATCCACGAGAGTCATTCTAGACATAGAATGCTAAGGGTAACGATTGCTTAGTGTTCATGTCTCTACTTTGTGTCTTGACATGACACGAGGTATTCGAACGGTTCCAATTTCCCATAAAAATTGGTGGCGACTCCATACAAAAATGCAAACGCTTGTTTCTCTTTTCCTACCCGAGCGCCCCCATGGGACCCCGCTATCCACAGGTGGTCCTGGTAAGGCACGTGGAGTATGGGAGTGTTACAAAATGGTATCAGAGCGACGATCCTGAAACCTGTAACCAATGAACCCAATAAACATAGGGAGTCAAATAAAATGAACCCGGGGTAAAAGTTGTAGGAGCTAATACAAAGACTTGGGAGACGTCCTAAAGTCGCGAACTCGCCCTACAATTTTGAACCGGTCACTGTGGGATATGAGTCGGAATCGCTATGTGTTTACCTTGTGTAGTGTGTACCTGTGTAGTGAAGTGTGGCATGAATCAGTGGATGTATGTATGTTGAGAATGGGGAATGTGTAGAAAAGATGGTGATGATGTAATTTCGTAAGTTATTGATTGAAAGTATGATAGTTGTTTTACGATATGGCATTATAGGAATACGGAAAGAAAATTTGTCTGATTGAAGTTATACATAGAGTTATATATACATATATGTTGTTGGTAGTGTTGTACGAGTTTATATAGCTGGAAGTTTGTGTAAGAGCTTGAATAATTGGTGGAAAAAAAAGATGATAATTGTTGCATGATAATATGATATTTTTTTTTTATAACGCATGTTGTATGATGGAAGAGATTTTATAAAGTTGTTATGCTAGTAACATGTGAATATGATACTTGATGTCATATAATTGTGATTTTGTTTACGTAACGTTATATAATAAAAACATGTGGGTAATATGTGATTGGTAAGTTGAATGATATATGTGCATCGAGTTATTTGTTGCTTGGCTTTTGAAGTTAGTAACATGTGGTTAGGGATACTGGTTTTATGAGCATCGAGTTGTTTTTGTTTACCATGTTGTCGTTTAAGTTGTTGGGAAGTAAAATCAAGTAGTTGTGTTCTCGATCATAGGGAGGTTGTATTTAAACTGTTATAACTTGAGATGCATAAATTATTTTAATGTGATTCCAATTGGAGGTGATAGCTTGTCCTTTTACGATTCTAACGATAGGTCACACGCCCAAAACGACCAAGAAATGAGTGAGTTATGACTGTTTTACGAAAACTGGACAGTGCTGAGAAATGTGTAGGTACTCGATCGAGTAGCCTTGGTACTCGATCGAGTAGGGGGGGACTCGATCGAGTACATTAGTTACTCGATCGAGTAGCCCTGGTAATTTGTTTTACGTGCTTCTGATCTTCACCTACTCGATCGAGTAAGTCACTTACTCGATCGAGTGTCCTGTACTCGATCTAGTGACCCTTGTTTTGGGTCATGCTTATCTTTTGAATTCGTTGCATATTATGTTTGATTCAAAGTTGTTACTTTGCTTCTTTATGCATTTTTTTACATGTACGTTGGTCTTGACGCGTAAGTTACCCAATCTTGTGGTGTAGTGAGTGGCACCTGTGGTGAGTATGAGTTCGGTGGGAGGACATGAGTTATACGTGGTTGTGATAGATAGTGGAAAAAGAAAAGAAAGATCGTTATGGTTTATTGAGACATAGAGCATGTTTTGTGAGATGAGATGAGCGATATGTTTGTACGTCGAGTAATGCAAAAGTAATTAAATGTGGGCAAGAGATGATGTGAGTTTATGGAACGTGAGAATGAAAAGATTGAAATGAGGGACGCAAATGGTGGCATCTTGAGATGTGTAAAGAATCATGGAGGGGGATGGTTAGGAGTCGTGTGGGTTAAGAATATACATAGTGAAAGTTCGTTCTAAAAGGGTTGAGAAGAGTAGTATATAGTGAACTTTGTGGAGACATGTCGCGAGGTGGATTTGTAGACAGTGAATGAGTTTGGGAGATTTGGTTTATTAAGAGATGAAACTACTATGTGATTTCTTTGGGCAATTAGCGGTATGAAAGGAATTTTGATTTCTAGAGATGTAATTGTTGAACAGTAAACGTTGATTCTATGGATGGATTAGTGGCAAGGGTGATTGATGACATAATAAGAGAATATTTGTGGTAAGAAAGAGTGAGATGATATCGATATGAAATAATTAGATGTGAGTTTTGGAGCGGTGAAAACGAAGGAACACTAAAGAGTTAGGTAGAAGTGATAAGGAGTTGAATGGTTAATTGATTTTGTAGATGTAAAGGAAAAGAATGAGGGGAATAAAACTAAGAAAATGTTGACCGGAGTTATGTGATATAGAGGTAAGGAGTCGTCGAGATGTGTGCTACCAATCATGAGGATGTTAGTTAATGGTTATAGAGGAGTTTTGGGACAACATGATTAGTCTTGAGTTTTGAGGAATTCAGAAAAGTAAGAAGTTGGTAAAATATCTGCAGGATATGAGATTTTAGTGGAGATTTAGATGAGGTTACAGTTAAGAATGGTATTGGGAAGAATGTTGAAGTAATTTTGTTGATGGATTTGATGTTCGTTATTTGGGATGTTAACCAAAGATGGGAAAGAAATCGTGATATTTAGAGATGAGTGTAAGGATTTGATGTCCGGACAGTGGTAGTGTTATGGTTTGTGACTAGTGGTTAAGGGTGATGGTATATTAGAAAGGTAACAATTCTGAAGCGGTTGATTTTGCAGAGACCAGGTTGATATGTATGGTTGTGAGAGAGTGTAAGATGTGGTTATATGAGGCAGTTGTTAGTAGTTGAGTATTAATAGGATGGTTACATTTGGCAAGGGATGATGGATATGCGAATGGGAGAATATGTTATGAGGGGCATATGAGTTAAGCTCGGGCGACAGGTAACCTTTGTTGAGTGGTAACTTACGTGATCAGGATTGACTAGGTGGATGTGATTACGGGTCTATGATACGTGTAAATGTTTGTGTGAGGTTCTGACCTCACAAGAAGTGGTATGGTGTGGTAATTATAAAGTTGTTATATGATTGTTTTGTAATTTCTGTTGGGTACGGTATACTAATGGAATGAGGTTCAAAAGGTAATAATGTGATTGATCTGGCATAGATAGTTAAAATTGTATGTGTATGGATGATACTTGTTTATTCCGTGAAATGGTAAGGATGATGTTCATGAGATTATTATCTGTTTAATTCATATAACATGTTGCATTGTGATTTAATAAAGTGGATTTGAGTAAGTTTTTCTTGTCCGAGAAGTTATGTTGGGTCAGTGTTTATGGGATTGTATCTGTTGTGATGTCTATCGGTGTAGTTGTGGTGCCTCGGGTGATAATCCGGGCACGGTACCTAGTGTTGTGATGCGGGTATTTTCGCACTGCGGTGTGGCTGTTGGTGGCGGTGTTGCGATGCCGTCACCGGTTGTGGTGGAGTAGGCGAGATGATTATGATGCGAGTTTTCGAAAGTACATACCAGTTAAACATAGATTGTTATTTTGTTTCTTCGCTATTCCTTGTGAGTTTTGGTTGAACATGTATTTGTTGTTTTGTTTATTGATGTTTCTTACCGTTTCGACTTAGGTGTGAGGGTAGAGTATGATATGAAAGAGAGTTGTATATGTTTTCGTTGTTGTCATGATATAGTGATATTCTGTTGATGGGACATAGTTGTTTTAAGATGAGGCATCGGTAGTCATAGTCATGGCAAGTGATTCGTGGAACATGTGTTGTAACGATCTGAAAGCGGGGGGTGGTTCATAATCTTTTGTTGAGACAGTGAGTGTAGGGTATTGGGAATTAGTGTCATGTTAAGTTGTGTATGAGTTTTGCGGTAATGGAAGGAAGAACTTGAGGATCTAGTGTGCGTGTATGATGCGTGTCTTTTATATGATGTTTTACATCCCATTTTACACGCATTTCAGAGCTCATTCGTGTAGTTTATGCTGCATTTCTCCCTATTTCCGTCTACTTCCGTGTTTTGTACATTATTACAGAAATGTGAAGAATTCAACGGGAAAATCAAGCTAAATCCGTCCCCGAGTATCCTGCATTTCATTTTGACGTGAAGTATTCACCCGAGGAACGAGCTTGGTGCGCCATTCAAGACCCAAAAGACAAGTCCACGAGTTTTAAGAAGTCAAGTAGCAGCTCAAGTAGTCGATAGACCATCACCCTCAGTCGATCGACCAATGTTCGGGTTCCAGAAACTACTGTACACTGAGGACCAGTCGATTGACCACCATGATCAGTCGATCGACCAGGCCGCTGCTCCAGACGTGAATTAAAAGACCGAGGAACTTGAAGCCCGTTAAGTTTAGGTTTTGGAATAATTGTTACGTGAACTTTCTATATAACGTAACTGAGAATACCTAGTTTAGCATTCAGTTTTTCATCCAAGTTTCTACCTAAGTTTTATTCAGTAATTTTCATTAAGTTTCCGCATACGGTTCTTGATAGATAGTTAGGGTTTGGGATTGTTGAGCATTGGATTTTCGGTTCTTAATAACTAATCTTTCCTCTGCAATTCGGTATTCTTCTGCCCTAATTTTAGTTCATCTTTATTTTATCAATAGTTTAGAACTGCTAAGTAGATTCCCGCAACCGTTATCATTGTTTATGTTAATTATTTGTTTTACTGTCTTAAGCATGAATTCCCCTGTTTACTTTATTAGTCTTATTATTGTTCTCACCCTTAGTATGAGTAGCTAAATAATTTGTGCGAATTGTAGCATAGGCGGCATTAGATTAGACACGGCCTGAACCCGCGTGTTGGTCGATCGACCACCTTACCCGGTCGATCGACTGACCTCGTGAGCTTATTTCTTTTAATTGATTTTAATTGTTGTATTTAACGAATCGAATGCATGCGACCAGTTAGATACCCTTTTATGACTGACCCAATAGATCGAAAGATAGGGTAAGTTGTTAGACAAATCAATTGAATCGACTAAACTGTGCTAAGATCGAAAGATAGGTATAGTTTAGACCGTTAGTCACTTTTCGGAACGAAAGTTAGTATTAGTGATATTAGGGACCTATAGCGAGATCGAAAGATGCTATTTGTTAAGAGTGGACCGAGAGGACCTCTTTATTTCCCGCCTCACCTGTGTTGACTTAGACTGACTTAGTTTGCTGCCGCCGAAGCTATAGTGAACCGATCATCCTAGTACCCCTTCTTAATCTGTTTAAACCATCTTTTAGTTTATTATCTTTATCTGTTCTTAGCTATAGACCATATCAACTCAACCCCCACAATTGTTACCTTAGACTGAATATAAATCAACTAGAATTTACATCTGCCTCCTTGTGGTTCGACCCTGTTACCACTAGCCTAGGTTAGTCTTAATAGGAATTATAAATTTTATCTTTGGTACTCACAACGACGGGTATCAAATTTTGGCGCCGCTGCCGGGGAGGCAATAGTCCTAATTTTAGTTGTTTTATTTTTAGTCTTTCTTAGTTTAAGGGACTTCTGTTCCTTAAACTTTTCTTATATTCTTTTTGTAGTTTCCTCTTATGCGCAGGTCACAGGGTGGTGAACTAGTGCCATTCGACCCTGAGATAGAGAAATCCTTGCGCGAGTTGAGACGAACACAAAGAGTACTACCGACAGAGGAAGAGCTGAGTACTCTGTCAAGCTATTACGAGAACAACTGCTCAAGAAGACCCCGATCTTCACCGTTTCCACTTCTTCAGCCGAGACAGTTACTTCTCCAGAAATTCCGGTCATGGCCGAGGAAGTGAGTATAGCTAGTCATTCTGAGCCGACAGCTGAAAACTTATATAAGGGGTTCGAACTACCAGGAGACGCCAGGAAGTTCGAACCAAAGCCTTCATACATTAGCATGGTTGAGAAGAACGATTCGGGGAGCCGCAAATGAAGATGCGGCTAAGCATATGGAGACCTTTATTGACTCATCGTTGTTCCATACCCCCACCAGCCGGCGTGACCCAAGACCAGATCAAGGAGACCATGTTCATCTTCTCTCTTCGTGATGCCGCAAGGGAGTGGTATAGAGATTTGGACCGAACCGTTCAGGGGATCACCGATTGGAATTCATTGGCATTGGCATTCTACAAGAAGTACTTTTCTGCTTCAAGGACGATTGCTATTAGAGCTCAAATCACGGGCTTTAAACAAGGGCCAGATGAGAATTTCCACGAAGCATGGGTCCGATTTAAGAAGTTGGTGCGAACCATACCGCACCATGGGTTCGAAAAGTGGAGCTTGTGCAATCATTTCTACAATGGGTTGTACGACGATCAGAGGGCCATTTTGGATCTTTGCGGCCAATGGACGATTTCTTTGAGAATTTGGGAGCAACCAAGGGGTGGAAGATCATTGACGATCTAGCTACCCACAAGGCCGAGTATGGGAATTCTAGAGGGAACCAGAGAAGAAGAGTCTGAATCTTCCTCTGTCATTTGCGCTTGAGGCTCTTCTGCGAGATTTGACAAGTATGAGCTAAGAGGAGCTTCTAAAGGTGGGATGTACCAGGTAAATGCTGTGTCAGACGGTCCTTTCGTCTGTGAAAGGTATGGAGGTGAGGGCCATGTCTCGAAAAACTGCCCTAGTCCCTTTGAATCTTGTGCTGCCTTTCAACACTATAGCGGAAGACCAACACCTACTATGAGCCGAATACCCATCCGAACTTGAGTTGGAGGAGCCAAAATGTCTTGAATCCAACTCAACCTCGCAAGAAGAAGAACCCTATGTGCCCCCTCATCAAAAGCAACAACAATATCAGAAACCTCCTTATGTGCCGCAGCAGCAACAATCGCAGAATTCTGAATTTTCCGAGCTTAAGAACATGTTGCTAAAGGAGTCCCAAGCAAGAGAGGCCGGGATGAAGCTACTAGAGAGCCAAATTGCTCAATTGGCTAGCAAAAGTAACACTCGAGCTCCCGGACACTTGCCGACCCAAACTGACCAAAAGGAGACCTTAAATGCCATCACCTTGAGGAGCGGGTCCACCCTTGATGGTCCTGCCATGGTCGAGGACGCTGTTGAAAAAGATGAGCCGGAAACAAGTCAAAAGAAAGCTTCAACGAATAAATCAAAGAAACAGCCGTCTACCAGGTATATCAGTCGATCGACTGATATACCTAGTCGATCGACTGAAGCACGGTTACAGGAGCTTGAAGGCTGTACATCTCGATCGATCGGCGAGGACGATGGTCGATCGACCGAGATCGTTGCGATCTTGAGGAATTTCGTCCTTTGATGCCAAATAATCTGCGAGACCACTTGTTTGTGGTACCACGATCCGAAGACTTTAGGACAAGACCCGAGTGATGATGGGTCGATCCGGTCCCAAGTTCGACCCAATGACGGTTAATGGCTCACATTTGAGACGGTCTGAAGAGGGGTCTAGCTTCAACAAAGAGAAGGTGACGGACTTTCAGCTTAAGTCCAAGGATGCCGGCGCGCGTGATTTGGAGGAGAGGGCTAAGGTACTTCTTCTTTGACCCCTTACCCGGAGAGGCTAGTGCCGACCAAGGAACAGTATCTTTCAGCAAATTTGAAAAAGTTATCCGTAGTCTGAATGTACAGGTCCCCTTCCTTGAGTTAGTAAACCAAGTGCCCGCTTATACTAAATTTATGAAACAACTTTTGTCCAAAAAGCGGTCACTTGAAACAGTGCACACTGTCGCACTTACTAAGGAGTCTTGCTCTTATCTGTCTCACACTGCGCCCCATAAGTTAGAGGATCCGGGTAGCTTTTCCGTCCCTTGCAAAATAGGCACCTTCTCCATTGAGAAGGCATTGTGTGATTTAGGGGCTAGTATAAGCGTCATGCCCTTGAGTTTAGCTAGGAAGTTTAAGTTGACCCGGTTTGCTATCACAGACATGACAGTTCAGATGGCCGACCGATCTGCGGTCGAGCCTATAGGAGTCCTAGAGGACATACCCGTCCAAATAGGGAAGTTTTTCTTCCCTATCGACTTTGTTGTCCTTGACATGCCTGAGGATGCCCATATACCGATCATCCTAGATAGGCCGTTTCTGCACACTGCTGGTGTAGTTATTGACGTAGGCTCTGGAACTTTGACCTTCAAAGTGGGGAAACATTCTATCATTTTTGCCCAACCTGCTAAAAAGAAGGACCCCATGTGGCCTGTCACTTGTAATACGGTTTCTGAAAAGAAATCGTACTTTGTGCTTCCTGAATTGCCTGTCTCTATTACTACTCCTGTGCTAACCCCTCCGCCCCAGATTGGAAGCAGAAAGGAGGAAGAATCTGTTGTTTTAGACATTGCGGAGAGATTTGGTTTGGGGAAGGATGAGCTGCAGGTCACTCTAGCTGCGACAAAGCCTATCATTCAAAGAGGAGGTCTTGGTTGCCTGAGCTATGGAATTGATGAGATAGTTGATGACGAGCCAGTCAAAGCAAAGGAGTCCGACTTGGATTCCGATGAGCCCAAAGAGACCCTTGATTGAGGAGATGACGAAGTTGATCCGTTGAGCTCTCCGACTGTCGAAGCTGAGAAGGGTGCAGCTGATAAGATGAGCATCATTGAGGCAACCTCTAGTAGCCAGAAGCCGACGAAATGGGCCATACCGTGGTCCTTCTTGATCAACTATTAGTTGATCGAGCTCGTCATAAACTTCATTTTATTTGCTTTTGTTAAAACAATTTTTATTGCTTTTTGTGTGCGCGAAAACTTCGCATTTTATTTCGCTTATTTAGGATTTTTAAGTACTTTAGACTTTATTCTGGGTTTTGCGCAATTTTGGGCGCGTATTATTGTGCATTTGCAGGTTTTAGACCTCGGTAGCTCTAGTTATTGAGCTAATACGAAGAATTAAGATGTCGCAGCAGTGTTTTCAGTCGATCGACCGGCCTATATAGTTGATCGACTGATTTGCAGGTTTACAGGAGCTACTGTTCACGCCCACTTGATCGATCGACCGATCTTCTTGGTCGATCGACCTCTGCTGCTGCTGTATTTGTTCACGACCTCTCCCCTGCTGTGTTTGGTCGATATGCGGACTTAAGGGAGTCTTCTACTCCACTTTTATCTTCCGTAAAATTTATATTTTTCTTCTGTTCTCTCATTTATGCACAATTTTACCGCTTCAAAATTGTTTTCTCAGTCTTATGCGTGGTATTTTTCTGTCTTCCAGGTACTTATTAGTAGCACTGCTAGCTACTGAAACCTCCTAGCTCACGCTGGTTTGGGGAGGGTTCCTTTGCGCTTAAAGTCTTGTGAGTTCCTGATTTCTTTACTTCATGTCATATTTTATTTCTTTTCTCGCAAATTCCCATTTCTCTTTTCTTCATTACATGATTTTGCACAATGGGGACATTGTGCGATTTGGTTTGGGGAAGGGTTTTGCGTCGCATATCATTTGCTTCCATTCACGTTTAATTTTGTTTTGCATTGTTTCATTTCATTTCGCTTATATATACAAGAATTCCAAAAAAATTGAAAAATTCAAAAAATTTCCCATAAAATGCACGTTTATTTTAGCATATAGGTCGAGTCGGAACGGTAGTATTTCCATGATGATTTTGCATTTTCACCTGTTTTGCCTGAGCCTTGCTAGATTAACATGTTATTATTAGAATCAATATGCATATCTACGAGTTTTCGTTAATATTTTGCTGGGCTTGAGACCTGACTTAGAAAATTGGCAACCTACATCATATTTCTGAGATTTAGAGCCTATAACTGGTGACATCTATGACCGGTTTATTTAGGAATGTGAGTAGTACTCCTTATGAGACATGTTTCCTTAATCTGCATAAATATGAATTTGATCTACTTAATACCTGTATGCGTTCGGTTTGTGGTTTGTCGACACATGTGGTAGAGGTTTCCCTTTTCTTATTTTGCCCATAAACTCCACACTACCAAAAATATCCTTTTTTGTCCCATTTACTACATCCTACATTTAGCCTGTCCTTTGTCAAGCTAGTAGTTTAGTTTTTGGGATTGTTACTCGTTTTTGGTGGCATATGCTCTGTTGAGATGATGATTGGAAAATGAAAAACGATAGAAAAAGAAAAAAAAAAGAGAAAAATGAAAAGAAAAAAGAGTTATGTACTGTTCAAGGCAGTCGATCGACTGCCCGATTGGGTCGATCGACTGAAGATCCGAGAAAAAGTCAATTCGCATAATTTAATCCTTATCTTTTGGCGATTTTTTTGCTCCCATGTTCCATTTATATTTTATGGGGAGTTCTTTGATTTAGTATTTTGGAGATTGTGAGTTTTGTGCTTGCTATAGCACCGTTTCGTTTGATTATGAGCAAGAAGTTGGATGTTGCCACTTGGTTCCGTTTTGGTACTAGCTTGATCACCTGTACCTCCACTTTACCATAAAATGTTTTGCCTCTTTTTACCCATTACCTCACATATCCCATATATACCTCGGCATGTGTCATTGGTCATCTGTTTGGTTGGAATGCATATGTACGGTCATAGAGATTTCTTTCATATTTTATTGTTGGCATGTTTTCATAGGTCGTAGTTAGGTGAGAGTCACTACAAAATTAATTCTTTCTATCTTACATATATTCACCTGTACTTTTTGAGTGATTTGAGCGACCCGTGAGAGTCCAATTTGATAAGTCTCTACAGTTGGCGGTTCAGCATGTTTTTAACGGCTTCATAACTCGTTTGCATGATTCATTTGCTAATTGATTGTTGGTTGTTGCATTAAAATGGTTTAGGTTTTGCATGTTGCAATTCGCTCTGAGATTGAACTCGTTCCATTAGGTCATTAGATCGAGTCTAGTTCTTGCTTGGGGACAAGCAAGGGTTTGGTTTGGGGAAGTTTGATGCGTGTCTTTTATATGATGTTTTACATCCCATTTTACACGCATTTCAGAGCTCATTCGTGTAGTTTATGCTGCATTTCTCCCTATTTCCGTCTACTTCCGTGTTTTGTACATTATTGCAGAAATGTGAAGAATTCAACGGGAAAATCAAGCTAAATCCGTCCCCGAGTATCCTGCATTTCATTTTGACGTGAAGTATTCACCCGAGGAACGAGCTTGGTGCGTCATTCAAGACCCAAAAGACAAGTCTACGAGTTTTAAGAAGTCAAGTAGCAGCTCAAGTAGTCGATCGACCATCACCCTCAGTCGATCGACCAATGTTCGGGTTCCAGAAACTACTGTACACTGAGGACCAGTCGATCGACCACCATGATCAGTCGATCGACCAGGCCGCTGCTCCAGACGTGAATTAAAAGACCGAGGAACTTGAAGCCCGTTAAGTTTAGGTTTTGGAATAATTGTTACGTGAACTTTCTATATAACGTAACTGAGAATACCTAGTTTAGCATTCAGTTTTTCATCCAAGTTTCTACCTAAGTTTTATTCAGTAATTTCATTAAGTTTCCGCATACGGTTCTTGATAGATAGTTAGGGTTTGGGATTGTTGAGCATTGGATTTTCGGTTCTTAATAACTAATCTTTCCTCTGCAATTCGGTATTCTTCTGCCCTAATTTTAGTTCATCTTTATTTTATCAATAGTTTAGAACTGCTAAGTAGATTCCCGCAACCGTTATCATTGTTTATGTTAATTATTTGTTTTACTGTCTTAAGCATTAATTCCCCTGTTTACTTTATTAGTCTTATTATTGTTCTCACCCTTAGTATGAGTAGCTAAATAATTTGTGCTAGGATGTAGGCGAATTGTAGCATAGGCGGCATTAGATTAGACACGGCCTGAACCCGCGTGTTGGTCGATCGACCACCTTACCCGGTCGATCGACTGACCTCGTGAGCTTATTTCGTTTTAATTGATTTTAATTGTTGTATTTAACGAATCGAATGCATGCGACCAGTTAGATACCCTTTTATGACTGACCCAATAGATCGAAAGATAGGGTAAGTTGTTAGACCATCAATTAAATCGACTAAACTGTTCTAAGATCGAAAGATAGGTATAGTTTAGACTGTTAGTCACTTTTCGGAATGAAAGTTAGTATTAGTGATATTAGGGACCTATAGCGAGATCGAAAGATGCTATTTGTTAAGAGTGGACCGAGAGGACCTCTTTATTTCCCGCCTCACCTGTGTTGACTCAGACCGACTTAGTTTGCTGCCGCCGAAGCTATAGTGAACCGATCATCCTAGTACCCCTTCTTAATCTGTTTAAACCATCTTTTAGTTTATTATCTTTATCTGTTCTTAGCTATAGACCATTTCAACTCAACCCCCACAATTGTTACCTTAGACTGAATATAAATCAACTAGAATTTACATCTGCCTCCTTGTGGTTCGACCCTGTTACCACTAGCCTAGGTTAGTCTTAATAGGAATTATAAATTTTATCTTTGGTACTCACAACGACGGGTATCAGTGTACGTAACGAGTGTGGATCGTGAGTTATACTTCTGGGAGATAAGTGCCTTACATAGAGAGGTATGTTGTTTTGCAGTAATAATGAAGAGTTGGTATGGTGATTTTGCTACGAGTTTTATGGTATAGGTTAGGTGGTATGCCGAATGAGTTGAGGTATGAGAAATGTTTATGTATGGGAGCCTTGGATATAGGAATGGTGAGTGTTGGGTTTATAGGTGGTTATCTATGACATGTGATGGTGATGAAAATAATGAGAAGATATAACTAAGGATATAGTATTAGTGAGTTTCGAGGACGTAACATTTATCTCAAGAGGAGTAGGATGCGATAAAAGAGAATTTGATGATTGTGCATGTCGTAGTATAATTCGAAGTAGAGTTGTATATATTGTGGTTGATGTTGTTAAAAGGCCATGGCCGTGCTTGTAGTAGCGTGATGTTTAGGAGTGTGAGAATATTTCACTAGTGTTGACAGTTGAATGATAAGGTTATGAGTGTGAGTAAACTTCGAGGACGAAGTTCCTTTTAAGGGTGGTAGAATGTAACATTCCGTTTAATGTCTATGAGTGTCTTGATATTGGATTTGGTAGTGGATGATATATTATGGAGCTAGCAGCGTTAGTGGATGGTAGTTGGTAGTGTATGAAGTTAGTGTTGGGAGAGTTTATGATGTAGTTGATACGACATCGTGAGCGATATGTGGAGGTAGGAATAATTGGTGGAGTTTGTGTTAAGAATTCATGGTTTCATGTTTTATAAGTTGGGGTGTTGTTTTGAGTTCTTAGTAGCTTTGTTGCGTCTTAACCGAGTTAGTATGTTTGTTTTTATGTATGGGTTGAACTTCGGGGACGAAGTTCGTTTTAAGGAGGGAAGACTGTAATACTACGGTTTCATGAGCCTCTGGGTACTCTATCGAGTAGGCCTTACTCTGTCGAGTAAGGGTGTTTTGTTTTTTTTAAAATAGTTTCTGACCTGTAGGGTACTCTATCGAGTAGCCTTAGGTACTCGATAGAGTAGCAGGGTACTCTATCGAGTAGCCTTAATTAGGTACTCGATAGAGTAGCCGGCACTCGATCGAGTACCTCAGCTACTCGATCGAGTAGCCGGTTTACGGGGTGATGAATTGTCGGGTTTTGTTAATAGTGCGATTTGGTATATAATTACTTCCGTCATTTTCTTTAAACACTTTTATAAACCTAATTGCTTTCAAAAGAGAAAACAAACTACGTTCTTCGCATCAATCGCATTGTTGGCAAATCCCGGAGCTTGGAAGGTCGGATTTTATCTTTCTTTATACCTTTGTGATCCTTGCGTCGAGGGTAAGATATACATACCAATTTTATAGTATTTCGTTAAGTTTTGTTAAACCCTAATTTTGGGATTGGGGGTTTTTGTTATGTTTCTTGATTGGTAGCAATTGCATGATTATATGTTAGGAGGAGGATTCGTAGGAGAGGAATTTTGATACAAATTTGTTGAGACCGTCGATTGTGTTCTTTGTTCAGGTAGGGTTTCCCTACTCGTATTACTTACATAATGTGTGGTGATTGTCTTTGTAATTAGTGTGATTGATTGATTCAGACGGTTGTGCTTATACATTGTTGATTGGTTCAGACGGTTGTTGATATTGTGATTGTGATTGTTTGTCTGTGGTTCTCGAGATGCGTTCTCGGTTGAGTGGAGTCACTTGCGGGAGTGGCTTCACGCCCTAGTTTCGCCCTTCGTGGAACCCGCTACGGAAGGGGATGTGCACATTAATGGAACGGCTGCGGTCCCCCACTGGCAGGGCTGGTCCAGTGGACAGTCGGTGACGGAGACGGAGTGGAGTGCCTGATTGTGTATGATTGCTTGAGCTGTGTTGGTTCCTGTACTGTTGATATATAACTTGTGTAAATAGTACTGACCCCGTTTAAATGTTTTAAAAACTGTGGTGATCCATTTGGGGGTGGTGAGCAGTTATTGAGCAGGTATGATATGATGCGTACGAGATAGCTGGGATGAGTCATCACGTTGCAGTTAGAAGTCTTCTGCTGTGTCAGACGATGTCTAATAGCTTGATAGTTTTATCAGTAGACGGTTTGAGTACTTTGTAATTCCTTTGACAGATTTGGGTTTGAGATATGTAATCACTTAAATTATATTTACTATTTAAATATGTTTCTTTATTGTCTTATGATTATCATTGCCTCGGGTAACCGAGATGGTAACATCCTTATACCTGGGTGGTCCTGGTAAGGCACTTGGAGTATGGGGTGTTACATATACTGCCGCCGAAACTATAGTGAACCGACCATCTTAGCACCCTTTTAATTCTTGATTTTATCCGTTTATTTAGTTTACTGTCTTTTATTGCCTTTAGCTATAGACCAAATCAAATCAAAACCCCACATACTGTTACCCTTGGACTTAAATAGAACAACTATTAATTACATCGCCTCCCTGTGGTTCGACCCTGTTACCACTAGCTTCTGTTAGTTTTAATAGGTTTTATAAATTTATTTTTGGTGCACACAACGACAGGCATCACCAACTGTCTACTGAGCTAACTTAAATGTTTATTAAAACTACTAAGCTACAGCGGAAGACTTCTATCATCAGACGGTGGCACATCCCAGCTATCCCGGTAACTCGACTCATACCTGCTCAATAACTGCTCATCATCCCCGAATGGATCACCACAGTTTTTAAAACATTAAACGGGGTCAGTACTAATCACACAATTTATATAAATTAACAACACAGTGAAACAAACAGCTCAATCATCACAGATATTCTCCGAACTCCAAACCCAACTCCACAATCCTGACTACACACTAAAGTGTGTAGCCCTGCCAGAGTGCCCATCGCAACAGGTCACTCCTCGCCGCCAGTGGGGGACCACAGCCGTTCCCACCTAAGCCCCGCTCATCTCCATCGAGCGATAAATCCAAATCCATTAATGTGCACATCCCTTCTGTGGCGGGTTCCACAGAAGGCGAATCATGGGCGTGAAGCCACTCCCGCAAGTGACTCCACTCAGCCAGGGACGCACCCCGAAGAACACAGACATATACAATCAATCACAACTACTATCAGCAACCAAATCCAGCAATCGTCACAATACGAGTATGATAATACTCAACAACCACAAAACACCACAACACATTATGGGACTAATACTGAGTAGAGAAACCCTACCTGGAAAGCACAACACAATCAGACGATCTCACAGCTGATATCAAAACGCTTCCTCTACGAATCCTCCTCCTAACATACAAACATACAATCACTACCAATCACAAAATACAACAAAACCCCCAATTTCCAACATTAGGGTTTAACCAACTTTAACGAAACACTATAAAAACGGTATGTAGATCTTACCCTCGACGCAAGGATCACAACGGAATAAAGAAAGGTAAAATCCGACCTTCCAAGTTCCGGGATTTGCCAACAATGCGATTGATGTGAAGAACGTTGTTTGATTTCTCTCTTTGAAAGTAATTAGGTTTTAAAAGTGTTTAAAGAAAAGTGACGGAAGGTATTATATATTTAATCGCATTATTAACAAAACCTGACAAATCAACCCCCGTAAACCGGCTACTCGATCGAGTAGCTGAGGTACTCGATCGAGTGCCCCCTTACTCGATCGAGTATCTACGTTACTCGATCGAGTACCCAACAGGTCAGAAACTATTTTAAACTGCAACTCACCCTCACTCGACAGAGTAAGGCCTACTCGATAGAGTACCCAGAGACTCATAAATCCGTAGTATTACATATGGCTCCCGCAATCCCATATTATATACTTCGTATTACTAACCAATTCAAGATTCAACTTATTAATTAAGTGTAAACTTATAGTGGAGTCGTGGTCATCCTTCTGTATGGTTAGTTTGTGCTTACACGAGCTATAAACTACACGTACTTACTATGTATAAAGTACTTGAAGTTTTTGTTGAGATATACGAGTAATGTCGAAAGCAATAAGTTTTGATATAATAATGAGTAAATGTAATCATCTTATGAGTATTTGTACGATATTACTCGATGCCTTTTATGTTATTGTGACTTACATCATTTTTATTTTAACACAAATTGTTAAATTGGGCAGTTGTACAACGTTATGTCTGTATTACAACTTTATCTTAATTTTTTACTATCACTAAATAAGGTATACTGCGTATGAGTTATTGGTATTGCTCTCGCTAAACAAAAGATTGTTTAATGTACAAAAGTCTCAATATGATCACTATATTAAAGTAGTCGTTTATATGAACTAGAGTAGTCTCATATGATTACATATGAACTTGATTACGTATAAACTTGATCGTTACTTTGATGTTGGTTAATTTGTATAATTAAAACATTATTATGCAGATAAGATTGGACCAACATGGATAATTATCAAACTTCATACCACAAGCAAATCAACAACTCAATATTGTAATTTGCACAAAAATCTACAAAGTAAAGCCCAAAAATGTAATTGAGTGTATTTCCGACAAGAATACGTCTACATCACGATGAATAAAAACAAATACATGATTCACCGTGCAAATAACCTCTTCTCTTACAAAATTCCCTAACATCATCAAACATACTATAAAATAAAAATGTCCCGTGAATTTCACGGGCAACAGAACTAGTTTTATATTATATATAGATATAGAATATAGATATAGATATAGATATAGATATAGATAGATTAATAATGGTGATGTGGCATGCTCTAAGGTATTAGAAAGATGAATGGTGAAAGCTAATGTTTAGGCTCTGTTTGGTAAAACTGACTGAAAAGGTACCTGAAACCTGAAAAGGTACCTGAAAATTGGAAACTGATAAGGTAGTTGATTAATTGTAAAGTGTTTGGTAAAACTAACTCAAACGGTAACTGATTTTTTGTAAAATGACATAAAAGAACATTAATAATTATAATAAATTAATTTAAATAAAGGGTAAATATGTAATGTAGAACATTTCAGCTACCTGAAACTTTAAAAAGCTACCTGGAGTAGCTTTTCATTTCAGTACGAAAAGTCATTTCGTATCTCGAAATGACTTTTTACCAAACAAAGACTAGGTAAAACAACTACCTGAAATATTAGTCAAATCAGGTTGCTTGGTCAAATCAAGTACCTGAAATGTCTTGCCAAATATAGCCTTAGCCTTGCATTTATATTATTTATAGATATAGGTATAGATAGATTTTTCCATCTTTTTCTATTTTTTTCAAATAAAAATAATGAGGGTAATGTGGCATGCTCTAAGGTATTAGAAGAGTGAATGCTAAAAACTAATGTTTAATCTTAACTTTTTATATTATATATAAATATATAGATTGACATATAGATTGGAAATAAAGGAGATATTTTTTGTACTCCCATATATAAGGACAAGACACCCCAATATTTATGTTCTTTCTACGTAGGATAGTTTTAACACATGTAAATTTGGAGCAACCTCAAACTCCAAACTAATTCAATTCCCCTTTATTTTATTGTTTGACATTTTGTTAAGGTAATTATAGTTTTGCCAATTATATAACGTAAATTTTTGTTTCAGATGATCACTTTCCGTCTAAAACTTTAAACGGGTATATGTAACTATTTCATGGTTAAATGTAACTATAATAGCACAATCAGTGTTACAGCTAACTTATTTTTAATATTGATCATATTTTTCTATAGAATGTTTACAAAATCTCGTCTTATTGCTACGGAAAAATAGCCCATCTACAATAAAACCAATTAATTATATAATCGGTGCACTGGAATAGAGAACCGCTTTCATAAAAAGCTTATGATATACTCCGTATGTCAACAGCACATATAGCTTACGTATATACTTTTATTTATGACAACAAACAACTTCCCACCGAGCATGAACCAATAAGAAAAGGTTAATGCATTCGAGTATTTAATATGATTGTAATTTGTAACATACGGAGTACCATTTTGACTATTGTTAGAATCGCATATGGGCGGGCCGCGTCCATCGAGGTGGAGAGAGCGTCCACTTTACAAGTTCAAGAAGATTATCCCAAAACCAATTGGCAATGGGAGGAGTAGCCCCTTGGGTAGCTGGATCACTCTTCTCTATTTCACCGATGTGGGAGACCTACATGTGATTCTTCACACGCCCCATCACATGTAAGGTCTCCTTTCGTTCAATCGACAGGAACGCCGTAATTTTTTGAACCTGTTTCGTCGGGCGGGAACGTCGTTGCTTTTCAAACCCGCTAAATAGTGGCCCAGTTTTTCGTCGGACGGGAACGTCGTCGCTTTTCGGACCCGTCTTCGCCTCACAACCCAGGACTAAACCTTAGGCTCTAATACCATGTTAGAATCGCATATAGGCCTGGGCCGCGCGCGTCGAGTATGAGAGAGCATTCGCTTTACAAATTCAAGGAAGTTCTATCCCAAAACCAATTGACAATGAAAGGAGTAGCCCCTTAAATTATATGATGTGATTCTTCGTAACTATGTAAGGATTTAAGACAAAGAACAATCAATAGTGCATTATCTAACTTTGTAGTAGTGGATCCCATCCTTTGGGCTCATCTAGACCTGGCAAAAGCAACCCGACCCGATTGACCCGACCCGAAAAAGCTGACCCGAGACCCGAAGTGACCCGAACTACATCACCCGAATGTGACCCGAAAACCCGAATTGACCCGACCCGACCCGAAAATGACCCGAGCTTTCTTGACCCGTACTGGCCCGACCCGAAAATGACCTGATCCAGAACCATTAAACCCGAAAATGACCCGACAAAATATAACTCTAATTGAACCGAAAAGACTTGAAATGACTATTTCTCTATTATTCATTGACCCGAAAATGACCCGACCCAAAATGACCCGACCCGCTTGACCCGAAACAGACCCGACAACAAACCCGAAATAGACCCGAAACCCGAAAAGACCCGTCCCGACCCGAATTAACCCGAACTCAACGAGAAACCCGAATTGACCCGACCCGAATTGGCCCGACCCGTTGACCCGTTTTGCCAGGTCTAGGCTCATCCTCATCAAAAAGATAAGAAACTTAGCATTGACTAATGCATTATTGGATGATCACATGATTAACACACTAATAATTTAATTCAATAAGTTTTTCTTAAAACGGATATTATCTGTTTTAAAATTAAAACGGGTTAAATATACACCATTTGAATAGATAAGACATGTTTTCTTATTAGTATTTAGACATTTTGTTTTATCTTATATAGTATATAAAATTAATAGGTTTTTAATTTATTTTAAACTTAAAATAGATAGTATTTATTTTAAATGAGAATTTATGATTGTAATTAGTCCCTAATCTATGCTCTAGGAATGCAATATCGCATGAGCATTCATTGTATTTTGAATTTCTTACGTATCACAACTTGACAATGATATTTAATGGAATAGACTTGGCAAAGAATAGTACAAGTGTTGACAAAATCAATCAACAACGCGACTATGTGAGTAGGGATGTCAATTTCACCCGCATCCATCAAAACCCGATCCACCCGATCCTAAAAGATGGATGAAAACCCGATTTAAATGGATGGTGGATGGATGACGGATGAAACGGATGTGGATGACGGATGGGTTGGATGAAGAAATTCCACCCGCCATCCACCCGCCATCCATCCATCACCCGATTTTATTATTTTTTATTTAATTTTTTTTACATATAACACATTATTAAGATATAAAATATTTAAATTTTCATATTTTTCTACTCTCAATATAAATATTTTGTAAGCCTACCCACTAGAAAGTTAAACTAAATTAATTATCTAACTTTATTTTTGTAGAGAAAAAAAAATCATCATTTTTTTAAACTTGAAATTATAAATGCACAACACCCGTTTATCACCCGATCCACCCGTTTCATCCATGGATGATGGATGGATGGATTACGGATGATATGTTTCACGGATGACGGACGGATTGGATGAGATTTTAAAAAGACGGATGGATGACGGATGAGGCTTCACCCGACCCGAACCCGATCCATTGACATCCCTATATGTGAGGCAACTATACTCATATAGTAATATTTTTAGGTTAATAAATACGAAAGATAGATTCCAAATTCTTTTACGAATTAATACAATAAAATGATACTCCCTCCCAGTCACTATAATGTTCCCACTTTCTCAAAATGAATTATTCAACTAATGTTCCCATTTATTTTTTTGGTAACTTTTACTCTTATTTTATTCATTCCTCTCTCTTATCATCAAACCCCACACAACTTTTTTACTCCTATTTTATTATTTTCCTTTATGTTTTGACCCCATAATTCTTTATTTAGCTACTAATAATTCATTCTCTCTCCTATCACCAACTCCACACTACTCTTTTACTCATATTTTAATACTTTTCCTTAAGTATTGTGTCCATATCAATATAGTGACTGGGAGGGACTATTTTTCTTATTATCACTTGGTTTTGCGATGTGTGACATTTTTCGTTGCACTTTTATACTCTCAATCACGGTCAACTATTTTCTTTAGTTTTGGCACAAAGACCAAGGAAATAGGAGAGGATCAATTACTAAATAATAAGTTGACTAAATTGTACTTCCTCCATTCTCATATGATGTACTCATTTTATTAAAATACTCCACTCATATATTCAACAAATGGGTACATCATATAAGAACGGAGGAAGTATGTGAATGATCAAAGTCCTCATTAAATTCATTTTTAAAATAAAAAGGATAACAATTAACTGAAATACCCAAAACAAAATAGGACAACAAATAATCAGGATAGAGGGAGTATTATTTATCATGTCCGCATCGAGCTTTAGCATTAATATACATCCCCTTTCACGTCTCTTTGCGCAATGAAGATTCTCTATCCCATTTTTGTGTCTCATCTCCTGTCCCATGCTCTCTCCTTTTGACACATACACATAAAAACCACATATATGATATATTTATTATTAGGATATTCTCTCGTGTACCCTTGAACTTTTTCATTTTCTAAAACGTACTCCTCTTTTCTTGCAAAAAAATTTTGACCGTCAATAACTCTTGCTACAATTTCTGAATATGATAAACTTTTTTTTCAAATTGACCGTCTTTAAGAGGTCTTCAGTTTGAAAAAGAATTCACCGACGTCTCAACTCCTAGTCGGGAATTATGGTCGGTCAAAGTTTATTCGTTAAAAAAGCTTTGACCAACCATAACGATCGGCTACGAGTTCAAAAAGCAGTGAATTTTTTTTTTCAAATTCAAGGCCTTGACGAGATAATTGGTTTGAAAAAAAAGAATTACCGCTTTCTGAACTCGTAACAGAGAATTATTGTCGGTCAAAGTTTTTTCGTGAAAAACGAGAGGTACACGTTAGAAAACGAAAAAAGTTCAGGGATATACGGGAGAATATCCCTTTATTATTTCTTATGTTATTAATGTGTTAAGCAAAGCACAAAATCTCATTGAAGACGGGCACTATCCGTCACAAGCTGAAGACGGATAGTGCCCCTCTCACAAGATGCAAGTGGCCATATGCATGGATGCTCCATTTTCCCTCCCACTTGCCAACCCACTTGCTTTATTGTGAGAGGTCTTCAGCTTGTGACGGATATTGTCCGTCACAAGTAAGACGCTTTGTAAGCAAAGAGCAGCATGTCACAGAAGACAAAATCTCATTGAAGACGGGACATCATATAGAACAGAAAATCCTCACTGCTCTTTGCGAGTGTCACTGTGAGTGAAGCAACTAGCAAATCCGGATTTCACAAAATTATGAATAATATCTACAAATTCAGCTATATTAGCTATTCAGCTGAAAGATCCATTCAATGATAATCACGAATTTCATTTAAAACGGGAATTCATCTTAAATTTAAAACAAACAAGTTAACAAATAAGTTAATTTTTTTTTGGTCTAAACCATTCGGTAATCCGAACCACATTGGGCCGACTAATCCGGATTTCGGGGCGTGTCCAAGGATTACGGTATTTAAACCCCTCCCAATCGCAGTTGTGGGGGATCAATCCGCAGACCTCCCTACTAAGCGCAGCCCCATGCTACCACTGCGCCAACCAACGATGGGTAACAAATAAGTTAAGTAATAATATGTTATTTGTATAAATAAAACAAATATTTGGTTATTAGTTCGGCGCGCTATTTTTGTCTCATTTAACATATTTAATCGATTTTAATACTATATTTGTCTTAAAAAAGACTAGTGAAATGGTAATATGTGAAGGGAAATGAAAGTAGAAGAAAAAAGATGGGATTACATATACTTACAAGATATTAACTACAAATGATAGACAAATAAGGAAAGTGGAAGATCATTGTGATTTATCCGTTTAGAAAATGTGGAAAATATTAGTAAATAGCAGAGACTAATATTATATTGTGATATCATCGGTGTAAAAATAACTAGAAAGTACGAGTAAATCATTTAAGTGAAGACAATTTGAGAACATCACTTGTTTCTTGTCTATATAATGGGTATGTAGGAACAAAAATATACTCATAGTCCCACTTAGAGAAACATATTACATGAACTTAGCGAAACATATCAGTATCTTCATTTAACGTAAAATTATTCAAGGAGAAAAAAAATGAAGGACACTGAGAAAAATATTAGTGATGAAGAAGTTCATGATTCATCAATGGATTACAAAGGAAAATTACCTCTTCGAGCTTCTACTGGCTCATGGAAAGCCTCTTTCTTCATCATAGGTATGTAGTACTTTCTCTTATTTAATAGGTTCTTTACGTTTTTATTCATTTATGTGGATTGTGGAGTATTTTAATGAAACTTAAATATCTGTTGAACGAGAGGGGTATAATATAGCGTTCTTTCTTTTGAATTATAGGTAATCCAACATGAGTTTTAATTCATTTCATTGATCACAATAGTCACAAGACTCACAATACATAGTTCTCTTGAAGTTGAATAATCTGATGTACACGATATCAAATTATTTGAAATTATAACGAATGATAAAGACTAATTGGAATGACATAAATGAAAATATTCTATTGAAAAGTACATCGAGCTACCACTAGTTAAATATACAAAACGCAATCAATTTAGCAAATTATTTACGTTAATTCCGATTCCGTTCCTAAGACAATGGACAGTAGTGTAACTTGTAACAATACTCCGTAGTAGATGATTATGCGGACACTAGTGTAACTCGTATTTCCAAATTCAGAAGAAAACGATTTATATTTTTCAAATTGATCGTCTTTTCGAGAGCTATAATTTGAAGAAAAAAATGGCACATTCGGAACCCGTGGATAAGAGATATGGACACTCAAAGTTTAACCAATTAAAATACTTTAACATACAATAACTCCGAGCCATGGATTCTAAATGCAACAATTTTTTTTTATGAAATCATAGTTCTTGAAAAGACAAGCCGTTTGAAAAAAAATGGTCATCTTCTAATTTGTGAAATACGAGTTATGATCACTTAAAGTTTTTCGATTCGAAAATATGGACATTTCGTACAAAGTGGCAAACCTTAAGGTACCACGTAAATTTTCCAATGATTATATGTAAGCATGAGATTGAATTAAACAAAAAAAATGCAGCAATAGAATTTAGCGAGAGAATGAGCTACTTTGGAATAGCAACAAATATGATAACGTATATGACGAAAGTGATGCACCAAGACCTGGAAACAGCAGCAAACAGTGTTAACCTATGGGCTGGAGTTGCAACAGTGACACCTTTACTTGGTGGCTTTCTTGCTGATGCTTATACTGGTCGCTTCTCTATGATTTTCTTCTCTGCTCTCCTCTACGTTCTGGCAAGTCTTCTCTCTCCCTTATATCCAATTTTTTTATTATGATTAGTAGATGTGTGTCCGCAAATAGTTAGACACGGCAAAATCAACCCGATATGATTTAACCTAAACCACAAAGGCCGACCTGACCTCTAAAATCGACCAAACAAATTGACTCAACTTGACCCCACCCCACCCGACTCGAAATTGACATAAATTTTGCTAACCCTCAATCATAACAAATAATTAAACACGCTTTTTTAGCCAAATCAACTAATAAAATCTTATTTCATCCGTGACCTAAAAATGACCAGACCCGAGTAACCCAAAATGGCTTGAAACAACATGCCCGAATCTCAAAATAATCCAATTTGACTCGACCTGACCCAACCCAACTTGACCGAAGTAAACATACTCGAAGTGACCAGGACCGAACTCCACATGATTTACCCATTTGTCAGTTACTACTGCATATTGATAAGATTAGCATAAGAGAGTAATGCATAAATGGTTTTGTATATTGAATAGGATAAGTTACATGAATATATGGTTTGGTATATATAATACCCCGTTTCATAACGTAACCCTAATTATGCATCTAGAATATTCTAATTTATTGTATAAGATAATAATATATCTCATATTCTAGCTATACGGTATATTCTAATAATATACAGTAATCCTCAACATCCCCCTCAAACTCATGATAATTTGTTAAAAATTTCCATGATTTTGCCTAAATAATAATATTAGAAAAAAAAAACAATCTTCAACTTCTTCGCCTTCATTAATCGTCTTCAGTAATCTTCAAGGTTGGTAAGAGAAAACGAGTATAAGACTCGCTATAAATTTCTTCCAACAAGAACGTTAAGCATTTCATACTTGTCGAATATGAATTAACTTGCAGAACTGACAAATTCAGTAAAAGCGGAAAATTATCCGTTAAATTCAAGATTTGGAGAACATTAAGCTTTTCGAACTCCAAATAAATCAATTTAGGTACTGCAGTGTAAAGTATGAACCTTTGACAAAAATGATGAATCCTGACAAAGCCACAAACACAGACTTCCTCAGAAATGCAATAAATTTCAATAATTTGGTAAAAATAGTAAATTACCTTAGCAATTCATGAAACTTGGTGACATTCCCGTTAAAGTTGAGAACTCTCACTGTACCAAATCTCAAGATTTTACAAGCCTTCTAAGTATTTTTAAAATCCCCAATAACAGACTGATGTAGACAGAAATACAAACAATTTCTCAGGACTGACTATATGATTGTTTTATGATGTTTTCCGAAATAAAAGAGGGATATAATTATCAAACTAATAACCACAGCAAGCACAGGAAATTAGTTCAACAATTTAAGCCAAAAAATTGACACCATCACAGCAAGCACAGAAAGTATCAAACTTAAGACAACAATGAGGTTCAGACAACCCACAACAAGCACATGATTGAAAGAAACTCACCCACAAGTACTGAATCAACACTAGAGAATTTTATTAAGCCTGACTTAACTCTAGGACTCAGCAAGAATTAACATTTGCAAATACTTGAGAGAAATCTCAGGTTTTTTGTTCATTAATCAAAGTCTGAGTATTACAGACTGCTGGAAGGTCCTTATATAGGCCTTTGTTCAAGTTTCAGTACAATAAACCCTAAGAAATCTCATCCAAGGGCCAGGATTTGTTGCTTACATAATACATAAAGACAAGCGATCTATTTTACAACGGTTGCATAAGGTGAAAAGTAAATTAACTTGGTTAAAACAGACTGGGGACAAAAGGTTGCAGCTGAGTGACAGTGACAGGTTCTTCCTTTCTAATGGCTCCTCTTGGCTGCTTTTGGGGTTAGCTGTCTTTGGGCGGAACAAGGTCTTATCTTGCTTAGGTAGTATCTTCATTTTGGCAAGATATGGCAAAAGAATTCACAGCTTCAGTTCCCAAATGTTTAGCCAGAAATGGCAAGTTACTTTTCTGCTTTTTTTTTCTGAGTTGTCTTCTTCTGCAACTTGGTTTTATTAGCCTGTTTTTGTAACATTCTAGTAGAAAATAATGTCTCCTTAGGAGTTAGTTATGCTTAATTGATCATAGAACCAGCTGGCCCTGGTGGCTGGACTTGGAACCCTCAGAATTTGTCTTGGAATAGGACCCTGCACTGGCTGAAATAAGAGCATGATTTGCACTGTCTGAGCTTGTGCTGCTTGGACCTTCAACTTGGTTGCCCTGGTCTTGAGCTCCTGCTTCAACCTCCCCTGGTTGAAAAGGGCTTGCCCTCAAGCCTGGTGCCTCCTCCCCCTCAGAATCATAGTAGGGACTTAAATCCCCAACATTAAAACTACCATGGACACCATACTCTCATGGCATATCAACCTTGTATGCATTTGGACCAATTTTTTCAATAATTTCAAAGGGGTCATCAGCTCTAGGCATCAGTTTGTTCCTTCTCTTAGCAGGGAACCTCTCCTTTCTCAGATTAACCCAAACTAGATCACCTGGCATGAATTCCTTTTTCCTTCTTGGGGCCTTAAACTGTTGCTTGTACCTATCATTAGCTTTCTGAATTTCTTTTCTGACTGACTCATGGAGCCTTAGCATTTGTTTTGCTCTTGTTTTGGCTTCAAAGTTCACCTCCTCTGTAGGCACATTGGACAATTCTAAGGGAATCAGAGGATTTATCCTATAAACCACCTCAAATAGACGGTGACATGTTGCAACAGATGGAGCCCTGTTGAAAGCAAACTCAACCTGAGCCAGCTTCAGATCCCAGTCTCTCAGAGACTTGCTCACTATGCACCTCAGAATCCTCCCCAGAGTCTTGTTTGTAAGCTCAGTTTGGCCATCTGTTTGGCCATCTGTCTGTGGGTGGTGAGCTGTGCAGAACAAGAGCTTGGTTTTGAGCAGTCTCCATAGAGTTTTCCAGAAATAGCTCATAAACTTGGTGTCTCTGTCTGATACAATAGTTTTAGAAATCCCATGGAGCCTCATAATTTCCTTTAAATATAGCTCAGCTACACTGGCTGCATCTTCAGTCTTCTTGCAGGCTATGAAATGAGCCATTTTGCTGAATCTGTTCACCACAACCATTACATAATACTTCCCCCTTGTTGTCCTTGGAAGAGTCACTATGAAATCCATGCTTACATCCTCCCAAGGTCTTTCTGGAATTGGTAGAGGAGTATAAGGTCCTGCTTGGAATGAACTATTGGCTCTTTGACATACTAAACACCTTCTCAGAACCATCTGGACATCACCCATCATTCTTGGCCAATAAAATTGGTCTTGTAGAATGTCCAAGGTCTTCTGAACCCCAAAGTGTCCTCCTAACCCTCCTGAATGTATTTCCTTGATCAGCAGATCCCCGTAGGATCCTCTAGACACACACAACTTGTTTCCATGGAACAGAAAGCCCTCCTGCAGCAAATACTTGCTTCCTTGAGTTGGACCTCCCTTAGAAAGGTTAATCCACTCCTCAGAAAAGTCAGGATCTTCCCTATATAGTTCCTTGATGAACTCAAATCCCAACACTCTTTGTTCAATGACTGTCAGCAGAGAATGCCTCCTTAATAGTGCATCAGCAACAACATTAAGTTTTCCTTCCTTATACTTGCTTGAAAATGTGAATGACTGCAAGAATTCAACCCATTTGGCATGCTTGTGACTCAACTTGTGCTGGTTGTTGATAAATCTCATAGCTTCATGATCTGAATGCAACACAAATGGCTTTGGTTCCAGATAATGGCTCCAGTGCATGACGGACATAACAATTGCATAGAATTCTTTGTCATATGTAGAGTACTTCAGTTTGGCACCATTTAATTTTTCATTGAAATATGCCTCAGGTTTCTGACACTGGATTAGAACTGCCCCAATCCCCACACCACTGGCATCACACTCAACTTCAAATAATTTGTCAAAATCTGGTAGCTTCAGGATTGGAGTTTCACACATAATTTTCTTTATCTTTTCAAAGGATTGATGGGCAACCTCAGTCCACTAAAATTCTCCCTTCTTCATGCATTCAGTGATGGGTGCAACAACTACACTGAAATTCCTGATGAATCTTCTATAAAATGAAGCCAATCTATGGAACCCCCTCACCTCAGTGATTGTTTTAGGAGTTGGACAAGACTGTATTGCTGCTACCTTATCCTGATCAACAGAGATACCCCTCCTAGATACGATGTATCCTGAAAGGCCACTTCTTTAACCATAAAAGTGCACTTCTCTAGTTTGCCAAAGAGTTTCTGTTCTTTGAGAATTTTGAACATAGATTCCAGATGCTTGAGATGTTCAGAAGAGCTGCTGCTGTATATTAGTATGTCATCAAAGTAAACCACATCAAATTTGCCCAAACATGGTCTCAGCACCTCTGTCATCAACCTCATGAATGTGCTAGGGGAATTAAAGAGCCCAAATGGCATAATCAGCCATTCATAGAGGCCATGTTTAGTTTTGAATGCAGTTTTCCATTCATCTCCCTCCCTAATTCTGACTTGATGGTAGCCCTGTCTAAGATCGATCTTTGAAAAGACAATGGCTCCACTGAGTTCATCCAACATATCATCCAATCTTGGGATTGGAAATCTATACTTGACAGTGATGTTATTGATTGCTCTACTGTCAGTACACATCCTCCAAGCCATCTTTTTTTGGTACCAGCAAGGCAGGCACTGCACATGGACTTAGTGACTCTCTCACAAAAGCAAAGTTACGGCATGAAGGACATGAATGAATATGGTTTATGATCCATTTAACCAAACAGCATGCATAAAGATTTAAGAAGAAATTGATTGTTTTTTTTAAAAGATATTTCAATAAATACTATCGTAAATCCCGCTGGTGAGCGCCATGAATTTTCACCCACCGGCAAGATGGCAAAGTGATTTTAAGAGTACTCTTAGGAAAGAGTCTCTGATACCCTGATAAGATTATAGGAGAAGAGAGTAATGCATAAATGATTTTGTATATTGAATAGGATAAGTTACATGAATATATGGTTTGGTATATATAATACCTCGTCTCATAACGTAACCCTAATTATGCATCTAGAATATTCTAATTTATTGTATAAGATAATAATATATCTCATATTCTAACTATACGGTATATTCTAATAATATACCGTAATCCTCAACACGTATACTATATACTACTACTAGTTATGGGGTGTTTGTTTCACACAAAAAAGGTATGAGGTATGGGTTTAGAATGAACCAAACTCATACCAAGTGTTGTTTGGAAAATGTAAGAGTTTCATCCCATACCTCAAACCTATAAGGTATGGGTTTCTCATACCCAAGGAGGCGGGCGGGTGGGTATGAGATTGATATCCATGGGTATCAAATTAAATTGAAAAAAAATGTGAAAAAAAATTACGATATTGTAAAACGATTTTTTTATATACTTAATTGATTAAAAAATTGTTTTCAAGATTTTAATAAATTAAAAAATATTTTATTTTACAGATTTTAACTTTAATTCAATTTAAAACTCATACTACTCAAAATTGATAAAACACTAGGTATGAGGAATCAAATTCCAAACTTATACATGACACTAAAATTCTTTCATCTGGTAATAATTTGTTTTACAAAATTATACCCTCCACTTCAAAAAGATGTTACATATTTAATTGGCATATTTCATAGGAATAATCTATCATATAGGTGTCCTGCTTAAACTATTTCGTCCTTTAGATAATCTGAATTTAATCCCTCATATCCCCTCTTACTTCTCAGAACACACTAGAGTGACTGGTAACTTAAACAACAGGTCAACTTATGTTTTTAAGGGTTAATAAACACCTTAATTATTTTACAAGAATAATCCAAACTATGAGTGACCTTCTTGTAGTACTCCCAACTATATTTAATCTCATAATAATCCGAACTATTAACACTCCTCCTGCGGTCACTCCTTCAACGCCGACTCCCTCCATTGATCTCTTGTCCTCGTTTCTCTTCTTCTCTCAATTCCAACCTTATCAATGGGCAACTCAACCCTCCAACTAAATCGTCCTAACCTGCATAACAAATTGAAAATGTAAAATCAATCCAAAACTCGAATCAAAACCAAAATGTCATTATCAGCAGCAACAATGCAACAACAACAACATCACCCTCTTCGATCACCTCTCCAAAAACACCGCACCTTCAAAGACCCTGCCACAACAACCACCACACCGCCACCACCAAACCAAGATGACAACTACAACAATCCTTTATCCACCTTCTCCGAAGACCCAATATTCTCCATATTCCTATTCTCAACATTATTCTCATCACAAGCACTTTCTTCCGCCACCGCCGCCTCAACTGCCGAACGTGATGGTGATTGGGTGGTCAAAAATGCATGATGGTGATAGGAGGGATTAAAGGATAGATTAATTTAAGCAGATCACCCATAGGATGGATTATTCCTATGAAATATTAGTGGCCACGTCATTTTTCGCTTGTTATAGCACGTCAAAAAAACAAGCAAGTTTGTTCTGGGAAGGAAGGGGGATAGGAGGGATTAAATTCAGATTACTTATAGGATGGAGTAATTTAAGTAGGTCACCCATAGGATGAATTATTCCTATGAAATAAACCTATTTATTTTGTACAAAAGTTACGAGGCATAATCTTCCACATTGCTTTTATTCAATCTCCAACATTGTAGTTTGACCACCCATCTACAATAGGTGGGTAACATTACAAACAAAAGAAATTTGAACATTGTAGTTTGACTATATTTTTCAGCACATATAAATCGTTTTGGGATATTCTCTCGTGTACCCCCGAACTTTTTCGTTTTCTATGGTGTACCCCTCTTTTTTCGCAAAAAAACTTTGACCGACAATAATTCTCTGTTACGAGTTCATAAAACGGTTATTTTTTTTTCAAACCAATTATCTCGCCAAGGCTTTCAATTTGAAAAAAAAATTCGCCGCTTTTTTAACTCGTAGCCGGTAGTTATGGTTGGTCAAACATTTTTTAACGAATAAACTTTGACCGACCATAATTCCCGTCTACGAAATGAGACGTCAGTGAATTTTTTTTCAAACGGAAGACCTCTTAAAGACGGTCAATTTGGAAAAAAAGTTTATCGTATTCTGAACTTGTAGCCCAGAGTTATTGACAGTTAAATTTTTTTTGCATGAAAAGAGGGGTATATCATAGAAAATGAAAAAGTTGAGGGGTACACGAGAGAATATCCCAATCGTTTTTAAATTAATTTTGAAAATCTCTTTTAACAAATGTAAATATCTTAAATTCTTAATATTAAATCACAGCCATTTTCAACTTTTTACTTGTTTATGGCCAAACTCTTAAAACTTTGTTCTTAAGTAGTGAAAGATCTTTAACTCTTTTTTTGTAAAATGTCTATAAAAACAATTATGGAACATCTTTATGAATGAGAGAGTTTTTTCAACCAAAAGAAGTATTGTAGTAACTTATAAATGCTAAAAGTGATCTTCATATTGTTGTTACCTTCGTTCTAATCAATCATTTACAATTTTGTTACTCGGGTGTTCTAGCCATTTCTTTACGTTTGTTGTTTTAACTATTAAGTAGGCAAAATTTTCACATGCGCCAGTTGAATTTTTTCCTATTTTTAATGTTTGATTTCTGTTATTATTGAACTTTTTGCTTAAATGGAGTTCAAACGCAAACTATTTAACAAAATAGAGCGGCTTTCAAACTATTTACCAAAAATGGGTCCACGTCATCATTTCTGCGTTTTTTTTTTTTTTTTTTTTTTTTTAAGAAATTCACCATATCTCGCTGTCCGGGACAGCGAGAATCTACAGAGGGCAAAAATGCAGCGGTTGCTTTCATATTAAGCTACTTGACATGCTACTTTCGTTGTCTCCGTTCTCCTTGCTCCGACTACCAAATAATTAAATACCACCACCATTCTCTTCTTCTCACTTCCCTCATCAAATCCACATTTTTGTTTGACTTATTAGCTTCATGGTTTGTGCAAAAAACGACTCGCAATATTGCCGTTTACAAATAATTTCGGTTTCGCTCCATGGTTTATTATACTTGGAACATGAATAATCTATATACTCCGTATATATTAATACTAGTATTGGGGCCCGGCTTCGCCCGGGCTACCTCTACTTACCATTAATTTTTTTTTTCATTAAATAAAATTAATTAAAGTTGCATAACCCATAAATTTATCATTAATATATTTTTCTATGATATATCCTAAAATTACGATGAAATAAATTTTGAGACAAATTCACTACCCTGTTATTAATATTTTACTCTTATTAATGAAATAATAGTAATAACATTTCACTATTTACCCGTAATCATTGTTACTTTAACTACTCCCACCTTTATTATTATTATTGTCACTACTTCCGCATTAATATTGATAATTTCACTATTACCGCCGTAATTATTGTTACTTTCACTATTACCGCATTAATATTGATATTTGACTACTCCCGTTGTTGTTTCTACCACTTTCACTAATCTCGCTGATAATATTCTTACTTTTCCTATTCAAATGAGTGATTACTATCATATAATTATATCCAATGTTACTACAATTCTTTTCTTTACTGAAATTACTTTTATTACTTAGGCATGTAATTTTAAGAGGTTTATATATTTATATAAAATATTACATATATATACATTAAATCAAATCGAAAGAATTATGCAATATTATATATTATGGAATCTAATTTGAATTATTTATAACCTACTTATATTATATTTTTGTATGTTAAATACTTAACATCTTTATACATCTAATAAACTATAAAATTTAATAAAATTGCATAGATTTTAAATTTAATATATAATTTTATGATGATAATAATTAATACCATAAATGTGCATGTTTATACTAATTAATTATTTTATTTTAAGAAAATTGACCATCTTTTAGTCTTCTATAAATATTTAGGAAAATTGTCAAGCATCTTCTTTCTTTTAGTCTCCTTGAAATTGATCATCTTAATTAATTATTTTATTTTGAGAAAATTGACCATGTTTTAGTCTCTTACAAACGTTTAGGAAAATTACCAAACTTCTATATAATGTAATTTTAACTCAAACTATATAATATTTGCATTGAGATCCCTTAATCGGGTCCATCACACGGTGCTATTGATTTAAAACTATATAATATAATTAATTTGTATAACTTTCTTTAATTACATTGAAGTCCCTTGATTTCTGGATTTAATATATAGTATTGATATTATTGATGATTAGTAGGAAAAACGAGTTCATACGACAAAATAGTTGAGGTATTAGATTTGCAATAATTGCAAATATTGCATACAATACATTATCATAACATAATGCAAGTAGCTAGTTCTTCTATTTTTGTATATTATTTTCATATACACGATTTCTATTAATATGTAAGCAAAGCTTTATGTGGATGATGATCAGACAAAACAAGGACATGAATTGCACAACTATTTGTAACCATTTCGACGACGTTGGCCAGTGAACCCGTATGTATACACCAACAATCATCAATAATACTACTACTGCCATTAGATGAGTTGTTCTCTCAACAAACGCCTTATTTCACACATTATTAGAAAAGGAGAATGATCTTTCAAAGCTACACTACTACAAATACAGGCTATAACAACGGTCAAAAACCGTTGTTATATAAAAAAGCGGACGTTGTTAAAGCGTCTGTTGTAAAAGGTTTTAACAACGGTTGGTTTTTTTAAGGAAACCGTTGTTAAAAATATTAACAACGGTTTTAAGTATAAAAACCCGTTGTGGAAAGTGTGACTCAATTTTGGGGGGAAAGTTATAACAACGGGTTTTAATATACAAAACCGTTGTTATAACTAAAGACAACGGGTTGTTTGTAAATAACCATTGTTGTTTGTTCTTAAAAAAAAAAAAAATTAAATATTACTAGATGCATGCATAATTACGGCCCGTTATAATTCCGATGCATGCATTATTACTGACATCACTGTGCATATGAACGGACAATATGGAACGAAAAGGGTTAGTAATAAGATTTGAAGCAGCATTGAGAGATATGATGATAATTATGCATGGCACAACTTCCTAACATATATATTAATTAAAAAATAACTCAACCCACACATTGCTTAGTATAAATACATTGCATTATCTCAACTAACATTTCCATTATCTCAATATATACATCTCCAAACCCTAACTGCTAAAACAAACTCCAAATAAATAACCCTACTTAATCTTTCAAAACAAACTCCAAACTCCAACAAAATGAATGATTTCATCCTTAAGACTCTTACTATGATCGAGAACAACAACAGTTTCATCCGCCGGTTGCTCCATATTGAGGAAAGTTTCAAGAGCTACCTTGCGGATGCTCGATCCGTACTGAAGGACGCCAAAGAAGATGGCTTGACGGAGCAGCAGCAGTTGCAGCTATATGACGATATAACAACTGCTGAACGGAACCTCCAAATAGCCAAGGAGGAGAGGACGGATATGATAGAGGAGAATAAGATCCTCTATGAAAATATAAGAATTGCATTTTCATTAATGTAATTTTTTTTTTTTAATTTATGTATTTATAAATATATATATATATATATATATATATATATATATATATTAATTATGTTTATCTTGCTTCTTCATTGTTTTACTAACTAATTATGCGAACAATACTTAAACAAATAACATAATGGTCGATAAAAACACATACATGCAAAAGAAATAATTAGAAAAAGAAAATAATGACGATGAAACTAATAGTGACGGCGAGATTTACCTGATAAATACAGAACGTAAGAGACGATGAAATCAACAGTGACGGCGAGAAGATAAAGCGACGATGAGAAAGAGAGAAAGAGACGATGAGAAAGTGTGTGTTTTGTGTTTGTGTTTGTCTGTTTTTGTGTTTGTGTTTGTGTATTAAGGGTTGTGTTTTGTTTTTGCATCGGACTTGTGTTTGTGTGGTTTATAGTATGGAAGGTATTGACAACGGTTATTAAACAACAACCGTTGTCAAATATGTTTTAACAACGGTTGTAAAAAACACCCGTTGTCAAATATGTTTTAACAACGGGTTACAAAAGTAACCGTTGTGATTACTTTTCACTAACTTTGCGCCAATTTTGCGCCAAATTATTAACAATGATGATTGTGCATGTGTGACCCGTTGTTAAAACTAATAACAACGGTTTTTATAACCATACCCGTTGTAATTAAGTTTAGTAAAATTCGCGCCATACATTCTACAACGTCTATTGTGATTTTCGTGAATAATCGTTGTTAAAGGGGCGTTGTAGTTGCCTGAATTTGTAGTAGTGCTAACAATAATTCCTACCGTATAGTGTATATCACTATCACCATATTTCCTACTGTATATTACTCACTATCAATATAAATGGATTTTTGCGAAACCGAAATTATTAGTGAACGGCGATATTGTGGGTCGTTTTTTGCACAAACCATGGAGCTAATAACTCAAACAAAGATGATTATATGATAAGGGAAGTGAGTAGAAGAGAATGTGGGTGGTACTTCGTCATTTGGTGGTCGGAGCAAGGAGAACGGAGACAACGAATGTAGCTCGTCAAGTATGTTAATATACATGCAATTCTGGTACAGCTTTTGTTCGCATTCTGCTTGTTTCTATCTTTTGCCCTCTTTAGATTCTCGCTGTCCGGGACAGCGAGATATGTAGAATTTCTGTAAAAAAAAAAAGAAATGCGGAAATGCTGACGTGGACCCTTTTTTGGTAAATAGTTTGAAACCCGTCCTATTTTGTTAAATAGTTTGGGTTTGAACCCCATTTAAGCAAAAAGTTCGTTATTATTGCATTGTTTTTTGTGCGAAAAGAAAACGTAAAGAAATAATCAAGATGGAGACCGTAATAATTAGCTAGGATAATTTATAAGAAGTTCATGGTAGATAAGTAACAAATTCAAAGTATTGTCTCTTGAAATAACATGTTCAACATGATGCATGAAATATCCAGGGCTTAGGACTATTCACAATGAGTCAATATATACCTATCCTTAAGGCCTGCACCGAGGATGCGAGCACATGCCAGGAAGCTAACAAGGCCCACGTTGTGGTCTATTTTATAGCGGCTTACCTAGTGGCTCTAGCCACTGGTGGTTACAAACCTTGCCTAGAGAGCTTCGGGGCAGACCAATTTGATGATAATCATAAAGAGGAGAGGAAGCAAAAGATGTCTTTTTTCAACTGGTGGAATGTCTCTCTTTGTTGTGGGTTGTTCCTTGGTGTGACAGTGATTGTTTACACACAAGAGTATGTTGGATGGGGTGTTGGATTTCTGATCCTTACTGCTGCAATGGGTCTAACTGTCATTGTATTTGTTATCGGTAGACCCTTTTATCGATATAGGACCGTTCAAGGGAGTCCCTTGACGCCAATGTTGCAGGTTATGGTTGCTGCTTTGAGTAAAAGAAATAGGACTTGCCCTACAGATCCTTCTTTACTATACGAGATTCCCAAGTCCGAGAAGCTTCAAGGATCACGTCGTTTGAGCCATACAAATAGGCTCAGGTAATAACTGTAAAAAATATTTTCAACTGTTCTGTACTTCTGTTGATAACAGAATGCTGGTAGAGCTGATTGCCAAAGTAAAAATCCCCTTTAATTGTAATAAAATCAATCACTATATTTTTACGGGTTTGCAGATTTTTAGACAAAGCTGCTATGATCGACGATCATGAGATTGGAAACAGTGGGAGTAGGAATCAAAGTCCATGGAGGCTAGCGACCGTGACACAAGTCGAGGAACTAAAGCTTCTAATCAACATGATTCCCATTTGGCTAACTTGCTTAATATTTGGCATAGGAATATCCCAAGGCTCCACATTTTTCATCAAACAAGGGAACGAAATGAACCGGAGAATCTACAAAAAATTTGAACTTCCACCAGCGTCAATGTACACTCTGACCGCTATAGGAATGATTGTTACAGTTGCTCTGTACGACAGGATCTTGTTGCCTTACCTAAGACGGGTCACAGGGAACGAGAGAGGCATAAGCATTTTAAAAAGAATCGGGATTGGAATGGTGATTTTGATAGTGTCAATGGTGGTGTCGGCCTTAGTCGAGAGAAAAAGGTTAAGAGGGTCACAAGACGGGGAAATTCTAAGCGTGTTTTGGCTAGCGCCTCAATTCTTGATAATTGGTGTCGGGGATGGGTTTTCGCTGGTAGGAATGCAAGAATACTTCTATGATCAAGTGCCAGATTCAATGAGGAGTCTTGGAATGGCCTTCTACCTTAGTGTGATTGGGGTTGGAAGTTTTCTTAGTAGCTTTCTGATTATAATTGTGGATTTCTTAACGGGATTGAATGGCGGGAAAAAATGGATTGGTAAAGATTTGAAACATAGTCGCCTTGATTATTTCTATGGGCTGCTAACACTCATTTTTGTGGTGAATTTGGGTGTTTTTACGGTGTTAGCTAGAAGTTATAAGTACAAGAATGTGCAACGAAATGGTGGTATAAATGATTCCGGAGGGGGTGATAAGCAAATGGAAGCCGCTAATCCGGTGGTGTAAGAGATGAAGGTTTAGTTTTAGAGGATGATCAACCTGATAGAAGGTGTCAAGGTGATATGTAAGACTTTATCGTTAGTTCGGATTTTCTTATAATAAAATACGGAGTAACAAATAAATAAAGTGAAGTTCACTAATATAGATGTCCTTGATTGCGCAAAACTTAAAGAGTCTAATTAATTACAAGTGAACAATAACACTAGCAATATTTATTTTCCAACTCTCTCACTAGCCAAAGCCAACCACACTAACAAATACGGAGTAATAGCAACCAAGTATCTATAACCTGTCAGACATAAAAGAATGAAAGCCACAATTTATCAGTTGGGAGCAACTCGGGAGCTCTCCAGCCATATTACATCATAAATTCATAATAATAATAATAAAGTACGATAAATAGACAAATTAGTACACATGAAACAATAAGCAACAATCATTTCATATATAAATTCATATAAAATACATATGATGATTAACAAACATAACCTCATTATATAAACACAACCTAATCAATAAGATATGGCTTATCACTCATAAAAGTCAAGATAACAAACTAATGTTACTCAACCCCAACAATAGGATGATGATAATATATACAATCCTAATCTAAGTATGACCACACTCTCAAAACAAATTGTCCCTATTCCACTATTATTACTAGCTTGCTAATTAAACTCGGACTGATCACGATCCCATGGACATCCACATGAGCTTGCTAAACTCGAGTTAATAGGACGTCTCCAACTTACCTAGACTGCCCATAGCCACATATATACTAGGATACAAACACGACACGACACGCCAGGGCCGTGTTTGATGGGCCGCCATTTCCATTTCACTGTCATGGCACGACACGAACCCCACCTTCCCATGTTTGGGCCGGGCAATTTTCCTCTCCTAGCACAATGAGCTGGCACGAGGCAATGTTCACTTTCATCTGTACCGGCTCCTATCCCTCATTTTTGGTATCCAAATAAGGTCTAGAAGTCTCACGTATCAATTTTGACTTAATTACTAATAGTGCACGAAATAACCTGATTATATTTCTAGCCAATACATATTCCTTTGACATCAATCTCTTAAAAGTACACTAAATATTAGTCTCACTTCCTTCCTATATCTAGGTAGATTGCACAAAAATACACGTAAAACATAATAGGAATACAATTAAGTAGCCTAAAATGAAACATCCAGCATTTGCGTTTCAATAGAAGTTAAGAATAGGCAGCAGAAGTGAAGAATGAGTCCAATGGGCTGGAATAAGCACCCGAAGAAGTAGTACAACATATATATGGCCCTCATATAGGAGTAGTTGTAGGAAGCATTGAATAAAATGTCACGGATGTTGTCAAATTGCGTCAAATTACCAGGAGTCAGATACGAGTACCAGTAAAACCTCTGAACACTCTTTAACTATTTTACCCCAAATAATGTTGTTGCTGATTAGTCACTTCATTCATCAGTCCACCTCAGTCAGTCATTGTCACTCTCTCTCTTCCTACTTTTAATACTTGTCCTACATCCTATTTCTCTCTTCTCCCTTCTTTTTTCCTAAATATATAAACCTTCTTCAACCTTTCCAAATTCAATTTATCCGAAATACATAAATTCTTGTTAAGATGGGTCATTTTTGTATTGAAAAGTAGTCATATTTTATCAGAAATGGGTTACATCACATATGGCCTGTCTTAAACCTTAACAAAGTAATGATCTGCTTTAGAGTATTCGCAAAGGTGAAAATCAAGCTCCCAATATAATTTTTTTTTTTTTTTTTAGTTAAAAAAACTAGGTTGATTCTTTAGGGTAGGATCAACTTATCTCATTCTTTCGAATGAGGGAGGTAAGTTGAAGTCACCGGCTATCAAACCACCCCAAAAGAGTTGGACATGAATGTCCAATAGAAGCCATGAAGTCAGCAACCTTGTTGGCTTCACGAAAGCAATGTTTAATTATCACTTCATCGAAAAAATGAAGGTCTAATTTCACATCCTTGATAATATTAAAAATTTCTCAAGGATTTTGCCAAGTACCTCAAATTGAGTTAATAACACATAAATTATCACCCTCCACAATTAACTTTGAGATTCCTAAGTATTTAGCTGCTAAAACACCCTCTTTTAAAGCAAGAGCTTCCGCAACAAGGGTACTATTGGATCCGCACTTTTTTGCTCCCAACAAAATGACTTTACCATTGTGATATTTTATAGAATATCCTAAAGCAGCTTTATTACCTTTTATTCTCGATCCGTCAAAATTTAGCTTTAGAAAACCTTTTCTAGGTTTTTCCCCACCAAATTTCTTGCTTACTAGAGTTGTTTCTAGTTGACTCTTCTATCTCGGGATTGTTGAGATCCTTAAATCTAGTCACATTCCAGGTCTTAGTGCTATTATTATATAAAGTAATAATTTTGCTGATGCTTAAATTAACATTATTAAAGATAATATCATTTCTATGAAACCATGCATTCCACCAAATAAAAATAATCTTAATGAAATCATCTTTTGGAATTAAAATTTTGAGATAATTAAGTTTCGTTAGAAAACTTTGGCTTGTAATATTATCATAATTTGACAAAAACTCGTTGAAACTAATAATTTTCAGGTCTTGGATGACAGACCCAATCAAGGGACATTCGTAAAAGAAATGATCTTTGTTTTCAATAGGACGATTATTGCACAGAACACAATGAGATGAGACATCAATATGACTCTTGAGAAGTCTATTTTTCGTTGGAAGGCCGTCAACACAGGCTTTCCAAATAAAAATTTTCAATTTCCATATCCACTGAAATTCACATTTGTCAGGAGCTTGATCGAACAAACCTTGCGCTAACCAAGTTGCTGTTTTGGTAGAGAAAATTTCATCTACGGACAACCCCCAAATGAGGGTATCTGGAATATCATTATGTGGCGGTGGAATGTTAGTAATCTGATTAACAGTATCGTTATTCACTAAACTGAATAATTTACAAACATCCCATTATTTGTCTGAGGTTATGGAATCTTTAACCAAAAGATTAGAATTACGGTTACTATCATCATCAACCATACTGCTTGTTAGTGGGTGTGAAAAATTAACCCAATTATCAGACCAAAACTTAATGTTGCTACCATTACCCACTTGCCATCTCAGTCATGGACTCATGGGGCTCCTCATTGTTGTACCAAGCTCCCCAATATTTGGGGCTCCATTGTTTTTAGGGGAGGTCCAAAAAAAAAGTAAGGCAATTTATACTCCCTCCTAGTCACTATATTGTTCCCGTTTGATATGGACACAATATTTAAGGAAAAAGGCAAACCAAAAGAGTGAGAACACCTATTATTAATTGTGGTAGAATGTGCACTGAAGCTCATGCTATATCTCTCCTCCTTTCTGTCACTGCTGATGAGGTAAAAAAGGCAATTTTTAGCATACCTGACATCAAGGCTCCTGGGCCAGATGGGTATACTAGTAAGTTTTACAAAGATGCTTGGAATGTGGTGGGCAATGATATCACAAGAGCTGTACAAGATTTTTTTACTCACAGGAAACTTCTGAAGCAAGTCAACTCAACTACCTTGACCCTCATCTAAGTGTGAAAGACCTCAAAATGTCACTCAATTCAGGCCAATAGCGTGCTGTAATGTGATCTATAAGGCCATCTCAAAGAATTTATGCTCAAGACTTGGGAATATTTTACCTGACATTGTTGACCAAAATCAGGGAGCCTTCATAAAGGGAAGAAGTATCCTAGAAAATGTTCTCATCTGCCAAGATTTGATAAGACTATATAACAGGCCCACTAGTTCTCCTAGGTGTATGTTTAAGATTGATCTACAGAAAGCCTATGATACAGTTGAGTGGGAATTTATCAATCAGCTACTGGATGCCCTGAATTTTCCTACACATTTTAAAGAGATGATCATGCAATGTGTCTCCACAGCCTCCTTCTCTTTATCACTTAATGGAGAGAATTTTGGTTTTTTCCAGGGGAAGAGGGGGTTAAGGCAAGGGGATCCTTTATCTCCGTTACTTTTCACACTTTGCATGGACTATCTAACCAGAACTATGAGCTATGCTGCAAGGAGAGGAAATTTCAAATATCATCCTCTATGCAAGGAGCTAAAAATTACTAATCTTATGTTTGCAGATGATGTTCTGATGTTTTGCAAGGGAGATGCTACTTCTATGATGCTGATTTTAAAGGCTTTCAATACATTTTCAAGAACTTCAGGCCTTAAAATTAGCCCCTCTAAGTCTAATGCTTATTTCAATGGGGTCTCTGAGACAATTAAACAAGACATCCTTAATGTGTCTGGGTTTAAGGAAGGAACCATTCCTTTCAAATATCTTGAGATGCCTATACAAACTACAAGGCTTAGGAGGAAGGACTGTGAGGTGCTGATAGAAAAGATATGTCTAAGAATTCATAGATTAGGTGCCAAAAAGCTGTCTTATGCTGGGAGACTGGTACTCATAAAAGCTGTACTTACCTCCTTGCATTCATATTGGGCATCAATTTTTATTCTACCAAAAGGAGTTATTCATAATATTGAGGCCATTTGTAGAAACTTCTTATGGGATGGGAATGTGGAGTACAGGAGAGTTCCTCTAGTGGCTTGGAAAAATATTTGCAGTCCTAAAATGGAAGGAGGACTGGGAATTCGAGACCAGGCTCTCTGGAATAAAGCCATAGTTGGGAAATTGGTGAATTGGATAGCAAAGAAAAAGGATAGCTCGTGGGTTAAGTGGGTTCACCAGCTATATATAAAGGATAGATCCTGGATGGAGTATACTCCTACCAGTGAGTCAAGTTGGGCATGGCGAAAGATTTGCAAAACAAAAGAGGACCTGGCTGAGGGATATGTTAATGGGATTTGGAGCATAGAATCCAAAGGATACACAGCTCGAGGCTGCTATGAGTGGTTGAGAGAACATGGTTCTAAGGTCAGGTGGGCGAGTATGGTGTGGAATAGATGGTCACTACCTAAACACAGCATATTCACTTGGTTAATTATGAATGAATCCCTCAATACCAAATCAAAGCTACATCGTATAGGGGTTTGTGATGAGGCAATTTGTTGTCTGTGTGCACAATCAGAGGAAACACAAGAACACCTATTTTCGAGTTGTGTTTATAGCAGCAAACTAATTAATGAATTAAACTCAAGAGGTAAAATGAGCATACCTTGGGATATGAGCCTGGAATGGGGTGTGAACAGAAGGGGAACGAAGCTTCAACGAGGAATCCAAGTTATGGTGCTGATGGCGGGAGTATACCACATATGGAATCAACGAAATAAAGCTCGAATTGAAGGAATGGTGGAGAGACCTAAGACTGTTGCCCAAAGGATCATTCATGAAGCCAAAATCCGATCTAGGAAGCTAATCAGGCAGCCGCTAGCAGCAAAGGATAGACGATGGTATGAGATGAGATTTGATGGAAAATTGGAGATGGATTATGTTAGTTGTTGAGGAAGACGAAGGATCAGGATGGGAGCTCCATTGTCTAGTGATAAAGGAAAGGGGATCGGTTTTGTTGGTGATGTTTAGAATGCAGATAGAGATAAGGAAAGAGTGTTAGGTGGTAAGGGTGATCCGGTTATTCTTGGATAACCCGAATTGATTGTACATGGACGATTTTTACTCGGTTTTTTTATATAATACTTACATTTAACCAAAAAAAAAAAAAAAAAAAAATACTTAAGGAAAAATATTAAAATAAGAGTAAAAGAGTTGTGTGAGGTTGGTGATATGAGAGAAGATGAATTATTAGTAGTTAAATAAAGAATTGTGGGGCCAAAACATAAAGGAAAGTAATAAAATAGGAGTAAAAGAGTTGTGTGGGGTTTGGTGATAGGAGAGAGAAATGAATAAAATAAGAGTAAAAGTTTCTAAAAATAGAAAGGGGGACATTAGTTGAATAATCCGTTTCGGGAAAGAGGGAACATTATAGTGACTGGGAGGGAGTATTACTTTTGGGGAGGTTCCCAAATTTTTGTGTGTGAATTGGGGAACCCCATTGTTGCATAGATGTAGTTATGAAATAAGGATGATAAATGGAAAAGTTAGTGGAAGGTGAGGTGGACGAATATGAAAAGAAAAGAGAAAATATGGGGAGCCTCACCTTTGCGGATGCTCTTTTACTAAGACGTAATGCCAATACATTATAGAATGAAGGGAATTCAAACATGTGACTTATTGCATGTCTCGATACCTCATTTTTAACCACTAGCCTAAAATCTCTTTGATAAATAATTGCCATGAAATAATGAAATAGCGTCGTAGAGGAAGGGACGATGTGTATGTGTTTCTGTAGAGGTACACCACAACACTAATAATGACGTGTTTATATCGTGAGACATGCTATTGCGAGTGTCGTGTTTGAGTTCAATAGAGTTTTTCCGTGTCTCGAGTTCCCTCCTGGCTCCTCCTAAATCTATGTGAACACTATTTTGAAATAGTTTGAAAACCAACTGAAAACAACAATTATATTCTTTTTTTTAAAAAGTATTGCGATTTTTTTTTTTTTTTTTTTTATATTGGGTGTTTGAAATATATTTTTAGTATCACATTTATGTAATGGTGGTTGATCAAAATTAACTTATTTGAATATGAAAAATACATGTAAACATAAAATTGAATTAAAGTTCTAAATGACTTATGACACATAATAATGTAATAGAGTTTGGATGCTTTGATTTTCATTTCCTAAAATAAATGGAGAGTTTATTTTCTTCTCCTATTACTTTTCAAGATGACACCTAACTCGTTAGATCGCTGCAAAAAAAATCTAGACAAGTAAAATGATAGACTCTCCGATTCTTTTAGAAAATGGAGAGGAGATCCTAGAAATTGAAGAGATTCTTTAAGTGGAATACTTAGCTTCATATTAGCTAAAGAGTTTTTGAGATAGTAGAAGATATTCATTGACAAACTCATTACTAGTTCTTAAAAGAATTAAAAAATGTTATCCATGTCAACAAAGTACGCTTAGTTTCTCACAAGTTCGTGATAAAAACTGCAGAATTAAACGTGCTGATTAGAAAGTAGTTTTAGGATGGATGATCCTCTATAAAATTTGCGAAATATTGCGCATGAAATCATGAATAATGCTTAGATTTATGATTTTCTTATAGCGCATTTGAACAAGGTTTAATTTAATATTTTTTATAGCGCATAAATTTTTTATTGAATACATTTAGAAATGAACTGAAATAAAATATCTTAAACAAAACTTACAATAAAAACAATAAGTCTACTTAATAGTCAATACTTATCAATTATACAACAAAAAAAGGATTTTTTTTTTTTGTAAAATAATGTTGACTTAATGATAAATTAATGAATAAAGCTCTTTTGAAACTTAATATTGAAAATGGATCTACATCAGCTTGGAAGATAAGTTTATCTTGAAATCACTCATTAAGCACGATTAGACCTTTATTAGTATTTAAACAAACCAACAAAGGCAAAACACAAAGATTACTTAATGTTTAAACATCACTCAATGTTTTAACGACTACGTAACATCACCAAAAATATGTATATATATAAGTAAAAAATATTTGTACCCGAACAAACTCGCTGAGTCACTCCATAACTTTAAGAATAACAAATATTTTAAGAAAGATTTTCTAAATGATTCCGCGACTTAGCTCCAAATTCATTTTTTATATTTCTCTTTCTTTGCAAATTAGTAAAGGAGTTGAATCATACAACAAACTAAAGAACAAGACAATTACGTAAACTAATTTCTGATAATTAGTTTCAAAATTCCTAGTATTACACTACTTACTTTATTTAGATAATTTATTTCCTCTTAAGCCTTATTTAAAACATTTAGAAAAAAAAAAAAAAAAACAAATATACACCACTATTCCTCCACTATATAATTCCCCCTAAATTTAGTCCAACAAACATGCCATATCAGATACGAGTAGAATCACCCTCATCCTTTCAAATCCCAAATATACCCTTTCCCACCTGATCACATCGTGCCAGTATCCATCCCACCATGGAACCACACCCTTTCCACGTTCTCCAACAAAGCAGACGCCACAAACTCCGCTTCACCCCTCTTCCTCTAACTCAAAACGACACCGTCTCATCACACCACCATCAGCAGCAGCAGCAGCAGCAGCAGCTGACGTCACCTGTCCCATCAGCACTGAACCTGTCACTCTCTACCCACGCGCGTGGTGGTAGCACTTACAGTAGTGCAACCCCAGTGGGGCCTTTCACCGGGTACGCTTCTATACTTGCCCGATCTAGGTTCCTTCGCCCTGCTCAGGAGCTTTTTGAAGGATTGTCTGTTGGTCGTTTGATGGATACGGACACGGAGACGGAGACGGACCCGGCGTTGATTACTAAAAAGATTCTGGAAGAGTCTGGGAGTTGGTTTTGTGATGACGATCAGAATGAGGATGTTTCTCGTCATTGTACTAACCCTAACCTCCTTTCTATGCTTCATCAGGTACTACTTTACTAATTTATTGCTAATGTAGCACGTTTAATTATACTCAAATAGTGTATCATCATCTTAATTTAAAGATCAAGTACTCCGTAATAACGTTATTAGCCTACTTTGGTTAGGTATAATAGTTGAGTAAAATTAATAAAAACTAAAACGTACATTCGTCTTAGTTTTCATTTTAACCTTTTAAGTCACTTTACTACTTTACGTCGTGGTTTACTGGTTTATGTATAATGTATCTTCTGCTTTAGTTTTTGAGATTGAGAATACAAATTTATATATGGAAATGATAATGCCACAACCACACAAATCAAGTCTAAGGACATGTTATTATTCGCCGTCTCACAAACACGAGTGACATTTGTAATTTTGGAGTGGTATTATGGCTTCCCTTATTAGATTGGGTGTAAATAAATTCTGTAGTCATCACTGTAACTCATCATATGCTGTTGTAATAGTAATCGGTTGAACTAATAATTGCTAGTTTTCACTAATGAATTACAGTTTTTTTCCTGTAGATCGATTGAAGAAAAAGACATTACTACAATTTATTTGGTAGGATGATAAAATATAGAGGTGATAACGAGTGTGGAAGTCGTGAATTTATTTTGGAGTGATCTAGCTGGTTACATTTTGGTATTTTAAAAAGTAGACCATTGCATGAAAATAGCGAGTAAAAGGAGTAAAAATTACTCGTATGAATGTAATAGTAATGATCGTAATTATGAGAGTAAAAATTATGAATATAACGCGTTACTTTAGTTGTGACACAAATTCTCCATCTTAAACTTTTAAGATGGGCCAAATACATAATAAATCATATGATAATAATTTTTTAGGAAATGTCAAAAATTTTGTTCTTAAATCCGTTAATGCTATGTAATAATATTAACCGGTTAAAATATAATACTTCCTCCTATTTACTATATTCTTCCCCTATTTTTTTATTCGGATTTTGTTCCTTATTTCTTTTTTTGGGTTGATTTGTGTGGTCTAAATTAAGTAGGAGGGAGTACTTTTGAAGGAGAATTGCTATTGATCTTCTCCTTTCCACCTTCTCTTTTATTAACCGGTTAAAATATACTCCCCCTATTCTAAATAACTGTCTCATTTGCCATTTCCGTCTATTCACATAACTGTCCCATTTGCCATATTTAGACATGCTTTTTACCTTCCTATTCTTAGCTCTTTTCTTTATTAGGCACCCCAACCACCCATCATATTCTAAATAACTGTCTCATTTGCCATTTCCGTCTATTCACATAACTGTCCCATTTGCCATATTTAGACATGCTTTTTACCTTCCTATTCTTAGCTCTTTTCTTTATTAGGCACCCCAACCACCCATAACCCATCATATTCAATACTTTTCATTATTTAACTCATATATTCTTACCCTATACAATAATTTTCATTATTTTAATTATATTCTTTAATTTTCGTGCCACTGACCAAATGGGACACTTATTCGGAATAGGAGGGAGTAATACTTTTGACCTCATCTACTTGTCATCCGTCCCCACATAATATATGTTAATTTAATCGATTATAAATAGCAATCCTTGTTTTAAAAATATAACGTATAATACTTTGTCTTACTTGCTCTTCAAGTGCATGCTTTTATTAGTGTTTATAGTTTTATGCAACTAATGGAAGTACATGGGGTTGACAAACTTGGTTACTTAAATACTTACCTATTATAAAACCGTCTTATCAAAGACATACTCCCTTAATTCAACAATTATCACCCCATTTTTCTAATAAATGGGAGGAGTATTATATTGAAATGGGGTGATAAAAGTTGAATGGAGGGAGTATTAGTTTATTTATAATGCATTTATCATGAGGTATTAGTAGAAACTAGGGTATACTTGTATTAATAAGAGATTTGGTTCATTTGTTTGTGAGTAATTGGATGAATTGGAAGTTGGAGTTATCTGTCTGGATATAAAAGAGTGATGAACAAGTGATGATCTGATAGTTGCTGACACTGTTGTTGGCAGGCTATTTTCTCGGGGGAACTTCTGAATAAATATATTTTATTATTAAAATTAAATTAAATATATAAAAAATAATAATGATTTATAACATATCTTCTGCAGTAGCAGTGTGACATAAAGACGTCTAGTCATGTCAAACTTATTAATCAAATCATTTTCTTCCTTTCTTACCTTCTTTAAATATTCACCTGCCTATTTTGCTTTTTATTTCCTTTACCTCCTTTTTTTTCTAACATCTTTTCACTATTTTTACTCATGCACCATTTTATTTTCAATGTCTTGCGATAAATTCTTGTTTCAGATATTCACTTTTCGTTAAATGTAATCACAATGGTACAATCAGTGTTACAGCTTATAATAATTTGTTTTTCAATAGTGGTCACATTTGAATGTAAATGGTTACAAAGTCCCGTATTATTGCTTCAGACCAAAATGGCCCATCTGAAACAAGACCAACTATTGTCTTACATAATTGTTTATTATGTAATTCTTCTGTGAGACGTTCTCATTATATAAAAGGACAACTCATTTATTAACATTAAATGAAACCATCGTACCGTATAAGACCATCTTATTCTAGAACAAATTTGTGTTGGTTATTGTACAAATAACAGAGTTACTTCCTTTAATTAATACTAGTACAAGTGCACTAGTGTGTTGCCTTAGCTTAGAGTAGTGTAGCTTTTTAGTAAATCTTGAAGACAGATGCGTTTTGTTCAAACACACTACATAGGATTGCAGTACATTAAGGTGTCTGTATAGACTACAGGAGCTATGATTAGCAAAGTAATTAATTAGGGTTATGCAGTAGTCTCAAGTTATTCCTATTGTTCAGAGGCCAAACCTTGTTTGCTAGATATACTCCCTAATAAATACGAATATGGACTAGTATTATTTTAAGATACTATAGGTGCATAAAGTCTTTTAGACGGGTGTATTACAATTGTGCTACTACTTCAGTAGTTCAGTACAAATAAATTTACAAAATTGCCATTGTAAGAGCATGGTGTTACTTTTTACTTAGGGGGTGTTTTGTTCAACTCATAAAGGTATGAGGTATGGGTTTGGAATGAGCCAAACCCATACCAAGTGTTTGTTTGGCAAAAATAGAGGTTTCATATCCATACCTCAAACCCATGAGGTATGGGTTTCTCATACCCAAGGGGGAGGTGGGTATGAGATTGATACCCATGGGTATCAAGTAAAAAAACCAAAAAACATGAAAAAACCTTAAATGGAACATTTTAAATGATTTTTTTTTTTTTTATTTATTTGATCAACTCTTCATTTTCATGATTTTTTAGTATCAAAAATAAATGTTTTTAATGTTGTATTTTAGATTTTTTCAACTTTCATGAAGTTCGGTCTCATTCCACCCAAAATTAAAACAAACACATGGTATGTGGAATCAAGTTCCAAACCCATACCACCCGGGTATGATTCCTGATTCCAAACCCATACCCACGCGCGAACCAAACACCCCATTATTTAATCTCGATATATTAGCTTTCACAACTTATTATGTTCGGGTGGGAAAGACATGTTTTGTAAATGGCTTTTACAGTGTTTTTATTTTAAAATGGTTTTACATACTAGCGTAAATAAGAGGCGAGTAATTTACCCCCAAAAACAATGAAATTCTATGGGGGGCTCGAACCCACGACCACAAGGTTAAGAGCCTTGTGCTCTACCAACTGAGCTAGACGGGCTTATTGCTAGAAGAACATTTTTACAGCTATTTATCCTCTATTAGTTTTACTGCCTGTACTTCAACAAAGAAATACATCTAAAGAGTTGATGTTAACATCAGTGCAACCCAACTAGTCTACACTCAAGTTTCTTTTCATTTACTGTAAACTAGTACTCCATGGTACTTGTATAGGTTGAACTATACGAAACATTTCTCCTAATGAAACATGTCTATCTAATTTGATAATCTCTATGTTTCCTGCCCACCCATCTGTTCAATGCTAGGTTTATAAGAAGTATAAACTTTACTGCCAGCAAATGCAATCAGCTGTGAGCTCATTTGAATCCGTGGCTGGCCTTGCAAATGCTGCCCCATTTATAAGCTTTGCTGTACGAGCCATGTTCAGGCACTTTCACTGCTTGAAAAATGCCATTCTAGAACAAATACGCGTCACCAGCAAGGGCTTTGGTGGGGTCGACTCTAGAAGAGAGCGTGACTTGGGATCCTGTCCCGATGATAACACCCCGTATGATCACAAGCAGGGTCATGGCCCAGGTTCAGGCTCAAACCTTCTCCAGCATCCTGTTTGGCGTTCCCAACGAGGCTTTCCGGATAAAGCAGTCGCTGTTCTAAGGACTTGGCTATTTGATCATTTTCTACATCCGTAAGGAATTTTCTTCAGTTAATGTGTCTAAACTTCATAAAAATGTTTTTGGGGTCAAGGCATTAACAAACATTACTTGGCTTACCCTATGATTTCAGTTATCCTAGTGATTCCGACAAGCAAATGCTAGCTCAGAAGACTGGTCTGTCGAGAAGTCAGGTTAGCTTATTGTTATGACTTATGGTGCACAATGGCTGTTTATATGCTAACTATATGAACATTAAATTAAAATTCTACAGATAGCTAATGAATCTGTTGTTTCAATTAATCAGGTATCAAACTGGTTCACCAATGCTAGAGTTCGGCTTTGGAAGCCAATGGTGGAAGAAATGCACACACTTGAGAGAAAAACTCAATGTTCTAAATCAGGCGACACCTCAAAATTCATCAACTTGTCATCCGATAACCATAACATGGTGCATCCCCATCTCTCGGAGAGGGAGTTGGAGGCAATGAATCATCGTAGAGAGCGCGAGAGTCAGTGTAAGCGCACTAGGATCGAGGAAATCACAAGAGCAGAGCAAAACAAGGAACAATTCGGCCTGGCTTGTTCCCATTTGATGCCCGGAAATCAGATGATTACCGGAGAGTTAAACCATTCTCCTGGAATAATGGCTAGTCATCAGCAAAACACAAGCGGATTATCATGGTCTCCCCAAGGCCAACTTATTCCATTCTGGCTGGCTAGACAGTAACATCACATAATGCTTCTCTCAAGTGTGTTATAGTTCCTACATAAATTCTCCTTTATTTCCGGAAAAACCTTTGAATGTACAAGGTATTACCAAGTCCAGGTTGCATGAAATGGGGTCGGTATATGTGGTGTGTCAGAAGAAGAAACTCTGGCTTTGTAAATCTAGAATTTGTAGAATTTCAGTCATGGATGTAAGGATAGATTAATGGATTGGAGCTCATTAAGATGGTTGTTGGGTTACTTGTATACTCTGAAAATGGAGTCATCTTGATCAGTTCAGTTTTAGGTAAATATGGGTTAGGAAAGAGGACCTGTTTGAAATTGGGGTTAATGTAAAGTTTCGCATATCCTATGAGCATTAAACTGTTGGAGTATGGTGTTGCTCCAATCTAAAATGTGATAATATTGTCCCATATAGGATGAATAGTGGGGGAGTTTTATCCTTATATATGAATCTACACAAGTGCACACAATCAAAAAGGTTCACACAAGTAATGAATAAGAAAATAACAATTGTGAAATGAAAGTTAACTAACACAACTATTCTAAAAACATAAACAAAAACACTAGCAAAACCGCTACCTTCTCCGGCAACGGCGCCAAAATTTGACCCGCCTAAAACGTCGCTATTTAAGACGGCCAAATTAACAATTTATATACCACAATACGTACTAATTAATACTAACTCTAAACTAGTAAAGTAGCAAGCAATGAGATCGAACCCAAGAGAAGGAGGGTTTTGCAATGGTGAATTTAAAAGAGCAACTAGAACAATTGTGACAAATTAAACAACAAACAAGTATGGAAAAAGGGGGGGTTTTTGGTTTGGTTTTCAAAAGTAACAAAAAAACAAAACAATATTCAAACAAGAGTGAGCAACAAGTAATCAAGCAATCAAGTTTTAAGATGGAAATTTATCAAATTTAAGAGAGACTTAATCCGACTCATTAAAGTGAGGCACTTTAGTTGATAAAACCAATCAATCAATCCTTCTAATTAATATTATCACCTTATTGTAGAGATTATTCTCCTAAATCTCCTTAATAATGGTCAAATGACAAGGAAATCACACTTAATCAAATAACCCAACTTATCAATCCTACTAAGTAGAAATCACATACATTGGTTAAATTAATAAGAAGATAAAAGCACTAGAGATTCAATAAGGGTAATTAGACACAATGAAATCACGATTAATGCCTAATTACAAGTTAATCCTTTATTTGCTAATTAAGCCAAGAAGAAATCACATTCATTAGCATAATAACTAGGTGTTGCAAAGATGAGATTACAAGGAAATCACACTTAATAATCCCAACAACAATAAATTAAGGAACTTGATTAATTAAGCAACAAGGAAATCACACTTAATTACTCAATGTAAACAAGGATTCCAAAATTCAAACAATAAACACAAAGGATTAATAATGATAGTGAAAATTAAGGAAAGATTAAATAGTCTTACAACCAAAGATTACACCTTTGAGCCGGATTAAGAAGAGGAGATTAGTTCTCCATAGCAGATCTAAACCCAATCAAAAGATGTAACACCCCGACCCAAACCGGGTCGGGAGCGGTTACTTATGATAGCTCACCAGGCTGTATACATGGCTCACAGATCAACACGGGTCCTTTATTGCGCATTTTGTCCTCACTCATGCGCATCCCCGGGAACCTTCCTAGGAGGTCACCCATCCTAAAACTACTCTCAGCCAAGCACGCTTAACTGTGGAGTTCTTTTGCATGGATGACCATAAAAGAAAGTGCACTTTGTTGATATGAGTAGTACTTCAAATCCCTTTAAGCACGAGTCATTTAAGCCTATCACTGGATATCATCAATTAACGTGAGGTGTTACAAAAGATGAATAATTTCCAAAATTACAACTTGATTAATTAAAGTAAGCATAAGATGTGTTAACCTAGAGGAAAACACACTATATATAGTCTAACACAACCTAATAATCGTGAGCTTAACATGAGAAAAGCCCGTAATACAAAACGGAGTAGAACCCAGAAAACTCGCACGGTGCGAGAAATGGGTGTAGATACCTCATTTCTGCACCTCCCGCAAACCACCCGATGATGATTGAGCCGCATGCTTGGTACGCGGAACGATTTGTGACAGTTCATAAGTTTATTGTCAAATGATTGCTCAAACATTTATGTCTACCTCTTAATTGTCATCGGCGCGCCGATACGGTCGTTTTGACAGTAATTAGAGTACATTTGGAGTCCGGGCCTAAAACCGTCTTCATTTTCTGATAATCGCTAAATCCCGAGTCAGAATGTTCTGGAATGTTCCGGATATTTCTATTCCATATTTCACAATCTTTTAATCTTTGGTAAAGAATTTCCCGTAATATTCACACAAAATATTAAGGAAAACAAGATTATTCCGTTATTCCATAAATTAAACACGGAAATCTTTCTTCCGCAGGAGGAAACCACTTGGGAACAGACGCAGCAGGTGCTGCGCCTCTTCCAAGGGACGCAGTGCATGCCGCGCCTCTTCCCAAGTCCTTTTCTACGTATTTTTCGTATCTTTTCATATCTTTTCGAGATTCACTTCCAAAGTCTCTCCGAAAACCCTAATTCCTTCCCGTGATTAGTATAAATAGAAGCCTTCGCTCCTCATATTTTTCACGTGAGTGTCCGCCCTACTCTTCTCCCTTTGCATTCTAGACCACGTTCTTACTTTTTGGCGCCTACGTGCTTGAACTTTCGACCACGTAAGCTCGGATCTTTCTGAGTACCAGCCTCGTTTGCATGACCGACCAATTTGACCAACTCCACCATAATCAACTTAATTAAGCTTAATCGTTTTCCTCTTAAGAGGGCACTTTCGTTACATTCGAGTCGAGCATCACTATAACATAAACTTAGTTCATCTCGTTTCGTCAAACATGATAGTCTGAGGGTGTAAATCCTTCTTTATTTATTGTTATTTACTTTTTGTAATCATCATGTAAGGTTTATGTCGAAAGTACTTCTAAAAACCGATTTGTAAAACCATGTTTAAACCCTTTTTACGGATTATCAGGAGATAGACGTCGAGAAAGGACGCAGCAACTGCTGCGCCTCTTGGAAGGGACGCAGCACCTGCTGCGCCGTGAGGCTGCCGCAGTTCCTGCTTCGTTTCTTCTTCCTTCGTCCTCTGTTAGTTTCGTTTATTTATTTTCTTTCGTCATTATTTGCTCTTGTTTCGTTCACATAATAATTCAACATATTATTAATCACTGTTAGTATGTAATTCATTGTTAAATCCCGACTTAAATCCCTTATAATCTAATATTTGCGGGTTTTCGTCATTAAAGTCAATCCGGGTTGTAGAGATTCGATTCATTCATATCGAGTTTCTGGAATTCAATCTTTGATATATTCCCACCTGTTTATTCATCATTAGTTCATCATTAATTCGTTATATTTAACCTAATTAGTTCACTCATGTCACTAATCAATCTTTCATTCATGTAATTAATTCGTTTACATTCGTCTCATCCATGTTTTATCGCTTTTATGGCTCATTCACATGTAATTAATGTATTAAATCACTTTTATCCGAGTCATATATCGTAATCAATCATTAAATTTCACCCATGAATACTAACGATTTGCAGTTCCGGCTTCACAGCCAGAACTCAGCCTTGGAACAGACGCAGCAACTGCTGCGCCTCTTCCAGAGGGCGCAGCTCTGCTGCGCCTGTTCTAGGTTGATTTCTGTCTCTGGAGTTCCGATCTGCCTTGACCTAGTTTAATTAGATTACGTATTAATCTACTACTATTCATATTATCGCCTAATATCTGTTCGTTTATTTATTCTTCTTTTTCCCAAATTATCCGTTTTAAAGGTATTTTCGACATAAATCATTAATCCGTTGTAATTATTTTAATTTTCTTCATTTTATTATTGTATTTCTTTTATCGCATTGTTTGTATGCTTCCACATGTAATCAATCTTAATTCCTACTTCGACTCAATTTGTATGTTAAACTACGTGTTTCACCGACTTAGTTAATTCTCACACGCTAGGATTAATCTAATGGATGTTGCATTGCATGCATATAATCGACAATATATCAAGTATAGATAACTTACCTAATCATTAGTAGAGGCCACTATCGAGGTGGGCGGGATTAGGTGTTCGATCAAAAGAGCTTCCTAATACGTACCCTCACCCCTTACTCCAGATCTCTGTGAACATCCGTGTTCATTGGCATCCACGAGAGTCATTATAGACATAGAATGCTAAGGGTAACGAGTTCTTGGTGTTCATGTCACTACTTTGTGTCTTGACATGGCACGAGGTATTCGAACGGTTTTCAATTTTCCACAATAAATTGGTGGCGACTCCACAAATGCAAACGCTTGTTCTTTCCCAAGCGCCCCCGTGGGCCCATTGTCCACAGTTTGGCGACTCTGCTAGGGATAATACACTTATGTGTAGCCAAAAGGGTGAAACTTGAACAAGGTTAGGGAATAGTTTGTACAAGACAATTGTCGGTTTTCATAACTCGGTCTTCCTAGATCGTTTCATTTGGCCTTCCTAGGCCCAACCCAACCCATTCGACCAATCGTCCCGTCTAAACGGTCCTAATTCTTATTTGGGCCTAAGGATGGATAACGATTGACGTCATCCATACCATGGTGCTTACTCTTGTTTGTATCAAGGACTTTCACTACTTGAGAAAATGGACTAGGAATCGGCCTTACTCTTGTTTGGTACGAGCCTCTCCACAGACTTCGGGTTTGATTGTTCGGTATGGCAACCCACCTTTTAAACCAAAATCCTTTTAAATGCACTCAACATCCCGTTATAATGCTTGTATATATGTGTGTACCTTACGTGATCACCATTTCTAAACGAAACCATGACGATTTTTGTAAAATCAAAATCCTTTTAAAATGTGAATTTCGAAAAAAGCCAACGATTAGCGCAAAACCGAGTCAAAACTCTGTCCATTTGTCGAGTCAAATTCCGGGCCCAAGCCCATTTCAAAACCTCACTTTGAGTCCACTCCTACAACTACACTATAGTTGACTAGGACACACATTTTCAAACTTTGTCATATTTTCTCACTCGACACAAGTGGCACACACCCACTTCCCAAGTCAAAACATTTCTCTCTTAGTAAGTGTGCTAGAGTGGTCGATCGTGTTTTGTTTCATCGTCGATCTCTTATCCAGTTTCCAAGATGCTTGAAACAAGCGACGCGAATTTCAACCAACTTCAGAATGGTAATGATCAAATCCTAACCGCGCTAGCTCGTCTCCAAGTCACTCAAGATCAAGTGCACGACCGCCTCGATACAATCGAAGGCCGAATTTATACCGTAGAAACGAGGTTGCCTCCTCGGAAAAGTGAAGTAGATGATGGCTTTCTGAACACCTTCGGGGAAGAAAACCCTCCCATAGGAATGACTGCAGCTGAGAAACGACTCCAATATTTGGAGGAACAATTGATGTATCTCAAAGGGGATGACATTTATAGGGAAAATAACCGTAAGTATGAGGCCGTGAGTTCCAAGTTGCCAACCAACTTCAACATGACGGATATCCCTAGATTCAAGGGGCACGAAAACCCTTTGAATCACATCCGCGCTTTCAAGGACTACATGTCTATCAAAGGCATCAAACCCTAGATGTTCCTAAGGATCTTTCCTTCATCTCTTGACACCATCCCAAAGCAATAGTTCTACTTTCTAGAACATAACAAGATCGCTACTTGGGAAGATGCCGCGATCGAATTTGCTAAGCAATATGCGGATAATGCTGAGATCCAAGTTAACATGCGCACTTTAGAGGTTCTTACCCAAAATGACAAGGAAGGTTTCACCGACTTCCTAAGTAGGTGGAGGAAGACTAGTACCCAACTAGTTGAACGCCCAGACGAAGCTACCCTCGTGGAAAAGTTCGTGGACAACCTAAAACCCATCTATGCGAATCATTTGAGGTACCAAAACATCAAAACTTTCAAAGATTTAACCGTACTAGGAACAAAGATCGAAGATGACATCCGTAAAGGGCTCTTGTCCAAAACAGTAGGCCGAGGATAGTAAGGCTCAACAAGCCGTTCTTACGACTCCACTAGCAAGACCGATGAAGTTAACCTCCTCGAGCCATCCAAGAAGAGTACCCCACTAAGGAAATTTACAAATCTTGGGGACACTAACTCCAATGCTCTAAAAAGGTTGATGAAATAAGGCAAACTCCAACCCATAGGCCCTACGCCCGAACCAGAAAAGAAATCCAAGTTCTGGGACGAGAATTCATACTGCGAATATCATAGGGGTAAGGGACATGACACAGAAAAATGCTACAAATTGAAAAATGTGCTTCAAGACATGATTGAGGATGGTCGACTACCAATACCGCCGGGAGGTAAGCCCAACAACACTCAGAATCCTCTTGGAATTCTAGTGATCACAAGTGAAGAATCCAACTTAGATTGTTCACACCTCATTTCTCCAGTCGAAAAGGAGATCCACGCTATCGAAAATGAAGGGTTCTACTCTACCATTTCCCCTACCATTACCGACTTCATCACATGGGCAAGGAGTGTGGATATGCAAGTTTTGGAATTGGAAAATGTGGTGACAACTTTACATGACCCCAATGCAACACCTAAAGAACATGCGCCACTAATTTTCTCCCAAAATGCTACTATGCATGAAGTAGTCGCCGTGGTTGATAAACTAATCGACCAAATTACACAATTAGAGGACGAGATCATGAGAATGAGGGAACTAGCTACAGTCAATGGAGTATGGGCCAATGATGATGAAGACGAGTATCTCATTGAACACTCTCTAGTCAAGGAAATAGTCCAAAATGGTGAAGACCAAGATATGGACCACCTAACTCGTTCGGGGCGTCCATATCAAAGTACTACTCAAAATGATCCAACCAACATTATCACACCAAATGATAACGAAGATGACTCTACTGACCATTTGCTAAAGCAATTACAGAAGACAAATGCTGATCTTTTAGTCTGGCAATTAGTAGCAAGCTCATTCCCACATCGCCAAGCTTTACTGCAAGCTTTGGCCAAACTAAACGTAGCACATAACTCCACACCCGACGATGTAGTCAACTTGGTCTTCCAAGAATCACCGAAGCTAAGTAATCCTATTACTTTCTCAGATGAAGACTTGCCGCCCTTTGGCGCTAGTCACAACTTGGCTCTGTACATCACTGTCGTTTGCTTAAAGAAGAATGTGCCAATGACCTTGGTGGATGATGGCTCCGCGGTCAACGGCATACCCTTAAAAACGGCATACAAACTAAGCATGAAAGAGTCGGATTGGACCCCTACCAATCAAGGTGTTCGCGCATATGATGGTACACGACGAAAGGTAGTAGGACTCGTTAACCTAACCGTAGCCACAGGGCCAATCGAGCGAAAGGTTAACTTCCAAATAGTGGACATTGAAGCTTCCTTCAACATACTTCTGGGAAGACCTTTAATTCACGCTTCCAAAGCAGTAACATCCACCCTTTACCAAAAGATCAAAATTCCACTAAATGGAAAAGTGGTGACGATCACTTCGTCGCCCATCAAAGCAATAATCGAAAAGAAGTCAAATAATCAAGTCCTTGCGCATCCAGTATATGAACTTGGGGGCTTTCAAAGCATAAATGTCATAGAAAGTGAGTTGGCGTCCCTATACTACGATCCCTACTCCAACTTGGTGGTCAACCACATACTCAAATCCCAGGGATACTTCCCGGGAATGCCTTTGAACCCTGCCCGAAGAAACATCTTCGCACCCTACTAGGAAGGCAACTAAAAAAGAATACCACTTGAACTAGGATACAAACCCACTAAAGAGGAAGTTCTCGAGATGCTCGCTCAAGTTCAAAGCCGTAAGCACGTAGGAGTCCAAATGCGACCATATCTCCCTATCCTAAATGGATACTTTGTTAGGGAAGGAAGTCAAGAACTCTTTCACGGATTTCACGAACCTTGGCACTATCTCGAAAGGAAGCTAGCCGGAATCGAGATCTTTCACGATTACTACTTCATTCCTCCAGAAACGGTTCCTACCGTCAAGGCTCGTCAAGCACCTTGCTTAGACGAACAAGCTGTTAGTCTACTATTCGGAGAAGATCGATTTGTCAGAGCCGCGCAGGATGAGATCATTACCATAATATTTCAAGACGATCACTTCAACCCTACCGCGTTAATCACAGAAACAAACGCGAACCAGCAGAAAGGATGGAGAAAATCAATCAAGTGGACCAACAATCAAGGAAGATTCTTCAAGCTCACCACTGGAGAAGGAGAGATGTTCAAGGGAGAACCAGAAGACGATGAATTTGAGTCAGAGTCAGAGTCGGAGTCAGAGTCGGAGTCTAGAGATGTTACTAGGAAGTCTCCTCCTGTCGTCGTCCCCACTCCCTTTGTTTCTCCTAGCTTAGCCTCAAATAGTAATGGTGGTTTGGGAAATGTCCCAATGACTGTCCCTTTACCGCCGCTGACCACAGATCAGATGGCTTCCTTGTTTCAACTTTTCTCAAACTTTAATATGAATAAATCAGGTTCTGCTTACTCTTTGTGTTATCTTGAATGCAATTCTGTTTACGATGATACTGAGAATGACCCAAACCCAGACTCAATTGAGATACCTCCCTACATAGACAAGGAAATACTACAAGAGGGGGAAGAGGGACCAGTAATAGAGAACACCGAACCCATCAATGTAGGAACCGAACTAGAACCCCAAGAACTTAGGATAGGGACTACCTTGAGCCCTATCGAAAGGGCCAATTTCATAGACCTCCTAAACGAATTCAAAGACGTTTTCGCTTGGTCCTACAAAGACATGCCGGGGATCGACAGGGATATCGCCGAACATAGAATCCCAATTAAGCCAGGTTTCAAGCCCGTGAAACAGAAGCTTCGTCGAATGAGGACAGAATGGGCTCTCAAGATTAAGAAAGAAGTCGATAAGCAATTCAAAGCCGGGTTTATCAAAGTTTCCGAGTACTCTGACTGGGTAGCCAACATAGTACCCGTACCCAAAAAGGATGAGAGAATCCGTGTTTGTGTTGATTTTAGAGACTTAAACAAAGCAAGTCCTAAAGATGACTTTCCTCTACCACATATCGACATATTGGTGGACAATACCGTAGATCACGCGTTACTATCCTTCATGGATGGGTACGCGGGATACAACCAAATCAAGATGGCCATAGAAGACATGCATAAGACCGCCTTTGTCACTCAATGGGGAACCTATTGCTATACGGTCATGCCGTTTGGGTTAATCAACGCCGGAGCTACATATCAACGCACCGCAACTACACTCCTACATGACATGATGCATAAAGAAGTTGAGGTATATGTAGACGACATGATTGTCAAGTCCAAGGATAGAGAGTGGCATATTGCGAACCTTCGCAAATTCTTCTCAAGGCTACGAAAGTACAACATGAGGCTCAATCCTCAGAAGTGCGCATTCAGAGTAACATCTGGCAAACTCCTGGGATACGTCGTTAGCCAACGAGGTGTAGAAATAGACCCTTCCAAGATCAAAGCTCTGATCTAAATGCCACAACCTCAAACGGAAAAAGAAGTCAGATGATTCCTGGGAAAAGTGCAATATATAAGTCGATTCATATCGAAACTCACCATGATCTGTGAACCTATCTTCAAAAAGCTCAAGAAAACAGATCACACCATGTGGGATGATGACTGTCAAAAGGCATTTGACCGGATCAAGGAGATATTAGCTAAACCACCAAAGTCTTTGATGCCACCTCAACGAGATCAACCTCTTGGTTTATATCTCACAAGAATCGAAAAAATGACCATGGGCGCCATGCTAGCTCAAACCATAGGAAAGGAAGAAAGGGCTATCTACTACCTTAGTAAGAAGTTCCTAGAGTACGAGTGCAAATATTCACAACTCGAAAAGACATGCCTCGCTCTTGTGTGGGCAACGAAGAAGCTACGTCATTACATGCTTAGCTACTCCGTCAAAATATACTCCAAAATGGATCCTGTCAAATACCTCTTTGAGAAACCGGTCCTCAATGGACGCCTAGCAAGATGGACCTTGATGCTCCCAGAGTTCGATCTCAAATAAGTGCCTCTGAAAGTCATAAAAGGGCGCGCCGTTGCCGAATTCTTTGCAGAAAATTCCATCAACATAAACAATAGATACTTGGTCATTTCCAGACGAGGATATACTCCAAACCGATGTAGACTCCTGGGACCTTTACTTTGATGGAGCATCAAACTTAAGAGGATTTGGAATAGGAGTGTTGCTCATTTCTCCTGAAGGCAAGCATACACCGATCTCTGTCAAACTCGACTTCGAGGTGACAAACAATCCGAGAATCACGAAGCTTGTCTCATTGGACTACAAGTGGCAGTGAGCTTAGGCATTAAAAACCTCCGAGTGCATGGGGATTCGTCCCTGATCATCAATCAAGTTACGGGATCTTGGAAAATCCGAAGCGAAAGCCTAGCGCCTTATCATGCCAGAATAGACCAAGTTGCCCAATTCTTTGATCACGTGACCTATCTACACCTACCTCGGGAAGAAAATCAATTTGCAGATGCTCTTGCAAAACTTGCATCTTTGATTAATATGCCAGATGACATGGTGGAAATGCCTTTATGTTCTGAACGACGATCAGAGCCAGCTTATGTCCACCAAATCACCGATGAAGAGGAAATCACAGAGGAACCTTGGTTCCAAGCAATCCTAAATTTCAAGATCAACGGTACCTATCCACCGGATATGGACAAAAGGGGACAACGTGCTATACGCCTACTAGCTTCCCAATATGTTCTCATGCAAGGAGAGCTATACAAAAGAAAACCTCTTGGTGTAATCCTACGTTGCCTTGATCATTCACAGGCGCGGAAAGTGATGGAAGAGGTCCATGATGGAGAATGCGGTCCTCACATGAGTGGGCCCATGATGGCAAAGAAAATCACACATTTGGGGTATTATTGGACTACAATGGAATCCGATTGCATCAAATACGTAAGACATTGCCACAACTGCCAAATCTTCGGGAATGTACAGCACGTCCCTCCTTCATTGCTCTATACGTTGACATCTTCTTGGCCATTTTATGCCTGGAGAATTGATATAATCGGGAAGATAACTCCAGCCGGAATAGGAGGTCACTGTTTCATCCTAGTGGCAATCGACTACATCACCAAATGGGTAGAAGCGGCTTCCTACACTAGTCTCACGGCTAAAAATGTAGCAAAGTTCATACAAAACAACATCATCTGTCGATACGGTTGCCCACATGAGATCATTAGTGATAATGTATCACATTTCCAAGCTGAGACTGAGCAATTGCTAGCCAAGTACAAAATTAGGCATCACCACTCTTCGCTATATAGACCACAGACTAATGGCGCGGTAGAGGCGGCAAACAAGAACGTTGTCACAATTCTCAAGAAAATGATTGACAACTATCGAGATTGACCAAGCAAGATACCCTTTGCTTTGTAGGGATATCGTATATCTGTTAGGACGCCCACTGGGGCCACCCCTTTCTATTTGAACTACGGCATGGAAGCCGTACAACCAGTCGAGTTAGAAATACCATCATTGCGTATCCTACTCGAAAGTCAAATCCCAGAAGCCGATTGGAAGAGGGATAAATATGAAGCACTCATCCTCCTGGATGAATGTAGGCTACGCGCATTACATAATGTACAAACATATCAAGCACGTATCAAACGAGCCTTCAACAAAAGGCTCAAGCCAAGGAACATCAAGGAAGGAGACTTACTACTCAAGTCGATTAGAGCTCTTCTACCTGTCGACCCACGAGGAAAATTCAAACCTATTTGGGCTGGGCCATTTCTAGTCAAGTCCATACTTCCAGGGGGTGCGGTTAGAATCACAGACCTAGATGGGAATGAATTTACCAACCCGACGAACCTTGACCAACTAAAGCGGTATTATGCCTAGAATAGGAACAAAAACGAGTCTCGCGTAACCTCATGTGTCGCTCTTGTGGCACTAAATAAACGGCCCCTGGCCAAGCTAAAATAAGCTAATGTCACCATGCTCTTGCATTTTGACAATTTGTCATCCTTATATCATCAAATAAACTAAATTGCACCTTAAGAGTAAGTAAAAAGCTCATGCTTATTTTCTAAGTTCATTACAAGCTCTTGCTTAGAATAATTATTCTTTTACATTTACTCGAACTACGCGCAAGGGTTTGATTTCATTTTTTAATGAATATGTAGGCAATCCTTCGCAGGATACAACCCATTAATTTCAAAATGTAAATAGAAGGACATTTGCAGTTGCATTTGGAATTCGACAAGAATAATAAATAGAAAATCACAACGGTTTCATAACCAATTAACCTCCTTTATTTCATTCATTTTCTAATAATAATAATAGTACATTACATAATAACAATGCTAAAGATAAACAAAAAAACAAAAAAATAAAATAGGCTAGGATTCTGAAAACCCCACCTTCCTATTACAATCATAATAATAAATAATAATAAAGACTTGGGCTATTCCTCCATTTTCCCTTTGCCCTTGTCATTTTTGTCATATTTCTTGTCACGACCTCGAGCCGGACGCTCTTGCGCCACTTCGGACCTAATCACCAACGGTCTTTCTCGTGGTCTAACCTTCCCGTTCTTGCCGATCACTTTGTCCACGGCAGGAGAGGTCTTCGGTTTCTTCGAAGGATGAACAACTTGAAACCCGGCTTCTTCCTCTCCCTCAGTTAGATGCTTCTCTTTCTCCTTTTCCACCTCGCGCACCTTGTAGTCAACATGCTCGCGCTTCCTCAGTCTCTCACGCTCCTCCGGAGTAGTAGCTCTCCTCCACCGCAGATAGGAGTCCGACACCCATAAGGCACTAACAGAAGAGTTCAAGAACCATACGTTTCTTTGAGCCCATTTAATGGCCCACTCCCTTGACTCTCAGTAGTAAGCGCCACAGCAGTCTGCGGGACGGTGTCAAGCTTCGGGATTGTCTGCTTCAATCCAACATGTCTCATCAACCTCTTCGGGAAGATGCATACCATGAATTCTAAGCCAGGAATACGCACAGATCGGGTAGGATCCAAGGAAGATACTCCAGTGACAGATTTGAGATGCCACCATTGTACGATCCATCTAATCAAGGGACCATCATCACTCTTCAATTTGTTTTCCCAATAATTGCAGACTCGAGTGAAGTCCACCATGTAGAGCCTAGTCCTCATAGCAATTGAGCGAGCATGATAGGCAGGAACATTAACTGGGGGATCGATCAATCGAAGACGCTCCATAAGCCAAACCTACCAAAAAGCAGGTGTTAAAAAAAAAAAAAAAGAGAAAAAAAAAGGAAAAAAAGGAAAGAAAACAAAAAAAAAGAGAGAAGAAATTCTTTATTATTTTACCTGCAAAATAATGGGACTTCCCAAATAAGGTAGGTCACGATTGGCTTTCCTGTTATCCAAACCCAATAGGATCTCTCCTAAACATAAACAGGCTGGGCTCCTGCGCAGTTCTATTTGCTCAACTAGGCTCAGGAAACGGGGATCACCTCTCAAATCCTCATCAACGTGCCCTTGAAGGACATATACATGTAACAAGCAAAATCCGAATGCCCTTCGCCTAGCAACATAAGAGATGGTGGGGTCGGCCTTGTTAATGAATCGGTCAATAAAGTCCAACATTCGCACTCCTTTCGAGGTCACTAGACGGTCCACCTCAATTTTTGTCAACCCAAGCAAGTCTCTAAATTTGTTCTTATACCCTTGTGAAGTAGAGGAATAGCAGATAAGTGTTCTGGGTCCCACCCACCGATCGCAGCAATTTCCTCAGGAAACGGGCAAATGTCACCTCCAGGGAAAGCAAAAACGTGATAATTCGGGTCCCAATAATCAAGACAAGCATCTAGGAATGGTTTGACCACCTTGATGAGCTTCAAACTCAACAATGATCCAAGGTTATAAGCACCCATGTCATACTTCTCCACATTAGAGAACTCATTGGTCCACTCTTTTAGACGAATTTCAAGAGTATTCATGATGAAGGATTGTTTTGAGAATTTTATGTAATAAGACGAAGGAAGAGACGGAAGAATTGTGTGAATAAAACCTCTATCGACGTTTCTATTTATACTAAAACCTGTTTCTTAAAATCCGCCAGGACGGATACACCGGGGAACAGGCGCAGCACCTGCTGCGCCTCTTCCTCAGCAACGTCTCTGTGATTTTCCGCGTTGGATCTTTCCTAAATTCCTTAGCGAATAATTTCCTATTCCCACGGGTTATTATTTTGGTAAATACGTCAAAGTTACCATAGTTCGTGTTTCCGAATTCCACGGGCACGCATTTCGAGGCAATATCAGCATTTTCGTCATTTTAGCACACTTATATATTCCTTTCTATTTTTTCTTTTTCGGGGAATCATTTCTCCAATTTAATGTAATTTATTTCAAACTTATATATTTTTTTTCTCTTTTGGGGAATCATTCCACTCCCGTCCTACGTTACATTTCTAACTTATAGGTTTCTATTTTTTCATTTTTTGGGGGTAACCCTCCCTACCGTCCGGTCATTTTCGGCAAATTTTTTGCATTTTTTGCATTTTTGCACTTTTGCACTTTTGAGTCATTCGTTTTGCGCTAATCTAGGCCATATATACAAATGTACGTTTTACGTGAATTTCTATGTAAATTTCGGCAGCATGACGGCGTAAACCGTCATCTACCAAACCTGTTCAAAGCTAACCTGCAGGTACAAACAACGCAACCCAGCAACAAAGGCACTCAGGCCATCGTATATACAACCAAAAGAGGGATATGTACAACAAACTGGGGGCTCGAGTCCCAAGCAAAATCCAAAATGTCCAAAATGTAGGTCCTAAAATATACAAATGTGCAAGATATAGCCAACAGCAAATAAAACAAACAACAACAAAAAACTACTGCCGGTCGCCGCCTAACTCCGCAACTCTCGCCTCGAGAGCATCAACCTCGGCGTCGCGAACCTCGAGCTCCCTTAGCAAATGAGCTGTCTCCTCCCGAGACTGAGCTAGCTCTCACTCCAGCTCACGCTCCCTCTGCAAGCACAACAATTGGCTCATGTCAATCATTTCAAGCAATCATAAGAAAGGTTAGAAAGTTCAAAAATGAAATAGACAAAAGGTTCATACCTGACGACCTCGACCGCCGACAAGTGCCTCGACGGCAGTAGCACGCAGCCGGTTGGCTACCCTCCATAACGCCACAAACAGAGACGGCGCGACCTGTATTTTCAAATAAGAAGTTCTCAATAATTGGATAAGTTCAATCAAATGTGTTCTTACACAAAAATCATACAAATTAGAGGCTCACCTTTCGAATCAGATGCTGCCACTCGTCCAAGCCAGCATCCGTCACAGCTACGTCAAAGTCACGCAGCTCGGAGATCATCGTCCTCCCGGTCGCGTCAGTGTACTCGAGGGTCTCGGGGTACTCTGGGGCTCGATGCCCGCCGCCTCAACCTCCTGCAAAGACAAAGGATTGCCATTAAATCGATGATCATTCATCATGCTTTCGAAATGGTCATAAGGAGAGTAAATGCTCACCACAACCGGCCAGTACGCCAACCTCCCATAGAGGAATACCGAGTAGTCCTCACCAGGAAGCAGAAGGGCATCTCCACCAACGCCTACCAAGTCAGCCTCCATCTCAGCCTCAGAAGGCTCCCTGAACATCGTCCTAGGAGGATCAATGGGAACCGTCAAGACATCCCGAGAGTACTGACGAGCCAAGCGCTCGTCCAAATACCACACAGGACCCATCGACGTCCTCAGCAGCAACCGGCTTGAGCTCCTAGGTCGAAGGACCTCAGCCACAAAAGGAGGAGCGTCAGCATACTCCGCCCAAGGCCTGGGCACCCACTGGAAAAGACAAGCAAGAAATCATTCTTATGATCGGTTAAAAAGTAATAAAGAAGTAAAATGAATATAAGTGAGATGCTCATGCTGTCCAGCTGAAGAGCGTTCACGTCCCGCCGGTAGACACCATGAGAGGAACGCTTGCTCCTCGTGCGACACATCACCCAATCTCTCACAATGGGATAGGCCTTCTCCAGCGGCTCCGTCCTCTTGGGCGAGAGGCTCGGAAAGTAAGAGTACACCCACGCCTGTGAAGCAAGATAGTCAATAATGATCTTTCGTAATTCGATAAGGAAAAGAAGTGATTTTAGTCTAAATGAAGGTTCATACCTCCAACAGTAGTCCAGGGCCGACAGTACCAGGAGAAGTCCCCTTCTCCATCAACTCCGGACGAACCATGGCCCTCATGAAGCGGATGAGGACCGCAAAACCAGCAGTGACCCAGTCCCAACGTCCTAGGGAGCTCAGGTCAGAAAGAAAGGGAAGAAGCTTCGTCGACAGCCTCTCTCCCTTGTCTCTGAGGTAGATCGAAGACAAGAACCACCAGAGCCACAAGCGGGCCCTCTGCTCAGCTGTACAGGGAGGATGAGCCGTCTCCCTCTTGTCAATCACCACCAGCGTCGGGGTCTTCCCCGCAAAGTAGTCTCTGACGTAAGAACTAGGCACCAAACCAGGCACTGCAGCAGCCTTTGGCGCCAAGTTCCAGCCGATCAACCTCCTAGCCTCGGCCGAGTCCACCCTCATGGCAGTCTCCGGCCACTCCACTGCCTCGGTCCCACACGACAAACCAGAGATCATGCCGTAGTCCTCCAACGTGACTTCCACCTCACCAAAAGGCATGTGAAAAGTGGAAGTCGTGTCCCAAAATCGGTCCAAGAAAGCGCGGACCAGGATAAGGTTAGCCCGCAGCTTCCTCTTCGCGATATCCCTCCAAGCCTGCACCAGGGCGCCAAATGCTCCCCGCTCGATCATGACTCGCTCCTCCGCCGACAGACTCTCGTAGCACGCCATCGTGTAGCCCGAGAATGATCTGATATTCCCGGCCTCCTATTGTGATTTGAAACTAAAGCTATCTTTAGTTTGAATGAAATTGGAAAAGATATGAGTAAATGAAATGAAAGAAGATGAGTGATGAGTAATGAATTCAAGATTACCAAGCTCTTCACCGTCCTATAGGACAGGTGACCCTCCGCGGCCCAAAGCAAGTGTCTTCTGTCCCAGGTCTCAGCCCACGCAGGTGCTCCCCTCAGCTGACGACCGCCTCGGGGCCTCCTCCTCCTCGAAGACCTCGTCCTCAGCAACTGCCTCCTCGAGAGCATGAGAGGCATCAACGGCTGTGTCTATGTCCATGGGAGCTTTCCCAGAAGTAGAAGCCTCGTCACCTGCAACGTTAAAGTAATTTCAGGCCGCGTCAAGTGACGACGAACCTTGATTAGGGGATTTTCGAGTTTTAGATGCCCTGAAATCGCTCTTTTCTCGCCATCTTTGGCCGTATTCTCACAAACCCGATCACTCATGTGGTAATTTGGGTTAAGTCAAGCCTAAGTTGAAGCCTAGTCATGGGTTCGAGTCAAAATTTCGATAGCATTTCGTTATAACGGCGATTATGCCCTAGAAAAGTGTCCTGAAAAAGCCGTCACAAACCAAAATTCCGAGATGGTAGGAATTTTACCCATCATCCAAGGATTCCAAATGTCAAGTTTCATCGCAAACAGGCAATCCTAAGGCTATGTTCGAAGCAATTTACGGTTTAGCTGTAAAACCGTCACAATTTCACTCAAATGCCCAAAACTCAACGAAAATTCGAAACAAATATATGGTTATGATCCTTATACTACCAATTAGCCATTTATAAGATCAATTTTGCAAGGCAAGATCATTTGGGAGAAAAGCCCCAAATTTTCGACATTTTAGGGTTGAAAACCCTAAATTTTGTCGATCTAATTCGTCCATTATAGAAGATTAATGCAAGAATGATATACATACCTCGATTGATCATGGCAAATGTAAGCTTTTGGATCAAATTTTGGCGGAAATGGCTGAGATTTGAGAGAGAAATTGATGATTTGTATTTCGAAATAGTGAAATGAAACCCCTGTTTCATCGCACTTTTACGCAGGAAAAACACCCCCAGGAAAAGACGCAGCAGGTGCTGCGCCTCTTTCAAGAGACACAGCTCTTGCTGCACCTCTTCCAAGAGACGCAGCTCTTGCCGCGCCTCTTCCAAGAGACGCAGCTCTTGCCGCGCCTCTTCCTCAACTTCCCTTCATACGGATTTTCAAAAATTCGTTATGAGTTCGTTATTTGTGGGCCCATCTTTGGCGCGCCTCTTCCCCGATGCCATTTTATCTTTTCTGGTCCGTTTGACGATTATTCTTCGCTCAGACCCGCATTTCTAATCCAACTGCAGACTATCGTACATTATTTATTTATTCCAAGACCTTGCTTGTCACAACGAGCAAGTATTCTCTAACAGGTGTTTCGACACGCCTTCATTATATTCCCAGCGAGAGTAAGCGGATAGACAATCCCTCTCGAGACATGGAGATCAGTTCCCGATAAGGTTTTCCTCAACGAGAGTTCACGACATACAATCGTCCTTCTCAAGTTCTTCTGAAGTTTGTTTGAAGACGACCCAAGCAGATTTCTCCCAGCAGTTCCCGCCTGTGTCCTGCTACTCACGATATTTCTTGTTTCCCCACGGAGTACGATGAATGTGTCGTTCTCCAGAAGTTCCCAGACCGGCAAAGTTCTTACACTCAAGCCTTGATTACCCCTTAGGTTGAACTTATATTTGACCTCCTCCCCATCGATGCTTTCCTTTAGGGTCCCACACCCTAGCACAATCCTTATATATCTTTTAGGTCTTACCCTTAGCTCCTACGCTTATCCTTAGCTCCTACGCTTACCCTTAGCTCCTACGCTTAACCTTAGCTCCCATGCACCTCCGGAAACATCTCGAGAAAGAAGTTTCAGGTATGGTCTCTTCTTATGGCTGGCGAGCTTCCTTACGTAGTCTAATGGACTTTAAACGACCCTCCCCGATAGTCGACAGACACTAAAATGTTCCTGACGACAGGTCCTTGGCTCATACCCCTTGAGCCGCCTCGCGTCGTCATAGTCGTCAGGTTATAATCTTCGATTGACCTGATGGCTATACTTTGACTTTCGCCTTGTCCAAGCCTCAGTCAAAGTGGGGGCTCTGTAGATACCTCATTTCTGCACCTCCCACAGACTACCCGGTGATGATTGGGCCGCATGTTTGGTACGCGGAACGATTTGTGACAGTTCGTAAGTTTATTGTCAAGTGACTGCTCAAACATTTATGTCTAGCTCTTAATTGTCATCTACGCGCCGATATGGTCGTTTTGACAGTAATTAGAGTACATTTGGAGTCCGGGCCTAAAACCGTCTTCATTTTCTGATAATCGCTAAATCCCGAGTCAGAATGTTCTGGAATGTTCCGGATATTTCTATTCCATATTTCACAATCTTTTAATCTTTGGTAAAGAATTTCCCGTAATATTCACACAAAATATTAAGGAAAACAAGATTATTCCGTTATTCCATAAATTAAACACGGAAATCTTTCTTCCGCAGGAGGAAACCACTTTGGAACAGACGCAGCAGGTGCTGCGCCTCTTCCAAGGGACGCAGTGCATGCCGCGCCTCTTCCCAAGTCCTTTTCTGCGTATTTTTCGTATCTTTTCATATCTTTTCGAGATTCACTTCCAAAGTCTCTCCGAAAACCCTAATTCCTTCACGTGATTAGTATAAATAGGAGCCTTCGCTCCTCATATTTTTCACGTGAGTGTCCGCCCTTCTCTTCTCCCTTTGCATTCTAGACCACGTTCTTACTTTTTGGCGCCTACGTGCTTGAACTTTCGACCACGTAAGCTCGGATCTTTCTGAGTACCAGCCTCGTTTGCATGACCGACCAATTTGACCAACTCCACCATAATCAACTTAATTAAGCTTAATCGTTTTCCTCTTAAGAGGGCACTTTCGTTACATTCGAGTCGAGCATCACTAAAACATAAACTTAGTTCATCTCGTTTCGTCAAACATGTAAGTCTGAGGGTGTAAATCCTTCTTTATTTATTGTTATTTACTTTTTGTAATCATCATGTAAGGTTTATGTCGAAAGTACTTCTAAAAACCGATTTGTAAAACCATGTTTAAACCCTTTTTACGGATTATCAGGAGATAGACGTCGAGAAAGGACGCAGAATCGACAAGCTGCTGCGCCTCTTGAAGGGACGCAGCACTGCCGCGCCTCTTCGTGGGCCGCCGCAGATTCTCGCTTCGTTTCTTCTTCCTTAAATCCTCTGTTAGTTTCGTTTATTTATTTTCTTTCGTCATTATTTGCTCTTGTTTCGTTCACATAATAATTCAACATATTATTAATCACTGTTAGTATGTAATTCATTGTTAAATCCCGACTTAAATCCCTTATAATCTAATATTTGCGGGTTTTCGTCATTAAAGTCAATCCGGGTTGTAGAGATTCGATTCATTCATATCGAGTTTCTGGAATTCGATCTTTGATATATTCCCACCTGTTTATTCATCATTAGTTCATCATTAATTCGTTATATTTAACCAAATTAGTTCACTCATGTCACTAATCAATCTTTCATTCATGTAATTAATTCGTTTACATTCGTCTCATCCATGTTTTATCGCTTTTATGGCTCATTCACATGTAATTAATGTATTAAATCACTTTTATCCGAGTCATATATCGTAATCAATCATTAAATTTCACCCATGAATACTAACGATTTGCAGTTCCGGCTTCACAGCCAGAACTAAGCCTTGGAACAGACGCAGCAACTGCTGCGCCTCTTCCAGAGGGCGCAGCTCTGATGCGCTTGTTCCAGGTTGATTTCTGTCTCTGGAGTTCCGATCTACCTTGACCTAGTTTAATTAGATTACGTATTAATCTACTACTATTCGTATTATCGCCTAATATCTGTTCGTTTATTTATTCTTCTTTTTCCCAAATTATCCGTTTTAAAGGTATTTTCGACATAAATCATTAATCCGTTGTAATTATTGTAATTTTCTTTATTGTATTATTGTATTTCTTTTATCGCATTGTTTGTATGCTTCCACATGTAATCAATCTTAATTCCTACTTCGACTCAATTTGTATGTTAAACTACGTGTTTCACCGACTTAGTTAATTCTCACATGCTAGGAT